>NW_017731420.1:3357822-3504902 GCF_001890085.2 Hipposideros armiger | reverse complement strand
ACGTAGACGGCCTTCCTCATTCCATGTTGGCAGAAAATGAGGAAGACTTTGGAGCCCAGCTAAGGCCTTGAGCAGGTAGGGAAGGACCCAGCAGTGGTTAAGGGAAGGGGCCCAGCTCCTCTTCATTCTTCCCTGCCTTTAGGAGCCTGGGGAGATTTCAGATGAAAGACTAGTCTTCCTTTAGAAGAAGCGTACACTCCATTTTAATTGAGTTCAAGTTTGACCAGGAGGGGAAGGACCTCCTGGGGCTCCCCCTTCACCTTGAAGTTGGAGGACTGCACTTTCGATAAGTCTCAAGTCACATCCTTTTGTGTCCTCCAGAAAGCCACTGTCCAGTGGGGGCTGAGCAGGAACAAGCCTGGGCCCCAGGAGAAGAACAAGGAACCTCATTACCCATAATATGGTGGCTCTCTACACCCTAGAAATTGGGGGAGGGGGCAAGCTATGAGGAAGTCAGAGGAGGGACATTAACTAAAAGGGAAGGGACTCATGAAAGCATGCTGATTCCGAGGCTCAACAGGTGGTATCACTGAGAAATGTAATCATTCATGCAGAGTTCCCTGGATTACTGCTCCCCCCTAAGGAGGGATCTCTGTTGGAATCGAAGACGGATCCATCATCTACAAATGGAGGGAAGCAAAAAGATGGCGACGGTGAGAGGTGTCTAGTGAAAGTAGAGTTGAGAAAAGGATCACCCCCAAATCCTCTACCACTATTGGTTTTAGGGTTTCTCCTATTTTAGGGTTCTTTTTTAATTAAAGTTTATTGGGGTGACAATTGTTAGTAAAGTTACATAGATTTCAGGTGTACAATTCTGTAATACATTATCCATATATCACATTGGATGTTCACTACCCAGAGTCAGTTCTTGTTCCCAGTTGCTTGGCTCCAAGGCAAGAGGGAAGGTCAAAAAGAATAAGACCTCCCCACCCCAGATGACTGTGGTCTACACCAGCATCTCAGGATGGAAAGCACGGAACTGTCTTCATGTCCTCCCCTCCCATCCATTCACTCCTGCCACATCCCTGGAACCATCTCTCCCAGGGTTACAGAAGACCCCTTTATGCAGAGTCCAACACTTCTAAGTCCTTCTTTCCTGGACCTCTCTTGGGAGTTGCCACCCCTCCTTGAAACGGTTCCCTTGGCTCCTGGAACTCTTCCATTCTGCTTCTCCTTCTTTGGTATCAGGACTTTTGTTCTTCTTCACGGTTCTTCCTCGGCTTACCTCCTAGATATTGCTGCCAGGATTTCTCCTTGGATCATTGTCCTTCTCTGACTTGTCTAAACAACCCCAAACAGTCTCAGACTTTAACTAACAACTCTATGTGGAAAACTTACAAATTCTTATGTACAGCACTGACTTCCTCTCTGATCACCCAGAAACTACATATATAACCGAATGCTGAAGGTCCACTTTGAAGTCACACACACATCTCAAAATTAACATTTGCAAAACTTACCTCTTTATTTTCACTCCACTTAGCCCCCTACCCCCTAGATTCTACACAAACAAACCCTGGAATGGTATGCTTCTGCCTCTACTTCATATGTAAGTTCACGGCACTGCCATCCACTCGACACCCAAACCAGAATCTGGGTGTCCTCCTGTATCCCTTATCTTTACTTTTGACATTGTGTGTCCAAATACTAAGTCCTGCTGGTGTTTGCTTCTGGACTGTTTCATCTCCATTATAATAGTTTAGAATTTACTATCTTTCTTCTGGAATATAATCTCCTAACTTCCTCTGGACTAGCTCCATCTTCAAATCATACTCCACCTTAGAACCAGAGTGATAAATCCAAATTTGCCCTGTCATTCTCTTGCTTAAAAAATTTAAATGATTTCTTCTTACCCATGAGACTGGCAACTCTTCTTGATTTGACCCCTATCTGTTTTTCTAGCCACCCCTTAACTTATACTTGTTATTCCCACAACTCACCATGCTATTTCTTTTCTCTGTGCCCTGGACTATGCTGGGAATGCCCTGCCCACCTCTCTTTACTTGTAAACTCTTATTCAGCCTGTCAGATATAACTCAGAGGTTATCATTTCCAAGAACCCTCCTCTGAACCCTCAGGGCGGGTTGTGGCTCCCTGTCATTGTACCCTGTTACCGAGTGTCCTGGGGAATAATTGGGAAGACTGGCAGTCTCCCAGGATGTTCCCTTGGTGAATTTACCAGTCTAGGCTCTAGTACTCAACCTGGCAGGTTCAGAAATCAGCTTATTGAGAACAGATCCATCTCTTAGTGGCAGGCTCAAATTAACTAACTTCTTGAAATATATATAAAGTCAGAATATCAACAGATTAATTATAGTAAGAACTACAACTTCCCTAAGGACTCTAATACTGCAGTGTGAGAGGAGAGTGTATTCTTTCCCTGCAAAGAGATCCACCATGGACATGAATGAGAATCAGAACAACGGAAGTTAGGTAAATCAAACAACTAGTGGAAACAGGCTAAAAAAAATTTGATACCTCTATCTCCACATCAGGAATGGGCTTGCCAATAGGACTGCAATATTAGAAGTCTGTTCATTAATGTTCCCTGGATAATCACTGCCAATGCTAGCCTCTGCAATTCTTTTTTTACTTCCTGGGCTGATTAAATTCTGACTAAATTCCTCCTGGTCTGGGTGCTTGCCTCATTAAGCCTTTAATGAAGTTACTGAAGAGGCCTGTTAGCAAAGGCCATCCTTTGGCATATGCATTGGTTTTTTAAGTGTGGATTTCATAGTTTAAGAACTCAAACTTTTTTCCAGGTTCTTGACATAGGCCTCTCTGTAGCAGCCAAATAGAAAGTAGAAACTTTTAACGCTTTTCTATCATTATCAGAAACAGGAGCCAGCACCTTATAGAGGGAGTGAAGTGAGGAGATGGGAGTTTTGGGGAGAGGTTTAGGATTCCCCTTTTCCACCTCCATTCCAGCACAATTTTCAAAAGCAACAGCCTTGTACACAATTTTGTAGAGTTTGACTTTGTCACTGCAGTTGTTAACACTGTGGTGGAAAGACTACCCAGGAAGTGATGGGAGATCAGTGGTCAGACCATGAGACCCACAGAGAAGGCAGGCAAAAAATAGCACTGGTTTTTCTGTGCTTCACACCTCCAGCCCCATCCCACCATCAGCCTAGAGCAGTCCCAGAACCAGCAGTGTCAGCATCACCCAGGAATGTGTTAGAAATGCAGACTCTCAGGCCCCACTCCTGACCTACTGAATCAGAAACTCTAGGAGTGTTGCGCAGTAATCTGTGTTTCAACGAGCCCTCGGGGAGAGTACGATGTGCAGTAAAATATGAGAACTACTGACCTATGGCCCTCCTCCCAACACCCCCCCCCCCCACCCCGGCTAACCTGATTCCTGGATGGATTCCCCCCGACGTTAGAAAGTGTCTTTCCCTGGGCCAGCCTCAGGGATCTTATTTTATTTATATCTGTATTCCCAGGTCTAGCACACTGAAGGTATTTAATACATGGCTAGTGAGCTAAGCTGAATTGCATAAACAGAATTACATAAGTTGAGATAGATTCATTTATGCCATTCCTTAGGTTTCTACAATTTGGCAATACTCAAGATCTCTCTTTCACATCATTTCTTTCTATTTTCCTCAGAAGTTTCTTCCCCCCTTCTTCATCTCCCTAATTCTAATGTACAGAGCTCTTAAAGGTCCTGTGGTGCAAAGTGTGTTCTTTCCTCTCTAAATCCAGTCCCTCAGAAATATTCACACTGTTTCAAATATCACTGCTATGGCATAATTTCCAGCCATATGAGTAGAATTCCCCCTGAAGGTCCCAGCATATCATACTCAACATGGCGACCCCTGCTCTTACCCCTTTCATTCCGTCCTCCCATCCTGTCCCCAGTTGTCTGACTTCATTCCTTCTGTGAGCTATCCCACCATTCTCTCTCATTTTAGCTCTAACTCCTATTCTTACTGATGTCCTTGAACCTACCCTCCATCTGTTGCTTCCATTCCATTCTAGTCAACACAACAATAATTAAAGTCCTAATTGCTGGGCAATTGTGATTGGCTCCCAACTGTTCTTTCCTCATGTGTCTCCTACCTCTGATCCAACCACAGCTCATCACTATCAGAATAATTTTCATAAGACGCCACTAAGGTCCTGACAGGGAGGGCAGCCCTGCAGAACACACTATCATGAACATGACACCCCCGTTCCTGCAGCACCACTCCTGAGAATTTTCACAGGTCCCTCCCCATAGAGTCCACCCACCCACATCACCCTTGTCCTCAGACTAAGCTCCCCTCTCTCTCCCCACTTACTCTAATTTTTTTCTCCCCTTCCTTTTCAGACTGCCTTCTGCAACTCGAAATTTATTTACTCGTAAGTCATTTGGCTCCTAACTTATTCCTGCCATCTCCTTAGGACTACCTTTTGACAATCAAAATGGTTTGAGAAAGGATTTGGCTAAGTCCAGTTCTTTAGCTAAAGACAGTTCTTTTTCAGGAACAGGAGAAGGTCTGTTGACTGCTTTTAATCTTAACAATATATCTTTTCTCCCCTCTACAGGATGAGGAAGGATCAAAGAGGTTCAGACTGCAGTGGGTCTTCAATGGTTCAGGCCCAAAGGCCTCCAGAGGCTTCCAGAGTGCACTAGAATCCTGAGAGAGGGAAAGAACCAGCCTTTAAGGGGTGGTGGGAAGAAAGTGCAGAGCTGGAATCTGGCTAACTGTACTTCCATAGAGAAAGTTAAACCTCCTACCCTTTGGATGCCACTAGAGAGAAGGCAAGAACTGAAGACGCAGAGGTCAAGAGACATTTGCAAAACTAACCTCATTTTCATAGAGAAACCTCCTCGCTAAGAAGGTCAACCAAAACATTTCCCAACAAGGTGTTCATAGGTTTGCTTGGGATGACATAATTATTTTCTTAATGAATATGCATCTCTTAATCCTGGGAATATTTAGAATTAATAGAGGTATAGTGAAGAAAATCAAACCTCATGGTGTTATATTTTTGTAGATAAGGAATCTATATATGTGGTATTTTAAATGCTCCCAATGTTTGATGTTTTAAATACTCCTGATGTTTAATAGTATTTAACAGAAACATTTTTAAGGTTTAATAAAAAATCTGAAAATTAACCTTGCAATGCTGATTTGAAGTGTGTAACTAATTGATTTAAACTTGACTTTAAGTTAAAAATCTTTGTAACATTTATACTCTGTACTGGAACTTCTAAGAGAACTTACCACTTGCCACATGTATTTGTTTATTAGTTATATGAGAATTACTTAAGAATTTGAGAGGGTTTGTTAATAAAAAAAATCAATGTGTTTGAAAAAATAATCAAATAATTAAATTAATAAATGCAATTTAAAATGATTAACCAAGTGGATCAGATATCAATTTGCTAGATAAATGGAATAATTAAATTGATACATTTAATGTAAAAGCTTAAACACAAATTGTGAATTTGGAAGTAATGAATGTTAATTTTTAAAAACCAAAGTAGCTTCTAAATAATCCTATCAGGGTAAAAAGTCTTAAGGTATTTTTAAAATCCTGTTCTTTTCTTTTTTTATACTACCACAGAGAAAGTTCACAAGGAAATATCCAAATCTATAAATGTAAATTCTTCTCAACAGTGAATTGCCAAGCAAAGAGCATTTGAGGCTGCATGAGTAGGCAGAGAATGTGCAGTAAGGGAAAGAGAGTCAGAGGTGAAAAAAACATGACACAATATAAACTCTGACTTCTCACCTTCTTTCCAGACTTGTTTCTCTGGTTGCCTTCCGGCCTTCAAACATCCTTGAAACACCTTCAACTTGACATTTCAGAAACAGCTCATCACTTCTTTATCCCCACCTCCCTGCTGTTAGCCTCAGCCAAAAGGTTTCTCTTCAGAATTTACATGTTTATTGCACCACAATCAACCCAGTTATACAGGCTGGAAATCTTCTCATTGTTTTTTCACTCTTCTTTCTCTTGCTTCCCTACTCTAAATCCATCATCCAGTTCTGATGAGCCTTTCTCTGACGGTCCACTTTCCTTCCATTTTCCTCAGTTTCTATGTTACCATACACCAGGATTACTGCACTAACCTTTGGGCAGTCTCTCCTGCTGCAATTCATTCTACATAGCTGCCACAGAGTCATCATATTTTGCTCTCATCTCTTTTATTTGCATAAGCTTTTACCAAATCCCCAATGCCTGTCAAATAAAATCCAAACTCCCATTGACATCTAAGGTCTCTACCAAATAGGAATACTCCTCATCTTAGCATCCTCAGCTTTCATTATTTCTTCTTGATGGAGCCCCTCTATTTACTGACCATGTTCTCCACATGACACACTGCCTACAGGCACGTCCATGTTTGCATAGCCCATTACCTGAAAGGCTAGGATCCCTCTTGTTTCTGAACCCTAGAATCTGGTTTCTTTCTCTCCTTCCAAATTCTGTTAACACTCACTTCTTCCTAGGCTTTATAATAGATCTCAGTTGGCTATATACAGTGCTACATACAATTCATAATGTCCATGGCATCGGTATACATTTCCATACTTAATTTCCATGTGTTTACATTACTCTACGAGGTCTGACAATTAAGTTTGTGAACTTGTTGCAATGATGCTGCTAACCTTTTTTGATATCAGAGGGATTATTCATTATGAATTTGTACCAACTGGACAGTTAACCAAGTTTACTATTTGGAAGTGCTGAAAAGGCTGCGTGAAAAACACCACCTGAACTTTTTGCCAACAATTCATGGCTCTTGCATCACAACAATGCACCAGCTCACATCGACTGTCTGTGAGGGACTTTTTAGCGAGTAAACAAATAACTGTATTAGGACACCCTCCCTACTCACCTGATCTGGGCCCCAATGACTTCTTTCTTTATCCAAAGATAAAGGAAATATTGGAAGGAAGACATTTTGATGACATTCAGGACATCAAGGGTAATAGGACGACAGCTCTGATGGCCATTCCAGAAAAAGAGTTCCAAAATGTCTTTGAAGAGTGGACTAGGCGCTGGGGTTGGTGCATAGTTTCCCAAGGGGAGTATTCCGAAGGTGACTGTAGTGATATTCAGCATTGAGGCATGTAGCACTTTTACTAGGATAAATTTGTGAACTTAATTGTTTGACCTCGAATAACAATGTCTTCGGTTTTGCATGTGTCTTCAGTTTTTCCTCAGAAAGACTATGGGAATTCTTTAGGCAAGGAATTTTACCAGTCTTGTCAACCACAAGGGTGGTAAAGAGGATAAAATGAAATAGTTTATGTACTATCAAGTTTTATTCAAATACAGCTTTGGAATAGCTGTGGTGTGGCTGAAAACTTCAAGGATTTGGACTTAGAAGTTTTACTTGCAAGAATTAAGTTCACTGATTCTCTTTTTACCAGTTATGTTGTTTTAAGCAAAAATTAACCTTTCCTGAGTTCAAGTAACTTCACCAGTAAAATGGCCATAATGTGCCGTACAGGGTGGAGGGGGTTGTGAAGATCAAATAAATTGACATCAATAAAAAACTTTTGGGCCGGCCGAATGGCTCAGTTGGTTAAGAGCTCACTCAAGAGTGCGAGCTCTGAGCAACAGGGGTTCGATGCCCAGCCCAAGCTGAGCTGCCAACAGGTTGCAGAATGGCTCAGCTAAAAAAAAAAAAAAGAAAGAAAAAGAAAAGAAAGAAAAACAAAACAAAAACTTTTTACAAACTTCAAAGCACCATATATTTTTCAATAATGATGAGGTAAGCACTTGGCTAATAAATGTCGACATAATGACCAATACTTGTTGACTTAGTGACTCAAAAAGATTATAAGATGAAGAGCACATACCATTATGGCATAAGCAGCATTACTTGATAGATGGCATATCATAGCAGACACAATAAGCTTTAGTAATTCAAACATATTGAACATCTCTGACTTGCAAAAGAAGTAAATAGGACTTCAGACAGACGTTAACAGAATAAAAAACCTCATATAAAACCAGAATTTCTTCTAGAGTAATCTACTATGTTTCATTATGAGGGACTATTTGAAAGGGCAAGCACTGTTTTAGGTCCTGCAGATGGATTGGTGAAGGCAGTGCACGTCCCTGTTCTCAGGGATCTTACTTTCCAATGGGAGAGAGGTAACATGTAAGTAAACAAAATAACTGTAGATTATAATAAGCGCTATGAAGAAAGTGTGTGGTGGGATGAGGGAACACTATAGATGGCACATGCAGGAAAGACATCAAGGAGGTGACATTTAAGCTGACATTGGAGGATGATGTAGAGAGTCACAGAAAGAGCCCAGGAAAGAGCATGCCAGATAGAAGAGTGAGTGCAAAGGCCCTGAGGCAGGAAGGGAGGGGCTGGCTATGTTAAGAGGCCTATATGTTTGGAGCCTAGTGATTAAGAAGGCTGGAGCCAGATCATGCAAAGCCTGGCAGGCCTTGGTGAGGAGCTGGATTTTATTCTATGTGCAATGGGAAGCCACTAAAAGAGCTTGCATATTATTGAATTTATAATTATACTATTTTTTTAAAAATCATAGTCAGTGTTATCATAATATCATATGTTGGGTCACTTCACAAAGCTTAGCATGATTTGGTTCAAAATATAAGTTTAAAAGATAAAGGACTAGCCAATTTTAAATTTGGGGTGCACTGAGTAGGGGCTGCCATAGGTTCTACCTGCTGTTATCCTTCCCTTTCTTGTGAAATTAGTATTCTACACATTCCAAACGCAAGCTATCTCATCAGTTGTCAAGAGGGCAGACAAGCCACATTCAGGTATCCTTTAAAATCAGTTCTTAAAACTATGCAGTCATAGGGAAGGAGACTGTTGATGTACTGATATAGAGTGATTCCTAAAATAAGCTAAGAGGAAAATGCCTGTGCACAACGAAGGCGTGATATCATTACATACTATATATGCATAAAGTATTTCTGGGGCACATAAGAAAGTGATAACATTAGTCACCCCTATGAGTAGCTGGGGATAGAGTGGGAAAGAATTCTTACTGTATACCTTTTTATATTTTTAAATTTTTTAAACAACATGAATGTATTACCTATTCAAAAAAATTAAAATCCTAATTTTTTTTCAATATAGATCCCATCTTTAAGAAAATGGACAATATTCCAGAATTGGTGAGAAGGAATTTGTATCACTGGGTAAACCTAAAATTATTCCATTTACTTAGAAAGGAAGTTTAAGATTTAGACCTATGCTGTCCACTACAGTAGTCACGAAATACGTGTCTATTTAACATTAAATTTAAATTAATTTAAATTAATTAAATTTAAAATTCAGTTCACTAGCCACATTTCAAGTTCTCAATAGCTATTATCTGTGGATAGCATAGATATAGAACATTTCCCCATTGTGCAAAGTTCTATCACACAGCCTGTGATAGACTTATGCAAAATACCACCAGGGTAATGAACTAGCTTTAAAACTCTGATGATCAATACAAAGAGACTCAAGAGTACAAAAATTTGAATACATTCCAATGCTAATTTTCCCAAGATGACTCACTAGAATGGCACGTTGAGGTGAAATCAAAACTCCCAGTATTAGATTTCTAAGGCAATTAGGGACATGATTTTGTCACTACAAAAAAATCAGTTTGCACTAGTATAGACATTGGCAGTTATGGCCTAAAAGTTAAGAATTATTCTTCTAAATGTAAACTTAGATTAAATAAAACTAACATACTTAATATTCACTGAATTTAATATTCTGCACTGATTCAATAAATGAATCAAATAGTACTAACATGGTAAAAGTAAGTAATAAGATTCAATTATATCAACTTCTTTAGTACAATTTGTCAACTTTTCTCATTTTTGCTATCATTATGTGCTCAGCTTTTTAAAAATTAACACATTTCAACTCACTGCAGTCATCAGTTTCCTTTTGCCACTAAAATTGACAGAATTTAGCCAATGGGTGTCCCTTAAACTGGCTTCTGTGTTCTTCCATACAACACCATTTTGAAAGCCTTCTTTCTTTCTGGCCAATAAAATATTCCAAGATTCACCTGTATCTTCCCAGACCCAGACATGAATGAGCCATTATTTTAAGGCCTGTTGTTTCTTCTAAGTGAAAAATAGTATTAGACCCCAAAATTTAGGCATTCGGAGTGCATATCAGGCTCATGATGGTAGACTAATATTGTCCTTGGCCATGTCATTGAACAGAGCTAGAAAAGACATATTTTATTAAATCTTGTTATTAATATCTATATTAATATTTCCAACTTAGTTCTCACATTATATATGCTACTTCAATTTTTAACTTTTTCATCCAAATTATATTTCCTTTTTATAATTCAATGAAACCTTCAATTACCATGCCAAATATAAACGTTGGATTCTTAACAAAGTTAGCATGATTACTCATTTCTTTTATCTGATGATAAAAGCATAAAATATTAATACAAATATTAATGCTAATAGTGAAACTACTACATAACACTCAAATTTTTCTTTGATTTTCTATTTGAATGCATCTCACTAAGGATGTCTAGCCAATTATTTTGCCATTCACAGTAAGTCTTCATTTTGCATGCTTATATAATACTTATAAGTGTATAGTTCGGCTCGCTTGTCTTTTTCCATGTGAGGGCATCAGCAGACACAAAACTGACACTTCTGAGTTCTTGGATGTAGTGGCTTTCAGCCTCTCACTTTTACCTCTTGAGAAACTAGGATTTTGTTTTTCAAATGCAAATTATTTCATCAACACTTAAATGGCAGATAGGTTATCTTCACATTATCTTTTAAAAATAGATTTTTATATGGAAAGAAATGGACAATGTTCCAAAATTATTAGTGAAAAGGAAACGGTATGGAGTTTCCTCAAAAAATTAAAAATAGAACTACCTTATGACCCAGCAATTCCACTCCTGGGTATTTATCCAAAGAAATCCAAAAAACTAATTCGAAAAAAATATACGCAACCCCTAATGTTTATTGCAGTGCTAGTCACAATAGCCAAGATATGGAAATAACCAAAATGCCCATGAATAGATGATTGAATAAAGAAATTATGGCACATTTATACAATGGAGTATTACTCTGCCATAAAAAAGAATGAAATCTTACCATTTGCAACAACATAAATGGACCTAGAGACTATTATGCTAAGTGAAATAAGTCAGACTGAGAAAGACAAATACCATATGATCTCACTTATATGTGGAATCTATAGAACAGAATAAATGAGCAAACAAAGCAGAAATAGACTCATAGATACAGAGAACAAACTGATGATTGCCAGATAGGAGGGAGACTGGAGATGGGAAGGAAGGTGAAGGGATTAGAAAGTACAAATTAGTAGTCACAAAATAGTCATGCAGATGTGAAATACAGTATGGGGAATATATATGTATATATATAGTCACGGGATATAAAGCATAGCATAGGGAATATAGTCAATGGTATAATAACAGCTTTATACGATGTCAGAAGTGTAGAGTCTGGGAGGGGGGTTATCACTTTGTGAGGTGTATAAATGTCTAATCATTATGTTGGTGTGTACACCTGACACTAATAAAAAAAAAAAGAAAATAAAAGGAAATGGTATTACTGGGTAAACCTTAAGTCTAACCAATTAAAAGTAGGCTTAAAATCCAGGCAATACAACTACAGATTTCCAAGTCAGGGACACACTGGACAGGAACCTACACATGTGATTCTGTCACTATAATCATTCAATGTACACGTGTGAGGAAGGACATAGGACAGTTATCCACCATTTAGCATAAATATATTTCTTGTCCAACCTATGAGTGAGCCCAACGAAATATTTCCAGAAGGATGTTGTTCAGACGTGTTTGGTTTCCTAGAAGAAGAAACAAAATAAGCCAATGAACCATAGTTACTTACAGGAGCAGCCTAATTAAGCCATTATTAAGAGGTAACAACAACAAAAAAAACTCGCATGAAAATTGTTCCTGCATTTTTTTTTTAAAGATTTTATTGGAGAATTGGGGGAGAGGAACAGCATTGGGGAATTGGAGAAGGGGAACAGACAAGTTGCTGTCCTTTTTGTTCTTCAGTCTAGTTGTGGAAGACATCACTTCACTGGCCCATGTTGGTATTAACATTGCGTTCTTCCCGGGTGAGGCAGTCGCTCACCGGCCATTTGGATGGCTGCTCACGAAAGCGCATGCCAGCTGCCAGCCAGGCCCACTGCAGCCTATGCCGTTGCCTCACGGGAGCCCAACTCCAGGTGGAGCTGTTGTTCACCATCTTAGCTGTAGAGGGTGCAGCGTCACTGGCCCTCATGTGGGATCCCAACCAGGGCCCTGCTGCTCAGAGCTGGCGTCCCAAGCCAACTCCTAATCAACACGCCTCTTCACTGGCCCGTTCCTGCATTTTTCTGTAAAATCACTATGACAGTTGCCCAGTTCTCTAGAAGGTAAGCTCAACGAAGGCAGAGACTTTACTGGTTTTAGTATTTTATACGCAGTGCCTTAAACAGCACACACTGTAGGCCTAAATATTTGATTTGTACTGAATAAATGAATTTTGTAAATTCAATGTCCTTTACATAAAGAAATACACAATAAATGCTTTTTAAGATTTACTACAGGGAAAAAGTTTTACTTCCTGAATAAAATGGTATGCTTCTTTTCATAAGACCAAAGTGGTGCTATTCCAAGAATGTCTTAATTGGTCTCCCTTTGTCTCTCTTTCAAATTCAATACGTTTACATTGCCACCAAAATTACCTTCTGATAAACTACAAGGCCACAAGATTAGATCCTGTGCCTCTGTTTCATTGCAGCCTCATTTTTCCAATATTCAAGCCCGAATCTATTTTTCCTTGTATTTGTCCCTTCTCCCACTCTTTCACTTACCTTTACTCCCTTCTGTCTGCCATGTTTCAGCCATGGAATTTTGTCATACCTTCAGCACATCTTGCTTATTCCCACCTCCATGACATCCGTGATGTTATTTCCTCCTTACAATACCCTTTCCTCTCATTATTGCAAGTATTGGTCCCCCTTAATTCCCAATTTAAAGACCTCATCTTTTGAATTTGCACTGCCTGTGTTTGAATCCAAGTTGTTCAGCTTCCCTAAGCCTTAATTTCCTCATTGGCAATACTGTAGTTTCATTCCTGATAGGTTTGTGATGAGGACGCATGTAAACACTCAATAAATATTAGCTCTTAATATTAATAAAATTTTCTTCTATTTACCTGAAATGCATTTTTGGTCATTATTTATACCTTATGTCCTTAGGTTATCTGTGCTTAGTAACCACGGTTGTAGAGTATAATCCCTTTCAAAGTTCTCACATCGACCCCTCCCTACATAATTCACACCCTGGTTAGGCAATTGACTTAAATCATTTTTGTTGTTGTTGTTATTCATCTAATATTTAAGATTATCTCAATGTAGCCATTGCATTTTCATGTTCTCCAAATTACTTTAGGACAGTGACAGCTGTATCTTTTGTATGTCTGCATGTGTATATATCTCTGTTTAATACTCGTGACATGAATTTGAATTTAGTATCTGCCAAACCAATGTGTAGTCATACTTACAGAAATAGGAGTTGCTCAATAAATGGTAGCACTGTACATGATGTAATTTAAGTTTACATATAGTATCTTATTCAGGTCTCACAATAATCCTATTATTAATAGGTAGATAGTGATAATGCCTGCTACAGTAGTGTCCCTGTTGCTATCATTATAACAAACATACAGGTTTAACAGGGATGGCTAGGTTTAGAAGAGCACTTTATAAGAAACTTAAGTATTCTGAGATTTCTCTGAGTTTATTCTTCTCTTCCATAACAAAGCCTTTAATTACCCTTTTCTCCCAATATTGTTTCTGCATTTATGACCCTAAGTGGGTTTCTATTTCCGGATCTCTCTTCTTCCTTGGCAGTCATTTTCTCATGTCATGTTACATCATCTGACACACAGTGTCACAACCAATTTCAAACTCTATAATAGATTCCTTTTCTTCTCGGTTGGTATGAGGAAAATATGTAACGCATATAGAAGAAAACACAAAATCTGATGGGGCTCATATTGTAGAAAATCCTTCTGATCATGGGCATGACAATTTACAGATTTGAATAGGCATTGTATTCACCAACTCAGCAAACCAATCAAAGAACCAAATAACAAATCTTCCTAAACACTGTATAGTTTGAGTCTTATTATGGATATTCATTAATATTTTTCTATTTTAAGGATCTACAGAAAGTATATCCCTTCAGTTGGAAGGGGATTACTATATTCTTATTCATCTCAAATATATCTCTCAGTATTACCTAAAGATCTTATAAGCCCAGTCAACTTTAATTTGTCATACATTACATGAAACAGTATAAATTATTCTGTAATTATTCAGAATATATCCTGGATATAGCCTGAAAATTATTTATAAATCTCTAGTGAAGTTCAAGTGAGCAACTTCTCTGGAGAGCTTTACATTATATTTGCTAAAATAAAAACAGGTTAATTGAATAGTGTTGATGTCATTAGACATTCTTAAGCACCCACAGTGAGATGCTGCACATACAAAGACATTATTCTGTCCCACAGCTTGCAACCTAAAATTAGATATACACAGGCAAGCCAGATAAACACAGACAGCACATTTTTTAAGACCAAAAATAAATATGGGAGAGAAATATGAAGAGTAGTGAGTCAAAAAGCCAAAGAGAATTGACAAATATTCTATCTTCTGCCTTTTGTTTGTAGCCTTAACTATCTTTATCAGAATTGATCATACTGCTAAAATCAAAGAGGGAGGCTGTCTGATAGCCTCTGAAGAGTGACAGGACATGAATGGGATTGCCATTGTACCGTGTCCTCAGCTTTGGAGGTCCAGAAACTCCTTTTATCCAGCAGTGCTTGTTTGATCCTACTTGCCTAACTCTGGATATTAGAGGTCTACCACCTCCAAGCTCAGTACTGGAAATGAGCGTCCAGCCAGTATGTTAGGAAATACTCCCTCCAGTAGCCTGCGGCGTTTGGAAGTAGTACACTGCAGAAGGCCAAGCAGCCTGGACTTGAACACAGCTCTAGGTGTCCACGTGAACTTCACATTGAGATCTGATTAATCCCCATCCTTGTGTGGTCAGTCCACAAGCCTGGATGGCCTTCTCCCTGGTTAGGGTTGGGGGAAAAAGGCACCTCTAAGGTGCAAGGCTTCACTTTTGGTGGTAGGAATACAGATAAATAGGACATAG
The DNA here is from genome assembly GCF_001890085.2 of Hipposideros armiger. NCBI lineage: Eukaryota > Metazoa > Chordata > Mammalia > Chiroptera > Hipposideridae > Hipposideros > Hipposideros armiger. The sequence continues at coordinate 3,489,720 of NW_017731420.1, read as the reverse complement.
GTTCTGTTTTAGAGCTTGGAAGTTATTCTGGGAGACAGCTCATAAACAGACTATTTTAATATAATGTGGAAAATGTAGGGGTTGAGTTTAAGCCCAAAGGAAGGGTACCCAACCCAATCTGGTGGTGAGGAAGGGTGACAAGGAGATGAGGAATAATTGGAGAGATGGGCAGAAACCAGAAGCCAAGAGAATGTGTTGAAAATAAGAGGGAGGAAAACAGGAAAGCAGATGGTAAACAAAATGGACCTGAAGAAAGTCCACTGGATTTGTCAACTAGAAGAGGGATCATTGGCAGCTGTTGACAGGGGCAGTTTGAGTGGAAATAAAACGCTTGGCTGGGAAAAGAGAGTGAATTAGAGAAGAATGTTATTAAGGGAAAGTTTGTTGTTTTGTTCTGATTTTTGAATGGCAAGGTTTCTGATCTGAGAGAAAGGAGCTCTTGGAGACAAAGAGAAAGAGGTGATTTGATTGATGGACCAAGGAAACAGCTTCTTGGTTCTATCATATTGTTCTAGATCCCGCTGCTTCCTCCTGATGGGCTCTGACTCTCCTGATTCAACTAACCCCCTCTCCCCCACCACGGATGGACTTGGCTTCTAGTTTCTCTCACACATACTCAACTGTACCTCCCTAAAATATGACAATGACATCCCCTGAATGTCAAGAACCACAGCTGCATAGAAATCCTGATGATCAGCTTCCCTTCCAAAGTATTTATTAATCTACAAAGAACTGATCTATTAATACCTTTCCAGAAACTAGAATACTTCTACCATCCAGGTCACCCATTTCCTGTGTCAAGGTGCCCTGGAAGCTCAACCAATTATTCGGACTGATCAATTGGGAAGTTGCTTTTTCAAAATGGATTTGTAAGAGGTCTTTTGAGAGTTACTTTATCCAGGTTCTAGTGAAACCTGAGAGTAAACCGTTTCTGGTGACTGTAGTATTCAAACCACCTTAGGCAGTGCTTGCCAAACTCTTGCTGACAAAGATTTTTAGACTCCATGCAGATCATTTTTTTCATCTTTGTTATTTATAATCATGTTTTAGTGAGGTCCACTAGAAACTGTACCCTCATCTTCCTTTACCAGAAGTATATGTAAAATCCCCCGGGTTATCTTAATTATGCATGGTTTGGGTAGTTTTAACTCAGTGTAATCTAATTTCCAAATTATTGGAGGTGATCTCCCGCATCCTTCTTTATTGAATACACCTCCTTCTTTTATTCCTGTTTGGTATTTCATACCGTCTCTGCTCAGCAATTTAATGAAAATACTAAAATGAAGTCATGTTTTCAAATATAATAATGGAATTTCCACCCTCTTATCTTTTTAAGAAATAAAATTTAGAATGTAATAGAAAACTTTCATTGACAGATAATATACTTGGATTGGATGTTTACTGTACTGATTTTAATGCTTATATTTATATGACTACCAGAGAACTGATCCTAAGCCTCCTAGGACAGGAATTTATTTTTGTCTGTCATCTATCTTCCTTACTAACAGATACAGTACTCTCCACCTAGTAGGCATTCTATAAATGTATTGATGGATTGATTTTAACCACAGAATTCTAATAGATTGAATGATTTATCATTTAGTAATAGATCTGTCTTCTTAATGAAGACTTAAGTTTTGCTCTTCTGCCTAAAGCACGAGGCAACATATTTTTCAGAAATATTATCTTCTTGTCAAGATAGGAGTAAAAGAGCACTTATATAGGGTTCTGTTAGTTTAAATTTTAATTAAATGAGAATAAAGTACCCAGTCCACACCTGGCAATATATTTACCATGCATTGTTTATTGAATTAAAGAATGCACTGGGCATTTAACTTGAGACCATTCCCTTAACAGTAAAATTATTACTTGCTCCACCTCCTACACAAGACTGCTGTAGGGAACAAATGATGTTTATGAAAATGCTTTAAAAACTGTAAAATACATTACTACTTTAAAGTGGAAATTCGTATGTTGACTTAATGTCATTCCTATTATCTGGTATTTCTACAGCTATCAATTCATTAAATTTAGCATTCCTATTAAAAGCCATAACTAATGTACAAAATTGTTTTAAACATTGGTAATACTGAATCTCAGACTCTTCTAAGAAATTTGCCGGTTGCACGTCTGTGGTGCCATGTACAACTGTGATAGACTCACACTCTAAGAAAAAACATTTTTCTTGAGTAGTCTTCTACCTCAAAGAAATTTCTGGCAGAAATAGCACGAGTCAATGATTCCAACCTAGCACCTTAACAGTCAGTGATCACGATACTTTAAAAAGGGAAACGGACAAAGACCCCCAAGACGGGCTTCCCAAATTAAAGCCACTGACCAACGACAGGGTCCAATGAAGAGACTAAGGAGTCTAAGGCTCCGAAACCAGAGGACAAGAAGCCCAAGGAACCCTCCCTCTACTGGACGCACCGCGGGGGTGGCGACCAGGGTCCAGCACCCGGACGGTTGGGGTCCCAGAGCGGGCGGCCGAGACGCGCGGCCAGTTAGGGTCAGCGGGCACAGCGGCCGTTGGGGACTCCAGGTACCAGCAGGCACCGCTTCTGCGGCCAACGCGAGTGGCGGCTGCCTGCTAGGACTCGTAGTGTGGTCTGGGTAGGAAAAATTAGAACCAGCCCTGGCTCCTTTCACGCACGTTTCGGAAACCGGGCCTAGAGGGATCACGCCGGCCCGCTCGTGCCCGGCGTCCCTCGGGGGCGAGTAAAGCAGAGCTGGCTGCGGCGGGAGGAAGCCCGGGCGACCGTGCACGTGGGGGGTGGTTAGCGCCGCGGAACCCGGAAGCCCTGAGCACCGCCCACCGCCGCGGTGACGGGTTAACGCTTCTCCGGGGTGGAGGTGGGGGCGGGGTGTGTGGAAGGAGGGGGCCGTACCATCCAACGCCTCCGAGAGCCGCCCGCGAACCGGCTTTCCCCTCCCCCACTGGCCCTACGCAGCGCGGGCTCCGCCTCTCCGGCCGCGGCGCGTGCGCAGAAGCCCCGCCCCGCCGTTCCAGCCCCACCCCCACACCCGCCGCAGCCGCCGCCACCACCTCTCTCTTCCTCTCTGCTCTTTCCTCCTCCAGTTTTCTCTTCCCTCCTCCCCTTCGCCTCTTTTTCTCCACCTCCTCCTCCGGCGCTGACGCTCACGTAGGCCCTGGCGTCAGACGCGCGGGGGCGGGGCGAGTGCCGCGGGGGGTATAAGTAGAGGGTGCAGGAGGCGGTGCTTCCCCTTCTCCCCGGCGGTTAGTGCTGAGAGTGCGGAGTGTGTGCTCCGGGCTCGGAACACACATTTATTATTAAAAAACCCAAAAAAAATCTAAAAAAATCTTTTAAAAAACCCAAAAAAAAATTTACAAAAAATCCGCGTCTCCCCCGCCGGAGACTTTTATTTTTTTTCCCCTCTTTTATAAAATAACCCGGTGAAGCAGCCGAGACCGACCTGCCCGCCCGCGGCCCCGCAGCAGCTCCAAGAAGGAACCAAGAGACCGAGGCCTTCCGCTGCCCGGACCCGACATCGCCACCCTCGCTCCCTAGCCAGCAGCCGGCGGTCAGCGGCAGCGGATCGACCCCGTTCTGCGGCCGTTGAGTAGTTTTCGATTCCGGTTGATTTTTGTCCCTCTGTGCTTGCCCCCGCTCCCATCCCCCCGGCTCCGGCCCCCGGCCCCAGCACTAGCTCTCCCCTCACGGAAAGGTCGCGGCCTGTGGCTCTGCGGGCACCGGTGCCGAGATGAACCCCAGCGCCCCCAGCTACCCCATGGCCTCGCTCTACGTGGGGGATCTACACCCCGACGTGACCGAGGCGATGCTCTACGAGAAGTTCAGCCCGGCCGGGCCCATTCTGTCCATCCGGGTCTGCAGGGACATGATCACCCGCCGTTCCTTGGGCTACGCATATGTGAACTTCCAGCAGCCGGCGGACGGTGAGAAGCCGGGCCCGGCGGGCGGGCTGGCGGCCATGAGGCTCAGGCGGCAGCGGGCGGGCTAGGCCGGCGGGCCCGGGGGGAGGGGGCGGGAGGGCATGTAACCCCCACTCCAACCCGGGCCCGGCGGGGAGAGCGCCGGGACCCCCCGTTCGTCATCCCCGCGGGGACACGCGCAGCCGACCGCCGCACGCCCCTCGCACGCCAGGCCACTTCCTCCTTTGCAACCATTTTCTCGGCCTCAGCCGCTCTCAAACTTTAGGGTGATGACGCGCCGGGAGGGTGGGTGAGATTAGGTTCTTCCACGGCGCTCCCGCCAGTAGCCCTGAGATTCTGGGGAGTGGAGCGCCGAGCCCCCTTCTCCGGTAATAGGTAGAGGCGCTCCCACCACCTGGGGCTCCTGCCGGCGCCCCAGGACCGGGAGGAAGTGCAGTTCGGCGCTCGAAAAATACCACGTGTTGAACCCTGTAACCTCACAGGCCCGAGGCCTGTTCTGTTACTGGCCCAATCGCCTGGGGGAAGCCACAGGGACTTTGAATAAAGTTAATTTTAATGTGGTGATGTAGTGGTGGTCCTCAGGTTTCTAATCCCCTTCTTAATAAGTTGTCAGTGATTGATGGCTCTAGAAATGTAAATTACCAATGAGACATGTGTTTGGGGTTTTCTCCTAGTTCAAGCATTTCTCACGCTAACGTTAACAGGGTAGGAGGAGAGGATTTGGAGGATGAGCCCTTTGAAGGCCATGTTTTCTCATGCAATTTAGATCATTTTAATTTTTTAATCAAGTTAGTTTCACAGTACTGGTAATTTGTTCAGAATATTGTTTTTTTCTCTTACAAAATAGTTCCTGTGATTTTGAGGGGTTTTATTTTAAAATGTATTCACCAATTTTGGCTGTAAAATGTTACTTGTGAGTGTGGTGTGTGGACTGGACCATTATACTTAATGTGGCATTTAGTAGTTCAGGTTTATTTTTTTAAATGATCCAGAATATCCATAAATCATGGAGAATGAGTACAAAGTAACAGGTTAGAGTAAGCTTGAAATTTATGGGGGGAAAGCTAGCTAACCTTGTATTTTTATTTTGAAGTTACAGTTCACACAAACAAAATTTAGCAAACAAGATGTGATATGTGGTCTGATGCGTGTTGTTGCCAAGAGTTTTTCTTCCTTATAACTGGATCAATTGACTTACAAAAGTCACCTTCAGTTGACTTTAGGGCCCAGTTTTGCTTTTTCCTTCCAGGCTGCTTAAATGCATGTCTGATATTCTAAAATACACAGCTTTTATTTTTGTAGAAAATATCTTAAGGGTGGAATTAAACTTTTATTTAATTAAGTTCACTTAATAAAACAAATTACTTAATGATCAGGTTTTCATTAGTTAAAGTTAATACTCAGATTTTGGGTAGGCAGACTATTGAGTGACACTGAGCCAGAAGTTGTAAAACTTCACTGCAGGTTTCCTGCCCTTTTGCTCTGTAAGCGGTGGCTCCAAATGTCACTCGATAACAGTTCTTCCCAACTCTGGGCAAGATTTATCACTGAAGAGAAGAAAGAGTAATACTAGGGAAGATAACTTTGGATCAGGTAAATCACAATCTAAAGAGTTGATAGAGAAAACTTGAACAAATTCTAGCTACTGGAAAATGGTAACTTAAAAGTGGCTTTTTTTCCAAGCTTAACCATATTAAAATTTAAAAAAAAAAATTTTTAAATTTCTTGGGGATTTGAAAAGTTGAACTTCAGGCTACCATTATTACAGGACAGGGTAGGTATTGATCAGTCTATGCCAACAGAACAGTACTATAACTGCTCGAAAGAGGATAGCATTTTTCCATCTTTCAATTATTTGGTTAGTGTCTTTCCAAATAGTTTTTTTAGTGGTTTTCTTTCTCCCCCCCCCCCCTTATTTATTGCTACATGGATAGACTTGTAGAATAACTTTTGAAAGTGACTAGTTTCCAATTTAACAGGAAAACGTGACTCATTCAAAAGAAGCTCAAGCAAAGTCAGCTAAAAAACTAGGGGAGCTGAGTGGGTGTGGTCAATTGATAATGAGCTGTCAATTGATAATGAAACGTGTTTATGAAAAGTGGCTGGAAAATTTGCCCCCTCAATAACTTTATAGTTAGATTGGCATGGAATTTGTGAAGATTGGTGTAGAACTTCAAATGGACCACCCTTTTCCCCTCTAAAGGGACCAGTCTTTTTCACTTAAGGATGTGTTTTTTCATTTTGAGTCTCAATTTCTTTAATAAGTGTTCCTTTAATGGTACAGATGCACATAATCCAATCCTTTGTAGACCCTGAAATCATAGGGTAGATTTTGAAATTTTGTAGCACTATCCAGAAATAATTGGTTAAATTATCGGTTACTGCGTAAAACAGTGATCTAAGATAAAATTGGTGTTATATGTCAAGAAAGCATTAATAGTGAATTGTGACTATTGTAGTTCTGGTATTTCAAAAATTCTGTATTGTACAGCTAAGTATGCCCAAGTTCACATTAGTTTTTGAAGGCCTGATTCAAATCTTGATCTGAATGGATATAGTCTTTTTTTTTTTTTTTGGTCTTTTTTACATGGCAATAGGATGTTGTGCCATGATTCACTGAAAATCCCCCCAATAATTCAGGAGCTTCTATTTTAAGAAAATAGACTAATTTTTGTGTAATATTGGAAGTGATAAGCTGCCAATTGAAACCACTAACTTTGGCGAGCAATAAGGAAGAAGTTAAAATAGTTAAAAATCCATAAAATGTTTTTCAGCCTGTGGATAATTTTCAGTTGCCTAATGTCTTATATTGTTCATTAAGCATTATATTGCTCATTATGTAAAAGAGATCTTGGTTTTATGTTGACTAGGAACAAAAAGGTGCTTTTAAATTTAATGGTAATGAAAGGAAGAAATGTTTTACAAATACATTAAGCATTAGTGATATGTCATCTGTTAAAGAGTGGGAAATTTGGGGTGTCTGATATTTGGTCTCTCTTTTTGCATTGTAAGTTTAAATCTAGACTAGTGAGAGGTAAGGTCTAGTCATGTTGAAGTTTAAAGAGGTAGAGTGATCGAATGCCCAACCACTCCCCTCCTCACACACAATAGTTTGTATAATTTTAAGTGGCTAGTTTGTAAAAGTTTTGATGTAATATTCACTCTGAAAATGTCCTTCCTGTAGCGGAGCGTGCTTTGGACACCATGAATTTTGATGTTATAAAGGGCAAGCCAGTACGCATCATGTGGTCTCAGCGTGATCCATCACTTCGCAAAAGTGGAGTGGGCAACATATTCATTAAAAATTTGGACAAATCCATTGATAATAAAGCACTGTATGATACATTTTCTGCTTTTGGTAACATCCTTTCGTGTAAGGTAAGCAAAAATATGACTAAATGTATTTCTAGTATCTTAGCTATTTGTAGTTTATTCCTTAAAATAGTAGTACTGTTAACGGATATCTTTATGTCCCAAATACTCAGGTTAGGTGGCTGACAAATTACAATTGACCCTTGAACAACGCACATTTGAACTTTGTCGGTCCACTTAAACAGATTTTTTCCAATAAATACCTATACTGTTTTTTATCTGTGGTTAGTCGCCTGCGGATACAGAGGGCTGGCTGACTATGCATTTTATATAAGGGATTTGAGCATCTGTGGATTTTGGTATCCGCAGGGGGTCTTGGAACCAATTCCCCATGGATACTGAGGGACAACTTAAGTTTTAGGGGAGTCAGAAGTTATACTTAGATTTTTGACTGTGCTGGGTTAGTGGAGGTGGGGGTTCCGCACCCCTAATCCCTGTGTTGGTCAACAGCTGTATTTTGGATCACTGGAAAAATGCTAAATTAATAGTAAGTAATGAAAACTTGGTATATATTTTTCCCTAGGTGGTTTGTGATGAAAATGGTTCCAAGGGTTATGGATTTGTACATTTTGAGACACAGGAAGCAGCTGAAAGAGCTATTGAAAAAATGAATGGGATGCTTCTAAATGATCGCAAAGTGTAAGTACAAATATTTAGTTAATCGTACTTCAAGTCTGTTTTTAATAGTTCAAATCCATTCATTTTACAAGTTAATATATTTGTTCTTAAAGAGATAGTTAGAATGAAAAAAACCACATCTTGGTAGATTTTATAATTGTCTTTTCTCTATATTCAACGTAACATACAAATAACTGAATTAATAAAATGGTCAACATTCAAACCAAAAAGGAAAAGGGAGAAAATGAATGTACTAGGATATGAAGCTTTTTCAAAGTAAGTGCTCAGTTAAAAAACTAGGAGTCAAGACAGAAACTTAATCACAATTCCTGAGGTAGTAAGTAGCCCATTTTACATTTTGGGGAAACAGGCTAAAATAATTTTCTCATATTTACATGTTAGTAGGACAGGTTAGGATACAAACCCAGTGGTCTACATTCAGAGCTTAGGGTGGCTCTTTACTTAGTTATACTGCTGCAATTTATTGATGGAATAAGTTTAAAGTTAGAGTTTGTTTTTTTTACCTTTTGACTCCCTTCACCTCTTTAAAGAAAGATAAAGCTCAATTAAACCAGAAGTCTTCATGATTAACCTTCCTGAAGTAAACTTGCTCTTAAAAATTGCAAACTTTTCAAATAATGACACTGATAAGACTTCTGTAAGACTTTCTGTAAAAATACAAATTCTGTGAACCCAAACGAAATGACAAATCTTAATTTTTTTTATCCTCAGTGCCAGTGGATTTTGGTTAATTATCTGGGCAGTTTCAGCTGTGAGGTCATATTGTAAATGATCTGTGAGTTTATGTTGCCGTGTAATGATGGCATGCAAATTGGGTTTGGTTGTTATAAGTCAATTGCATCACTCTTAAGGTGTGGCTCTCATAAATCAGCGCATCAGATGGTGTGGTCGGTCTGTACATGAAGGAGTCCTTATGCACATGGTGTTACCTGTTTGAATTCTGTGTCAATTGCATGATTAAGGAAAGACTTTGTAATATGTAAAGAACCCATATAAGTCTTAAGAAAACCAGCAACTCCTCAATATGAACAATGTTTATAAAGGCTAAATCTTAGAGTACATCTTTAAATGAGAAATAATTCCAGCATCATTAGTATTCACAGATGAAAACAACTTATAGTTTGCCTGCCTGTGTCAGAAGTGCTTTAGAGAGTAAGAAAGTATGCCTACCACTGGTGGGTAGGGTCGTCTGGATTAAATAAAGACTTGATTGATTGCTGTTCTGAGTATAAAATGATATCACCCTTTTGGAAAACAGTTTAACTGTATGCAGAAACTTAAGATCATTTATATACCCTTTGAACTACCATGATTTCTGCAATTCTGCCCTAAGAACTATAATAATAGTCTCATAAAGTTCCAGCATTATTTACAGAGACAGAAAGTTATGTCTACAAAGGAAAAGGATGCTCCATTGAGAACATTTATAAAATTAATAGCATGGAGAAGCACCACCATATGGGTGGAGGGGTATACAAGGAAATAAAATCATAGGTAGCTCCTTTAATGTACTTGAACACAAAAACACATGAAAAGTCAATCATGATTTGAGTGGGATTATAGGAGATGGTTTTCTGCTTTGATGTATATTAAAAATATACATGTACTACTATTGTATTAAGGGACAATTAAATTTTTTAAAAGCATTCTGTTGATAATGTCGCAAAGAAAATTATGCCTGGCTGTTGTGTGTTAAGAGTACAGAATTCAGAAGATTACATTTTAATTTAGGAGATTGCAAACAAAGTGCAAGGGGCACTTGAAAAAGCAATGATGAAAGCTTTTGTGTCTTTTCATTGGCATGGTGCATGTTTACTCCCACTCATTTGTATTGCTAGAAGTGATCTCATTAACCCTGGGTTAGCTGGACAGAAGGGAGACAAGTGTGTATTAAGAAAAATGTTCTTTTTGTGATTGTAGTTATGAAGTTTGTTCTTATTTTATGCTGTGATTTCTTCAATTGAGACCCTATTTTATAGTGTGCTCTTTATTGGAGACTGAAATTATCAGTAACATTTACAAATCAACCATCAGGCTTAATTAATTTGAACTTCATAAAATAGAACCTAATTTTATAGTCCTTTAATATTTCATTAGATTTGTTGGACGATTTAAGTCTCGTAAAGAACGAGAAGCGGAACTCGGAGCTAGGGCAAAAGAATTCACCAACGTTTACATCAAGAATTTTGGAGAAGACATGGATGATGAACGCCTTAAGGATCTCTTTGGCAAGTTTGGTAATGTGTCTGAATTAAATTTTTATACTCAAAGCTCTGAATATAATTGCTCAACATTAGTTTTGGCTAATTTTTTATACTACAAAAGTAAATGAAATGATATTTAACATGGCACTTATAAATATTTATAGTTATTTGGATCAAGCTACTGATAGTCCCTTATACTGCAAAGTAGTATATAAGTAGAATTCTATCCAGTTTAAAGAATAATAGCATTTTATTAGCACAGCAAGGTGTGACTAATTGGAACAGATTTTTAAAGGTTTTGCACTGTTAAGAAATTGTGGTGGATTTATGCACTTAGAGATCCCGTCTCACCAGAGGCATTTGTTTGACACAGCCATCTTAGGTTGGAGTGGGGTCTTTATGGGATGGGAAGGCTGGCTAACTTCAGGCTATTGGCCAGTCTCAGTAGCATCATATTTGAGCAATTTTAAACAATGACTTTTACAGACAAAGCCAAAGATCCAGATTTTCCAGGGGTATCTCCTTGGGATGGCCTTCTGAATCCATGGGATCTTAAACTACTCTTTCTTTGCATTTCAAATTAACTTCATTAAACTCCAAATTAATGAAGTGTAACCAGCCTTTAAATAGTTGTGTTAAGTGATCAGATGAACCTTAAGTTATACATTTTTGTAAATGATTTGCTTGCCTCTTACCCTTTGCTTTCCTTTGGTTGACCTTAAATAGGTGGCTTTTTAAAAGTATTTCAAATGATAAAGCATTAGGAAATCTAATCCTTTTCTATTGCCAAGCTAGCATGCCACATTGAACCCTCTATTCCTTTAAGCAAAAACATTGTCATTTTTGCATAAAGATGAATTGTGTAAGATGAAAATATGTGACATGTCTTGCATCTTATTCCAAATTTTCTTTGGTAACTAGCTTTTATATATTTCATCTGTCTTTTTTTAAATTAGAAGCTATTTCTAAAGTTGGATAGTTAACCACTATCCCAAATGAATAATGCTTTGTCAGTTGAACACCAATATGTAAAATTTGTCAGTTACTTTGTGGTTTACATAACAGATTGGAAATACAGCCTTAGGACTGAGATACATTCAAAAGTACCAATCTACCTGTGCCCCCATACATCTTGAAGATTTTCTATAATCAAATATGATTTTTATCATTTTTTTGCCCCACCTACCTGAGATAACACCTAGCTCAGTTAAGTCTCTTATTTCACTAAAGGGGGTAGAGAGGGTCATGTGTTTTTAGAAACATGCCACCTCCTCCAGGTGGTGCTGCTGTGTCTTTTCAAATGTCAAACCCTGTATTGCCTGTTGAATTCAAGTGGGCCTAGGCTTAAGAAATTCTTGTTTTTTAAAACAACATCGTTGTGGGGTTTTGTTTTGTTTTGTTTTGTTGACTAATGCTAACAATAAAACTTGATTTTTCACAGTTATCTAAAACATACCTCTATAAATGAAAGTAGGAATGTTTCAGGGAATAGAATATTTACTTAGCTTCATAGTGGAAGTAAAGGGTCTTTGAAGAGAATATTTAGTGTCTATGGGGGGCGGAGAAGCAGTTAGAGCAGGAATAAATTTCTGAAGGCTCGGAATTTCTTTAACCCTATTTTTTTTTCATGGCTTTGTGTTTATATATTGAAATTTAAAATGTATAAACTAAATGTTTTATGGAATATGTTGTCATTAAAAAAATTTTTTTTAGGACCTGCCTTAAGTGTGAAAGTAATGACGGATGAAAGTGGAAAATCCAAAGGTTTTGGATTTGTAAGCTTCGAAAGGCATGAAGATGCACAGAAAGTAAGACCTTAAATATACTAAAAGCAGTGTGGGTTTTCTGTATTTTATAGGAGAGGGGGATATAAAGTTGGGTTGCTCTTGTGTTGAAATTTACATGCATACCAAAGGCTATTTTGTATGTTCATCTTTACCTGTTGTTTTGAGTGAGTTGCATTTTATGTATTAGTTTTGATAGTATAAATTGGAAACCTGTGTTTTCCCAAAACCTCAGTTTTGTTTTTGTGATGGGCCTATATTTTAGCTTTCATAATCTAGCAAGTTTGTTAAAGAAATGAACTTTGCAAGTTAGTAATTAAAATTTTCATGATTTTTGTAAGGCTGTGGATGAGATGAATGGAAAGGAGCTCAATGGAAAACAAATTTACGTTGGTCGAGCTCAGAAAAAAGTGGAACGGCAGACGGAACTTAAGCGCAAATTTGAACAGATGAAGCAAGACAGGATCACCAGATACCAGGTTCATTTTATTTATTTATTTATTTAAGATTTGATTGGGAAATTGAGGAAGGGAACATTGTGTTTTCCAGGACCCATCAGCTCCAAGTCAAGTTGTCCTTCAGTCTTAGTTGTGGAGGGCACAGCTCAGCTCCAAATCCAGTCGCCACTCTTCAATCTAGTTGTGGGGAGGTGGGGGGGGGGCACAGCCCAGCTCCCCATGCAGGATTCGAACCAGCAACTTGGTTGTTAAAAGCACGCGCTCTAACTGAGCCATCCTGCTGCCCGTCAGCAGCTCAGCTTGGGCGCAGCTCACTGGCCCATGTGGGAGTTGAACCGGCAATCCTGTTGCTCAGAGCTTGCGTGCTAACCAACTGAGCCACTCGGCCGGCCCACCAGGTTCATTTTTAACTGAACAAGCAAAATAAGACAGGGATGAGGAAATCTGTTTTACTTTCATTTCAGTTACTGTTACGTAACTGGAAGGTGTTTGAGAGGGGGGAAAGAGAAGAAACTTGGGATAAAACAATAGGAAGTGCCACCATTAAGTACCACCATGGTTTTCTTTTTCTACAGTTGTGTTTTCTTTTTTTTTCTTAGGGTGTTAACCTTTACGTGAAAAATCTCGATGATGGTATTGATGATGAACGTCTCCGGAAAGAGTTTTCTCCATTTGGTACAATCACTAGTGCAAAGGTAAAGCATATGATGGATTTTTTAAAAAGGTTTTGGGACAATCCATGCACATGGATATATGTGTATAAATTTCACATTATTTTGAAAACGAATAGCCAAATAGATTTCCCCTACCCCAAACAAACTTTATTTTACTGGAAAATGAGGTTTAGGTTTATTACTTCAAAAATAATCAAATTTGAAGTGGATGTTGTAGCCCCATGGTTTATTTTTGCAGATGGCAAGTTTTGAATTCTTTATGAGGAAGGCTGCATTTGATGACCATAGTTACTATTGATCCTCAGTGATAAGCACTGTTCTGTACTCTGCTAAACTAGTTATTTAACTGGTTAAAGAAGGCAGTTTATTAGGGAACTATACTTAACTATTGCTAATCTATATTCACTTACTTAGTTCATTCTGGGGAATCAAACTTGAAGTCCTCTGGCAGCAAAGCTAGAGATTATATTTCTTTTTACTTGAAATCAGAAATACAACAGTATTCTATTCTAAATTCTTGACTTTTGATTCAAGAAATGGTGCTGTAGATATTTTTTTTATGGTGTCCATGGTCCACAAATCCTTTTGTACGTAAAGTTTTGTACATATGTATTTTGGGGGGTGGGGGTGGGGGTGGAAGAAGTATCTAAAACTTAAGTCAGATTCTCAAAAAAGTATAGCAACAATTAAAACTCAGTTCTCTGGAATGACCTCGTGACTCATCTTTCTACTCAGCTTTTCCTGGCAACCCCATTGATTCTGAAAGTAAGGAAATATTAGGGGCATGGTAGATGAATACAAATAAAAATGTAGGTGATGTGGTCGCCTTGTGTTGCAGCCTGTGCTTTTGTAAGAGTACCTGGAGCGTGATAGAATTTTTTCCTGATTATCTTTCTCCTTAGTGTGTTCCCTGAAAGTTGTTTAAATTGAATATTTTGGATCAGTTTATTTTGAATGTACGATGCATGCATTTTTAACAAAAGAGAGGCTTTATTAAGTATTTTTTTCAGTCCTTTGTGGATTGTAACGTGACTGTTGGCAAACAGGTGAAAAGTTTGTCAGGAATTTATTTTGGAGGAAGAGGTCATTATGTTGATTTAATAATGCCTGCTGGAAAACAAATTAATCAAGGTAGAAGGATAAAAAGTGAGAGGCGACCCTTCCATCCTCCGTTTTCAGTTTCCAAAAAGGCGTTTGAGTGGCCATCCTAGATAACTTTACATACTTGTCCGGTTTGTATGTATAGTTTTTAGAAAACAGGATCACACTATACATATTCTGCAATTTGTTTGCTGTTTTATTTAGTGGTAGATCTAAATACATATTTATTTCAGGCATTTTCTCAATTATTTGCTGAATATTCATGGTATGGATACACCATAAGTTATTTTACTGTACCTGTATTGATAATCATTTGGGTTGCTTTGCATGTTTGCACTGTTAGGCCTACCAGTCTAATAAACATTCTGATAACATGTATATCTTAGCACACATGCCAATATTTCTAGTCTTAGAATTGAAATTGCTGATTAGTGGATATGTGTATTTAAGATTGATATAGCTGAATTGTCCAAAAGAGCTGAACACATTTCTACATCTTGTTAATTTAGTAGAAAGTGGTATGCATCTTTTCAAATGGTGACATTTTTCATGTATTTGCTACTAGTTTTGCCTTTGCATATTTTTATATTGCATTTTTTTATTAACAGAATTTTATGTTAGCCCTTTGTTTTATATTGCAAATATTTTCTCCCAGTCTTTCACTTCGGACATTGGGATCTTGTGCCATCTTAGATTTTTCCTTATATTTTTGCATTTTATGTTCAGATTGAGACTCTTATCTGGCAATTTTATTTTTTAATGTGATATGAATAAGAGATATAACTTCTTTTCAGTTTTGCCAGTGTACCATGTGCTAAATAGTTCAAAGTCCTTTTTCCCCACTGTTTTAAAATGTTTAATGTACTAAATTCCCATAATTGCATGGGTATGTTTCTGGATTTTTTTTTTAACTTAGATATAATTGATGTATAACATTAATTTCAGGTGTACAGCATAATTCAATATTTGTATGTATTGTAAAGTGATCACCACAATCCATAATCATATAATTACAAAATCTTTTTCCTTGCAATGAAAACTTTTAAGATGGGCTCTCTTAGCAACCTTCACATAACACAATACAGTATTATTAACTATAGTCCCCATGCTGTATGTTACATTCTCATGATTTATTTTGTAGGTAGGAGTTTGTACTTTTTAATTCCTTTCGTCCGTTTCTCCTCCCACCCCCACCCCTCTGGCTGTTCTCTATGAACTTGGGGGGTTTTTGTTTGTTTTACTTTTTATTTTGGGGTGTTTTTTTTTATTCCACATATAAGTGAGATCATTAGACTCTGTCTTATTTGTTCCACCAGCGTATTGTTTAATGTAGTTGGATAGCATGCTTGTGTATATTATAGGACTTGTGAGGAGCTCTTTGCATCACCTCATTTCTTATTTACGTTTAAAAGATCTTTGCATTCAATGAATGGAAGCTTCCTCCTGAAATTATACTCTAATATTTATGGCCCTTGTCTTGAATGTGAAATTTTTATTTTAAAATAATTAGTATTATAAGATTGAATTACTCCCTCCCAAACAGTAGTAAAGCATCTCATCAGCTTGACTTTCTAGAAGAGTCATTTTAATTGTGGATATTTCTGGTGGTGCCAAAGAGTCAAATTTAGTAAGCCCTGAATGTATTTAGGTATTTACACCTTAATATTAAAAATCTTACCTAAATAACTAAAGTTGCTGTTTTACCTTTACCCACTTTACTACTTTTGCTTGGCTAGGATAATATAATGTATGTGTGGTTTGCCCTTAATATTTGGGTATGAAGGAAAAGTTGTGGGGGGAAGTGGTGAAAGCATGAACAGTCAGTGGCTGTAATTGACTAAACAGTAATGCTCTCCTTTTTGTGCCTCATTCTACCATTGCATTAACCTTGTTTAATATTTTTTTCTTTTAATAGGTTATGATGGAGGGTGGTCGCAGCAAAGGGTTTGGTTTTGTATGTTTCTCCTCCCCAGAAGAAGCCACTAAAGCAGTTACAGAAATAAATGGTAGAATTGTGGCCACCAAGCCATTGTACGTAGCTTTAGCTCAGCGCAAAGAAGAGCGCCAGGCACACCTCACTAACCAGTATATGCAGAGAATGGCGAGTGTGAGAGCTGTGCCCAACCCTGTAATCAACCCCTACCAGCCAGCACCTCCTTCAGGTTACTTCATGGCAGCTATCCCACAGGTAGGTTTTAGAAGAGAACAGAAGCCTCATGAAGGTTTTCATATTTGGTCATTTTTAGTATTTTGTGTCAAAAATAATAATAAAGCCTTAAGATGAAAATATTAAGAGACGTGTGAATTCTGATTGAATTTGAAAACAATACTTAAAGTGTGACAACTTGCTGAATGTTTTGAGAGTGTGTAACTAGTTACATTATTTGCTTTTTCCTTTCGCTGATGCATTTGCTTGCTTTCTGCAGACTCAGAACCGTGCTGCATACTATCCTCCTAGCCAAATTGCTCAACTAAGACCAAGTCCTCGCTGGACTGCTCAGGGTGCCAGACCTCATCGTAAGCCTTTCATTTACTCTTAATTAAGGTGGTCAATTATTTGGAATAGAAATGCACATGAGACAAATAGCTGTATGTTTCAATGGTATATTAACTTTATTTTCATAATTTTTGGTTCGTTTTGGAGAGCCTAGATTTTTTTTTTTTTTTTTTTTTAAGAATTGTAAAATGCTTCTTCATTCCTGTCTTAATGACCATGTTTTCTGTGCTGGTTTGATTTTCCCTTATAAGTTTGGGACTGAATCTTAACTCTTAATTTCATATTTGGTTAGGTAGTAGTTTTAAAAGATCTTGTTCCGTGTGTGAGGACCAGGGCCCTGGCATTTTCAGCCTTGCCCTGTGGAATAGTGCTATATTGCAGGAGCACTTAGAACGAGGTTCGTGTATCATGTTCAGATATTAATAAGTACTTATTTTTAATGATTGTTTTTATTTAACTGATCTGATAAGTCTGTGAAAATGGCAGGTATGAGACTAAGCTTTACAAAATGGTATTTATATTTGGTCACTTTCAACCTTTTATGCAAACCTCGGCTCTAAAAAAGCACTTTCAGTGAGTCTTTTCAAATTAATGTGTTTTCATATCTTTAAATGTAGCATTCCAAAATATGCCCGGTGCTATTCGCCCAGCCGCTCCTAGACCGCCATTTAGTACTATGAGACCAGCTTCTTCACAGGTTCCACGAGTCATGTCAACACAGCGTGTTGGTGAGCCTTATTAACCCTCCCTGTGAAAATTGACCTCCAATTTGAAGTAGCAAGGTAAAACTACAAAAATATATTTTTATTTTTTTTAGCTAACACATCAACACAGACAATGGGTCCACGTCCTGCAACTGCTGCTGCTGCAGCAACTCCTGCTGTCCGCACCGTTCCACAGTATAAATATGCTGCGGGAGTTCGCAATCCTCAACAACATCTTAATGCACAGCCACAGGTTACCATGCAGCAGGTATGGAGTTGATTCCTTGATAAAGATGCCACCCCTTGGTTGCGATCAGAGAAATTGAAGACAGCTATATGAGCTATATAGGTGTGCTTAAATTATCTAGGACATCTTGTTAATTGATGTCCCGTAACTGATAGTATGTTAAAATGTCTTATTTGCCTTATAGGAGTTAGACAAGCATTCAGCGGTCCCCATCTAGAATTTACTTGTGTGGCTTAACAGTTTTGTTTGCCATAGCTATAAGGAAGAAAGGATAAAGTCAAGTTTAGTTTGTGAGGTTTGGCTTACCCTTTTTTTTTTTACCCTGAGACCAAAAACTGTCGTTGATCAGAATAGAAATACGGTTCAAAAGAATACTCCAGGTTAAAAAGATGAAATATCCCATGTGGTTATAATACTTGAGCAGATGAGTATTAATAGCTCCCTAAGGCTGTATTCTGATTCACTCAGCTTCTCCTATTTATGTTTAGATTGCAGTCTTTATCACTTCAGTGATTTTTCCAGGGATGGCTATCATTTGTACTTGCTGTTAGTTCTGTACTTAGGAAATTTCCTATTTTATATCTAGCCTGCTGTTCATGTACAAGGTCAGGAGCCTTTGACTGCTTCCATGTTGGCATCTGCCCCTCCTCAAGAGCAAAAGCAAATGTTGGGTAAGCACCTTTGTCCCACCCAGTTAGAGAGATTAGAAAATAGGAAGACACCTCCTTTTCACCTGATAATAATAAATAACAGGGTGGCAGGATTGATCTGAATTGGCATGAATGATTATGATAGTTTGTGTGCCTAACTAATTAAAAGCCCAAAAATCTATTAATACGTTGCCTTTGATGAATTACGGTAATAAGGCATTACTTGCCATGTGCGCCCCCCCCCCCCACACACACACATTTTTTAAGAGGGAATTTGAACTAGATATGTGGAAACAAATTTGACTTTGCCTGAGCAGAGATCTAACTTAATCTCATTTTTTGGCAAATACATGCGCCAGGAATTAATTACTTTGTGGTAGATCTTACTTTTGTTTTATTTTAACAATTTTCCCATGAAAATGTATTAAAATGGCGGACTGTGGGTTAGCATATATTTGCTATATATAAAAGGTTCTTAAAACCCAACTTTTTATATGGTAAATGCCTTTACAATTCTTCTGATTGAAAGATTTTGAATGTTTTTGTTCCTAGGTGAACGGCTATTTCCTCTAATTCAAGCCATGCACCCTTCTCTTGCTGGTAAAATCACTGGCATGTTGTTGGAGATCGATAATTCAGAACTTCTTCATATGCTTGAGTCTCCAGAGTCTCTCCGTTCTAAAGTAATTTAAATTTATCATGTATTTAACTGTCTCTTAGACCATGTATTTCAGGGCTTTTTGTAAGAACTTCATTTCGTAGATTTAAAAGTGCAATGTACAAGCCACACACAGTTGTAAATTCTCATAATAACAACCTATGGTGCTATTATTCCCATTTTATAAATAGAGAGACAGAGAGAGCTTGAATATGCCAGTGCTCGCTCACACAGCTAGTAAGCGGCAGAGCTTGGTTTCAAATCATCAGTTTAACTCGTGTCCATGTTCTTTTTAACTGGTACTGCCGCTTTTTTGGAGAAAGATATTTGCTGATGTTTCTCAACTTTGGGGGATTTCTGGTGGAGAGAGAATAAGTGAAAAAGTTCATAATTCCAGAACAGTGGTGGAATGGAATCCAAAAAGATATGGATACAGTTGGATGAAATATCCCACGTGGTTAATAGTTGTTTCCGCTTTCATCTTCGATGGACATTTGTGTATAGTTGGTTTGAGATTCTTCTAGCTATTTCCTTTTCAGAGCCAACTTGTTCTGTTTTTTAGGTTGATGAAGCTGTAGCTGTGCTACAAGCCCACCAAGCTAAAGAGGCTGCCCAGAAAGCAGTAAACAGTGCCACCGGTGTCCCAACTGTTTAAAGTGAGCTTTCTCCATCTTTGTTTTAAGCTTGTTTCCTTAATCTTTTATAACAGTTTGAGCATATTTTGTAATATAGCAGGAAACTCTTTTTTTACCATTAATCCAAATGTATTGTTAATTTTCCAAAGAGAAGAAGAAATATTAGAATTAAGGAAATTTTACCATTACCCTGATAATAGACTTGGATTTTTAAAACCAAAGCATGTTCAAACATTTTATATAGTAGTTCTTATTAAATTGCCTGTAACGGGTTGGCTCCATTGTGTGCTTACTCTAGAGGGCTCATACCTAATACTTTTTCTTGGGTGGCAGCAATGACCGTTGTCCTTGGGCCTCTACTGTTGCCCTTCATTACTTCCAAGAAACGGGAGCCAGGACCAGAGATTGGCAAAGCTTTTCTGTAAAGGACCATTTTTTTGGCTTTGTTGTAGGCCTTGTCTTTGTTGCAATTACTGTACTCCCACTGTTAGAATGTGAAGCAGCCATAGACAAGATGTAAACAAATGGGTGTGGCTGTGTTCCAATTAAACTTCACAGAAACAGGCTGCAGACTGAATTTGGCCCAAGGCTTTTAATTTGCTACTGATGAGGACTAGTATTGGTCTTATTGTTTTGTTGGTTTGGGTTTTAGTGAAGTATTTGATATGTAACAGGCAAATTTAAGGTTTGCCAGTTAATTTAATACATTTTTATATTGTGATATGATTGCCACTGTAGTGATAAATAGCACCTCTATCACTTTTCAGTGGTTGGAGTAATTAAGATCTAGTCTCATAGCAAGTTTGATGATGATTATAATCTTTTTTTCCCCCCACACTTACAGATTGATCAGGGACCACGAAAAGAAACTTGTGCTTCACCGAAGAAAAATATCTAAACATCGAAAAAAAATATTATGGAAAAAAAACATTGCAAAATATAAAATAAATAAAAAAAGGAAAGGAAACTTTGAACCTTATGTACCGAGCAAATGCCAGGTCTAGCAAACATAATGCTGGTCCTAGATTACTTATTGATTTTAAAACAACAAAAAAACACAAAAAAATAGTAAAATATAAAAACAAACTAATGTTTTATAGCCATGGGAAAAAGAATTTTCAGCAGAGTACAAAAATTTAAAGCATTCCTTTCTTTAATTTTGTAATTCTTTACCGTGGAATAGCTCAGAATGTCACTTCTGTTTCAAATAACAGAATTGATAACTGAGCAAGAAAAAGTAATTTGGATTATAAATTTCTTGCTTTAATAAAAATTCCTTAAACAGTGCATAGTGATATGCTATTTTATTTCTCTTGGCTTGTGTATATTGGTGATAAGGTGGAATTGGCATAAAAACCTTTCATGACAAAGGTACTATTAAGTATGAAGAGTGTTTTGGTTTTATGAAAAAGAGGAGGCTCACAAGACAGTTCCTCTAATGCATTTTATGAATTTAGGTACTCATGTGAATTGAACAAAGAATATCAGTATTTGTTAACTGATCTTAACATTTTTTAAGATGATATCAATGTATAACTTAAGGTTTCTAGGCTGGGACATAATTAGCTTAAGCCCTCATTTATATGGTATAAGATAGTAACAGTTACTCTATATTAGAGGAGGATGTCTTTGGCATAATTTTTATATTGATATCAAAAAGTTAGGGTTCATTTTAAGCCTTTTTTTTGAACAATTTTTAATTTGATAGTTGATGATTATGACTTCATCTTAGTTGAATGCCTTACCATCCAAAGTACTTGTGAAAAATGGAGATAAGGTGTCCTATCTCTAGAGAATGAATTTTAGAAGATCAGGGCCTGGTTTCAGAACATCTGCATAAAACAGAAATCCCTGGCAATTTGAATGCACTTTTGAGAATGGTCTTGTTTTAATCTCTGTTCCATTCCTTACATACTACTGAGAGTTAGCTTTCAAAGGTGCACATCTGATTATCTCATCACTATGCTATAATTATGTCAACATCAGCTCTGTTGCCTTTGGGAACAAGTACATTCAAATAAAACCATGCCTGTGACCATGTAAGCCCTCCCTGCATGTTGAAGCCTTACAGTGCTCTGTACCTGGAATGGCTTCACTTTGCCTTCCTATTTTGAAAGTAAGATGTACACATAAACCCCACTTCTTCCTCCATGGATAAATCTGCACCCAGTAGGCGTTCTAATGATCATTTTGTATTTTGCCTGATTATAGAATACCCTCTAAGGGGCTGACAAGTTCGTTGAGATGAAAACAATCTGTCACCATGAAAGTTTTTCTTTAATACTTTAGGAAGGTACAAAAATACCAGGGGTGCCAAAAAAAGTGTATACACATGACTTGTATTCATCTTTTTTTTAGAAATTTTTTATTGGGTAATGGTAGTTGCGGAGGGCACAGCTCCTTGGCCCATATGGGAATTGAACCGGCAGCCTTTTTCAGAGCACGTGCTCTAACCGACTGAGCCACCCAGCCGCCCCTGTATTCGTCTTTTATTATTGGTATATGTTACAATTTTAATACATTTTTTTGGCACCCTCTGTAGAATACCATATTTTTTTCAAAATTTGAATACAAAATGGTTTGAGGTTTTAAAGGAGCAGACTTTAGTTTGAGACACCTTAGAAGTATCTAGAATTTCCCACAGTTTAAAACTTCCAAAACCTTAATGTTGCAGATAGTTTGCACAGACAGTTTTGTTTATACATTGGATAGTTGGAATTTGTTGTTTTCTTGTGTGATACGAAGATAAATCCTCTCTACCTGTTATTTAAATATCTTCATTTTCTTAGATTTAGCAAACTCGTGACTGAGAGGATCCAACAAAACTGAAGTTTTGTGATCTCAGGAATTGATTTAGGAAAATACAGTCGATCTTCATCATTGGATGATTCTGTATTTGCAAATTCACCTACTCAGAAACTTATGGCGGCTCACTCCTGTTGGAAATTTTGAGACTAAATTGATAGGTGACATTCTTCTGTGGGTACTAGATGTATAAATGGCTAATGGGAAACTGCTTTTTTAGTTTAGAATCTTCTCTCCATGTCATCATTTATACTGAGACTTGCTTGGATGAAATCAGCTAAAGTATTTTTACGGTATGCTATCTTTGATTATATAAGCTGTCCGCTGCTTAACAATGGGGATACGTTCTGAGAAATGTGTCCTTAGGCAATTTTGTTCTGCGAACATTATAGCGTGCACTTAACACAAACCTACATGATACTTTTATACGACTGGCAGTGCAGTAGGTTTACACCAGTATCACCACAAACATGAGAATGTGTTGAGCTCTGATGTTATGGCTATGATGTCACTAGGTGATAGGAACTTTTCTGCATTATCTTTTGGGACCACTTGTGTATGCGGTCTGTCGTTGACTGAAATGTTATGCAGTGTATGACTACTTGCCTTATCAAACTAATCATGTGGCTTAATGGATGGGGATACATACTGAAATTTGTTAAGCAATTTTGTCATTGTGTGAACATCATAGGGTGCGCTTAACACAAATCTACAATAGGTGGTGTAGCCTACTACACACCTAGGCTGTATGGTATAGGCCAAGGGTCGGCAAACTGCGGCTCTCAAGCCACATGTGGCTCTTGGGGTACGTTCCATCAAAAGTTTTCTGACCCTTGAAAGAGCCAATCTGTCCCTCAACAATTTAAAAATTATTCAAGAGACATAAATATATTTTTACATAATCACCATATGTGAAGCATATTCTTTAAAAATTTTATAAATGGGGCCGGCCGAGTGGCTCAGTTAAGACCTTAAGAATGCCGAGCTCTGAGCAACAGGGCTGCTGGTTCGATTCCCACATGGGCCAGTGACGTGCCTGAGCTAAGCTGCCAACAGGTGGCAGGATGGCTCAGTTGGTGAGCATGTGCTCCTAACAAGACTGCCTGTTCCTTGGTGGGCTACGCCCACTTGTAACAGACTGATCTTGGCACCTTGAGCTGAGCTGCTACCCAGATGGCTCAGTGGATAGAACTCGTGCTCTTAACAACGAGGCTGCTGGTTTGACTCCCACATGGGATGGTGGGCTACACCCACCCGCAACTAAGATTGAACACAGCACCTTGAGCTTAGAGGCCACAAGTTGCTGATAGGCAGCCAGATGGTGACTGGCACCCTCCACAACAAAGACTGAAGAACAACTTGGCTGGTCCCCTTCCCCAATTCCCCAACACTGTTCCCCTCCCCCAATTCCCCAATTTAAAAAAAGTAAAATTTTATAATGAAACTGATAGTTTTATTTTCATTTTCAATTTTACTTCAGAGCCACATGTACGTACCCAAAGAGCCGCATGTGGCTCACAAGCCACAGTTTGCTGACCCCAGGCGTCTCCTCCGTCTCAAAAGTTTGCCGATGCCTGATGTGGGGGCTATTGCTCCTAGGGTACTGTAACACAATGGTCAGTATTTAAATATAGAAAGGGTACAGTAAAAATAGTATAAAAGAAATAATGTAACACCTGTATACAGCACTTCCCATGAGTGGACCTTGCAGGATGAAGTTGCTGTGCATGAGCAAGTGAGGGGTGAGTGAATATGAAGGCCTAGGACAGTGCACTACTAGAGACTAAACACTACGTTTAGAGTACACTACACTTATAAACTATATTTTCAATAACAGCTTACTTCAACTTTTAACTACAAACATTTTAATTTTTTCACTTAAAATCTTGTAATAACGGTTTCTTTTAAAGGTTTTATTGGGGAATTTGCAAAAGGGAACAGCGTTGGGGAATCGGGGAAGGGGAACAAACATGGGGGAGGGGAACAGCGTTGAGGCATGGGGGGAGGGGACAGACAAGTTGCTGTCCTTTTGTTGTTCAGTCTAGTTGTGGACGTCGTTTCACTGGTCCATGTTGGTATTATCATTGCGCTCTTCCGGGCAGAGGCAGATCAGTCGCCGGCCACTGGACAGCTGTTCACAGCAGCTCATGGCAGCTCACACCAGCTGCCCGCCGCTTACGGTAGCTTACGGCAGCCCCTGCTGCAGCTCCATGCAGCAGGGGCTGCAGCCTATGCCATCGCCGGTGACTCACAGCAGCCCAGCTCCAGGTGGAGCTGTTGTTCACCATCTTAGCTATAAGCGGGTGCAGTGTCACTGGCCCTCATGTGGGATCCCAACTGGGCCCTGCTGCTCAGAGCTGGTGTCCCAAGCCATCGCTTAATCAACGCGCCACTCGGCCAGCCCCTGTAATAACAGTTTAAAGTGAACACGTACAGCTGTACAAAAACGTTTTCTTTATATCTTCATTATATATGCTTTTTTTCTATTTAAATTTTTTTTTAAATTTTTAAACGTTAAAATTAAGACAAACACATTAGCCTAAGCCTACACAGTGTCAGGTCATTGATGCCGCTTGTCTCCCCCTCCACATCTTGTCCCACTGGAAGTTATTCAGGGCTAATGGCACCCAGGGAGTTGTCATGTGTGATACCAATGCCTTCTGGAATACTTCCTGGAGGACTTGCCTGAGACTCTTCCGGAGGCCATGTACTCTGTTCAGAAGTATGTCCATGGTGGTTTGCTTGACTGGTTTCTTTACAATAGGTTTTCTTACAAGCAGATAATGCATCATGTACATTCCTCTTAATAAAAACCTTTTCGTTGTTGGGGTCCATGTTTTCAAATTTTCTAAGGACTTTGTTGAGGCCTGCAAAAGCATCTGCTAACCCTTTTCACAGAATTTTCTTGGGGGTTCTTGTTCTGCAGTTTTCCTTTTTCCTCTTCTTCAACTATGCATTCTTATTCCAGTTCCAACAACTCATTAGTTACTCAGGAACCACCTTTAGAACTCAGTGTCACCCTCATCCACAACACCCAGGTTAAAGTGTTTGCCATCTCAACCACAGGCTGGATTTTTGCAACTTCCTCATCCTTGCCATTTCAACCACAGGCTGGATTTTTGCAACTTCCTCATCCTGGACAAGTCCTTTGAAGTTAGGGATGAACCTCTTGAGTGTCTTCCAGATGCCATTTATACACTCCTTAGTGACATCACCTCAGATGCAAGCTAGGTTCTTGATGGAGTCATAGACGTAACCCTTCCAGAATTGCATCAGTGTCTTCCGTGTCTTCCTCAGTTGCAGCAATAGCTTGAGCAAAGGTCCTCAGGTGGTAGGCCTTAGAAGCTGCTGTAATTCCTTGACCCATTCAAAGGAGTGGTGTTTGGAGGGGGAAACACCATGTTGACATTGGGATGAAGATCATCAATAAGGATTTCTGGGAGCATTATCAACAATAAAATCTTTAAAGGTAAGTTATTCATACTTGATTTTGTTGGCATAGCAATTTAGGGGGGCATCTTGGAAGATGAGCTGGGTCATCCATAGCTTCTTACTGCTTCTGTAGTACTCTGGCAGCATGTGCATATTGATACACTTCAAAGGCCCTGGATTTCTCACCTTGACAGTTCACAGAGGGTTTCAGTTTGTAGCCTGCAACATTGCCCCCAAGCAACACTTACCCTGTCAAAAGCCTTGAAACCTGGCATTGACTTGGCTTCCTTATGGATGAAAGTCCTTTCAGGCATCCACTTCCAGAATAAGGAGATTTCATCCATATTGACTATTTGCTCTGGCAAGTAATTTTCCTCCACAGTCAGCTTATCTAGAGTTTCCAAAATTTTTTCAACTGCATTCACATCAGTCCTGGCAGATTCACTACTCACTTTCACATTATATAATGAATAACAATCTTTGAATAGTTTAAACCACCCAGAGCTACCAGTAAATTCAGCATCATAGGTCCAACCTTTTCACACTGCAAATTTTTTGCTTTGGCCATGATCATGGTGCTGCGAGGGATATGATTCTGTCTGGTCTTCAATCCAGGTCATTAGAAGTTTCTCCATGTCTGATGTAGGCCCTTCTTGAATTTGTCTTAGTCTCATTGCCTTCCGTGAAGCAGATCTTTGTACAGTTTCCATCACCTAGTTCAAGATGGTAGCTATGGTGGAATGGGACATGCTTGACAGGCAAGCAGTAACCATCACTGATTTTCCACCTTTGTAGTCTAATCACTTTTGTTTCCAGGTTAATCACTCTTGTGGCCTCTTACTGGTAATATTAGTGAATTTTGTATGTTCAGGGGCCATGATGAATAAAACGACATGAGACTGTCTCATTTTCTCTTGTGCTTGATTTAATCAAAAGACATGGTAACCTATGAGGCTGCTGCTGGCATAACAGCATATTGTTTTACAGCAAACATAAGTAGAAACAGTACACTGTAAAATCATCACAAAAAGTATATATAGTAAATACATAGACCAGTAACATAGTCATTTATCAAGTATTATGAATTGTATAATTGTATGTGCTATACTTTTATACGACTGGCAGGGCAGTAGGTTTGTTTACACCATCACCACAAATGTTAGTAATGCGTTGCACTAAGACATGATGGCTATGACTCACCAGGTGATAGGAATTTTCAGCTCCATCATAATCTGGACTACTGTTGTCTATGAAGTCTGTCATTGACCGAAAACATCCTTATGTGCTGCATAACCATAACAGGTTATGAGTAACATTTTAGAGGGTACCTTGAAAATTTCTTATCCTTTGGATGTAAAACCATGGTCCCAGATTATTCATTTGCAGTGAGTAAATGACTTTGCAGAGGACCTGGAGTGCATTCTCCCTATACATTAGTCCCTGCTTACATGCAGGGATATGTTTCACATTAGTCCCTGTTTACATGCAGAGATATGTTTCAAGCTCCCCAGTGGATGCCTGAAACTGTGGATAATACCAAACTTTAATATTTCCACTTAAAGGAAGCACTTTATGGCTTTTCTTCGGCATACCCAAATTGACAGTATCCCTACTCTTGTGTTTTGGGGCCATTGTTAAGTAAAATAGGGGTTACTTGAACACGTGTCAGTCATAACTGAGATGGCTACTAAGTGATTCACAGGTGGGTAGCATATACAGCCTGGATACACTGGACAAAGGGATGATTCACATCCTGCACTAGATAGTATGAGATTTCATCACACTACTCAGAATGGCACACAATTTAAAATTTGTGAATTGTTTATTTCTGTCTGGAATTTTCCACTTAATATTCTCAGACTGTGGTTGACCACAGGTAAAAACCATGGAAAGCTAAACTACAGGTTTCAAGTTGGAAGTAAAATGGGTGGAATTGGTCAATACACTGGCCAGTATCATCAATCCATGATAGTCTGATTTGGTCTCATTGCTGTGCTTGGAAACCAAACCACGAGGACATCATGGAGTCCCCCAATGAGGGTACACACACCTTTGGACAATGTCAAAGCTATGTTAATGAATTTCTATCTCCCTTTTTCTAGACTTCATATTGACTCACTCTCTTCTGTAAATAGAGCCTATCTTCAGTTCGACAATCTAATTGGTTAGATTTAAGAGGTCTTAGTTACCACTTTGATACATCTCAGATACCGCTGTGTCTTCTCAATCATCTAGTTGCAAGTGCTAGGTATATACATGGCAGAATGAGGTAACCCAATTTTGAATTTTAGGTTTTACCTAATTCAGCTTTTTATCTGTCCATCACAATCATGCCAAATTGTGGGGGTGGGGAGTGGAGTGGAGGTTGTCTTACCTACAAAGGTAGAAAACCATGCAATTTACTTACTGACATGGTTACTAATAATATCCCCAGAAAACTTGAAATGATGTGGGATATTCATTAGCCTATGCCCTACACTAACATTCTGTAGAGAAATAGGTCTTCACATTGAAAGTCAAGAATATTTGTATTTTTGGAAAGATCCCACAAAATACATCATAACCACTGATAAGGTGTATATGAGCAGATAGATTTCTGATTGGTGATGGGGTTTTGTTTTTATGTATCACCCCTCACCCCAAGTAAAATAGTATAGTACTTGGAAAATTTTATGCTCATTTTCAAATTGCCAAGTATATGTGCCAGCCTGACATCCAAAAGCGTGTTATCAGCCCCTGAATGTTAGTATTTCCCAAACTATTGAAATCAGTCTAAGACATTTTGACCATTTTATTAAGTAACAGCATAAAAAGTTATAATGTAAAATGAGTCTGATGCTAAATTGGATGCTATACCCATCTTTTCTACTTTTAAACTTGTTGAATAGATTTAATTTTTTAAATAATCACTTACAAATGTCGGTGACTATTATTCACAGTACCAATTGTGATACACTGATAATTGGTGGCACTGTAATTATTATGGTTAACAATGAAAACTTTGAATTAAGTGCCTGAGGAATGGAGCTCATGTTCACTAAGAAGAGATAGCAGTTGTGAGCACCTGTATAGAGGGCAGTGATTCTTAAGGCAGGGACATGTGTTGTTTGAAAAATCATAGGATCTTTTTTTTAACAATGAATGAAATGACTGCTTTTGAATCAATAATTGTAAATGTGCTATTGACCATGTGCTATTAATACAGATTTCTTACCAAGTGAATACTATGTGCACTATCTCATATAATTCTTTTTTTTTTTTAAGATTTTTATTGGGGGATTGGGGGGATGGGAACAGTGCTGGGGAATTGGGGGAAGGGGAACAGACAAGCTGCTGTCATTTTGTTCTTCAGTATAGTTGTGGAGGACGTTGCCCCACTGGCCCAAGTTGGCACCATCATTGCCGTCTTCCCAGGAGAGGCACATCAGTCGCCAGCTTCTGAACAGCTGCTAACGGCGGCTGCTGGCTGTTCACGCTGGCTGCTGGCTACACACGGTAGCCCATGGCAACCCACTGCCACAAGGGCCGCAGCCTACGCCACCGCCAGCGACTCACAGCAGCCCAGCTCCAGGTTGAGCTGTTGTTCAGCATCTTAGCTGTAGAGGGCAGTGTCACTGGCCCTCATATGTGGGATCCGAACCGGGGCCCTCTGGCGTCCCAAGCCAGTTCTTAACCATCGCGCCACTCGGCCGGCCCTCTCATTTAATTCTTAAAACCACCCCATGAGGCTGGTTCTGTAATATATTCCCATTTTACAGATAAAGAAACAAAAGCTTCAACAAGTGTAATGACTTGCCCAAAATCACATAATAAGTGGTGGTGAAGCTGGGATTTGAATTCAGACCTACAGACTCTACAATTCATTCTCTTAGGCTTTGTGTAAACTGCCTGTAATATACAGAAAAAGTAAAGTTCCATAAAATTTCAGGTACTTGGGGTAACTTCAGCCTTAGGGGTGGGAGGTGGAATGAATCAACACACAATAGCAAGCCAAAACATAAAAATGCTTTTCTGTTGTAACGTTTTTGGGCAGTTAAAAAACTAAGGGAAGGGCCGGCTGAGTGGCTCAGTTGGTTAAGATTGCAAGCTCTCAGCAACAGGGTGGTCGGTTCGATCCCCACATGGGCAGTGAGCTGTGCCTGAGCTGAATTGCTGCTAAGCTGCCAACAGGTGGCAGGATGGCTCAGCTAGTGAGAGCACGTGCTCCTAACAACAAGGTTGCCAGTTAGACTCTCGCATGGGATGGTGGGCTGTGCACCCCCGCGCAACTAAGATTGAACTCGGCAACTTGAGCTGAGCAGCCACGAGCTGCCTTCGGGCAGCCAGATGATGACTAGACTTGGAGCTGAGATAGTTGCACCCTCCACACAACTAAGATTAAAGGACAACTTGGCTGTTGCCCTTCCCCAATTCCCCAATAAAATCTTAAAAAACAAAAACTAAGGAAAGAGAAAATCATTCTTTATGAGAAAATGGAGATCTTTAACTAGGGTGACCTCCTTCTGATTTAGAATAAGAATATTTTCCTTCCTTCTGAGATTCCTGGACTGCCTAGAAATATCAAACATTTCCTTTAGCAACACTGTGATCATTTTTCTGAGCTTGTTCTTATTCCCATTCTAGGTTCTCTTGGAATTGGTAAATGAACTTAACCAAAACCTTTTAATTATCATAAGAGCTTTTATCAAAACCCATGGAATTAAACTTCTGACCCTGTATTGCTCTTCTGTGCCAATTAGAAAGGTTTATATGCTGTATACATTACCTTTTCTCAATAGTTATTAATAAACATGTTAGATAAAATGCCAATAGTTGTTGCTAAAGAAGAAATTTCCAATAAATTAGGTATGTTTTATTTAAGTAACACATACTGCTAGGAAGAGCCAAATCCAAATCTAGAACAGGGTCTCTGACTCCAGAGTCTGTGTTATTAACTTTTATTTTGTTTTAGTTTAGCTTTTATTTTTCTTGCTAATCCTTTTTGCTGAAAAAATTCAACAGACAAGAATTCTTTGTATTTTCTTTACCAATTATATTAATGGATAATAATTTTTAAAAGGCAGCACTTTTTCTGTCATTTAAATTTAGCTTTCATCTGATCCCAGATAGACATGACTGAAGTGACATCATATTCATGGTGGCATAAGTCATTCCTCTTTTATCTCCCTTTTTATAACAACAAACTTCACGTCCACAGAGGCTCCAAACAAAAGTATCTCTGCATGTTACATCAAGGGACATGCCAGTCCACATATGCACCCCAAAATAAACAGATCCTCAGTAAGGGCTATGGATCTAAGGGATTTGGAGAACCTGTTCCACAGTCATTCGCCATGATGGCCAGTGGGGGGGGGAGAGGGGTCGGGGTGGAAAGCCCAGAGAGGGCAAAACTGGGCAGATACCCACAAGAGAGAGAATTTATGGAAGTCCAACCTGCTTGAGGAAAGATTTCAGCACACCATCAGAGTGGGATAGAGATGAGTTTGGATGCAGAGGAGAGAGAGTAATTCACCAAGGTGGGCCCTCTCCCTAGGGCGACACTGCAAGGATCTGGGCTTTTGACACTGGCAAGTGGCAACCTCTATGGCAGAGGAGGTGGGGAGTGGCGACCTCTTCCACGGAGGAGGTGAAAAGCAAAAGTGGTGAGAAAATACTCAGTTACCACAGTAGTATAGGTTTCACAACAAACCATTCCTCTCCTTCAGCACCCAATTTTTGAGGCATGACCTCCATGACTGGGAAAAAGAAGGAGAAAGGAAAGCAAGCAGATCAGAATACCAAAGGGCATTAAAGAAATGCATTTCCTCATGTTGGCTTCAGGACTTTAGCAAGGAGTTTACTCACAAACCTCTGGGAGTACTGCACTCGAAGATCCCCTCACCAAGGTGTGGGCACCCCCAATGACCCAAGTGCCAAACCCACACCTCCCCCCACTCATATGCCAGCTCCTTGTGTGCACTCCTGCGTGCATCCCATGAGCCAGCTCCAGTAGACATAGTGGATGCCCAGATAATAGGCCAACTCTATGGATAAGTGAGAAACCACAAACTTGAGCTATAGTGCCACAGTCTGGAATACAAAAGAAAGGTTTCCAATAGCCAGCCTGTTGAATTGTAAGAATCAAGGAGGACATAAAACCTTAGTTAAGAAGGTGTCTGCTACTTCAAATGCAAAAACAGAAATGTATACCTACAAACACTGAATAATCAAGGAAATATGGTATCAAAAAAAGAAAATACGCAAAGGCACAGAATATTGTGATCTAACTGATAAAGAAATCAAAATGGCTTTTATGAAGAAATTCAATGAGCTCCAAGAAAACGCAGAAAGACAATTCAATGAACTTGGGCATAAAATTAATGAATAAAAGGAGTTTTTACCAGAGATACTATAAAAAAGAACCGGAAATTCTGGAGCTGATGAATTAAATGAGATGAAGAATGCCATAGAAAACATTGGTAACAAGGTACACCACATGGAAGAAAGAATAAATGACTTAAAGAATATGAATATAGAAATTAAATTATAGGAGAGAGAGCTAAGATCTAAAGTGAGTGAAGAAACACTATGAGAACTATCAGATTCAATGAGAAAGGCACATATAAGAATAACTGGTGTACCAGAAGAAGAGAGGCAGAAGAAGGAAGAGAGATTATTTAAAGAAATAATAGCTGAGCACGTCCCCAAAATGGGGAAGGACTTGAACATACACATCCATGAAGCTAATAGAACCCCCTATTATTTCAATGCAAAAAAGACCTTCTCCAACAAATATAATGAAACTGTCAAAAATCAATGGTAAAGAATCTTAAAGGCAGCCAGGAAGGAAAAAAATTAACCTACAAAGGAACACCCAATAGTTTAGCAGTGGATTTCTCAGCAGACACTCTACAGATCAGGAGAGAGTAGAGTGACATATTCAAAGTTCTAAAAGATAAAAAGCAATAGCCAAGAATACTTTAATCAGGCAAAGTTATCTTTTAGATATAAAAATAAAAAGCGTTCCCAGACAAAAGCTAGGGGAGTTCGCCACCACCAGACCTACCTTGCAAAAAATGCTGAGAGACGTTCTTAAAGCTGGAATGAACATATGCTAACCAGAGACATGGAAACATATGAAAGTATAAAATACTCTGGTAAAGGTAAAAAAAAAAAAGAAAATTAGAAACTGTAATTCTATATTAGAATGGTAAATCAAACACTTAACTATAATATAAATGTTAAAGAAAGGGTATTTTTAAAAAACTATAGCTATGTATTTAACAAATACACAGCATAAAAAGTGGTAAATTGTGACACCAAAAATATAAAAGGGGAGGAGTAAAAAGGTGAAGCCTTTATAGGTGAATGAAGATAAATTGCTACTAGAATAAAATGAACTGTTTTATTTATGAGATGCTTTAGGTAAGACTGTGATAACCACTAAGCAAAAATCCAGAGTAAATGCATGAAATAAAAAAAATAAGGGGCGGGAGGGAAGACAGAGCATAGCACTATGAAAAGCCACCAATTTACAAAGGTAGGCAGAAACAAAGGGGAAAAAAACAATGGAGATACACAATTAGAAGTCAAACAATGAGATGGCAGTAGTAAGTCCTAACATATCAATAACCTCTGTCAATGAATTAAATTTATCAACCAAAAGGTACAAGTGGCTAGATGGATTAAAAAAACCAAAACCCAAATATATGCTGTTCAAAGGAGACCTATCTCAATTCTGAAGATATATGTAGGCTCAAACTGAAGGTTTCCATGCAAGTGGAAACAAAAACAAAGCAGGGTAACCATACTTATATCAGATAAAATAGACTTTAAGGCAAAAAAAAATAATGAGACAAAAAAGGTTATTATATAATGATAAAGGGTTTGAGCCATCAAGAAGATATAACAATCATAAATATATATGCACCCAACATTGGAGCACCTAAATATATTAAGCAAATACTAACAGATTTGAAGGGAGATATAGACAACAATACAATAATTGTAAAGAACTTCAATACCTGAATGTTAACAAATGATAGATCATTAAAAAAAATCAACAAGGAAATGTTGGAATTCAATTATACTTTAGACCAAATGGACTTAATAGACACATAGAACATTCCATCCAAAAGCAGCAGAATACACTTTCTGCTCAAGTGCACACAAAACATTCTTCAGAATAGATCATACGATAGGACACAAAACAAAACTTAGCAATTTTAAAAAGAATGAAATCACATTAACTATCTTTTGTGACCACAATAGAATGAAACTAGAAGCCAACAAGAGAAAAGCTGGAAAATCAGCAAATATGTGAAAACTAAACAACACACTTCTGAACAACCATTGGATCAAAGAAGAAATCAAAAGGAAAATAAAAAATTATCTCAAAACAAATGAAAATGGAAACACAATATATCAAATTCTATGGGATTCTGCAACAGTTCTGAGAGAAAAGTTTAAAGCAGTTAATATATATATTGAGAAATGAGAAAGATCTCCAATAAACAACTTAA
Organism: Hipposideros armiger; assembly: GCF_001890085.2. Taxonomy (NCBI): domain Eukaryota; kingdom Metazoa; phylum Chordata; class Mammalia; order Chiroptera; family Hipposideridae; genus Hipposideros; species Hipposideros armiger. The sequence continues at coordinate 3,455,446 of NW_017731420.1, read as the reverse complement.
CTACACCTCAAGGAATTAGAAAAAGAAGAACAAGTTAAGCCCAAAGTTAGCAGAAGGAAGGAAATACTACCAGAGCAAAATAAATAAAATAGAGATCACAGAAATAATAGAAAAGATCAACAAAACTGAGCTAGTTTTCAAAAAGATAAAATTGACAAACGTTTAACTAGACTAACAAAAAAAGAGAGAAAACTCAAATAAATAAAATTAGAAATGAAACAGAAGACATTGCAACTGATACTACAGAAATACATAGCATAAAAAAATACATAGCATCATAAGAGACTACTATGAACAATTATATACCAACAAATTAGATAATCTGTTGATAGAAAAAATGGATAAATTCCTGAAAACACACAATTTACCAAAATGGAATCAAGAAGAAACAGAAAATCTGAACAAACCAATAACAAGTAAAGAGATCGAATGCATAATAAAAACTTCCAAATGCAGGAAACCTTAGGACCAGAAATCTTACCTGGTGAATTCTACTAAATGTTTAAGGAAGAATTAATGCCAATACTTTTCAAACTCTTCCAAAACATTGAAGGGGAGGGAACACTTCCAAACTCATTCTATGAGACCATCATTACCCTGATACCAAAACCAGATATGGGCACTACAAGGAAACTATAGCTCAATATCCCTGATAAATATAGATGCAAAAATTCTCAGCAAAATATTAGCAAACCAAACTCAAGAATACATTAAAAGGATTACACAACACAAGCAAATGGGATTTATCACTGGGATGCAAGAATGGTTCAACATATGCAAATCAATAAGTATAATGCATCACATTAATAGAATAAAAGATAAAAATCACATGGTCATCACAATAGATTCAGGAAAAGTACTTGACAAAATATGATAAAACCCTCAACAGATTGAGTATTAAAAGAATATACCTCAACATAATAAAGGCCATATATGACAAAACCACAGCTAACCTCATACTCAATGGTGAAAAATTGAAAGCTTTTTCTCTAAGGTCAGAAACAATAAAGCTGTTAGATATAAAATTAACCAACAGAAATCAGTTGTATTTCTATAGGCTAATAATGAAACACCTGAAAAAAAATCCCATTCACAATAGAATAAAAAACAATAAAATACCTGGGACTAAATTTAACCAAGGAAGTGAAAGACTGTACAACAAAAACTATAAGACTTTTTTGAAAAAAATAGAAGACACAAATAGAAAGACATCTTGTGATCATGGATTGGAAGAATTAATTGTTATTAAAATGTTCATACTACCCAACGCTATCCATAGATTCAATTTAATCCCTATCAAAACTCTATTGGCATTCTTCATAGAAATAGAAAACAAATCCTAAAATGTGTATGGAACCGCAAAAGACTGTAAAGCCAAAACAATCTTGAGAAAACTAAATTAGAGGTGTCACACTTCCTGATTTCAATCTACAATTGACCCTTAGATAACACAGGGGTTAGGGGCATTTGGGTGTAAACAGTTAAAAATCCATGTATAATTTAAGTCAACTCTCCACATATGCAAATTCCTAACTGTGGATCAAAAATACAGTTGATTTTTAAAACCCGTGTATAAGTGAACCCTTGTAGTTCAAACCCACATTGTTCAAGGGTCACCTGTATACTACAAAGCTATATAGTATGGCCTAAAACAGCATGGTCTTGGCATAAAAATAGACACACAGATCAATACAACAGAATAGAAAGGCCGGAATTAAATCCCTGCATGTACAGTCAACTAATATTTAACAATGGAGCCAAAAACACCTGATAGAGAAAGACTAACCTCTTTAACAAGTTGTGCTGGGAAAACTGGAAAAATACATGTAGAAAAATGAAGTTGGGCCTCTATCTTACACCAAAAATTAATTCAAAATGAATCAGACTTAGATATTAAGACCTAACACCATAAAACTCTTAGAAGAAAACGTAGAGAAGAGCTCCTCTTCAATGGTCTTGGTAATGATTTTTTGGATGTGACATCAAAAGCACAAACAACAAAAGCAGAGATCAACAAATAGAGCTACATCAAACTTAAAACCTTCTATATAGAAAGAGAAACAATAAACAGAAAGAAAAGGTAACCTATGTATTGAATAAGGGGTTAATATCAAAATATATAAAGAACTCATATAATGCAATAACTAAAAAAGAAATCCAATTAAAAAATGGGCAGAAGAGCAAAATAGACATTTTTCCAAAGAAGACATTTAAATAGCCAACAAGTATATGAACAGATGCTCAACATCACTAATCATCAGATAAATGCAAATCAAAACCACAATGAGATATCACTTTGCTCCTTTTAGAATGTCTATTATCATATAGACAAGAGATAACAAGTGTTGGTGAGGATGTGGAGAAAGGGAACCCCTCTACACTGTTGGTGGGTGTGAAATTGGTTAAGCAACTATAGGAAACAATATGGAAGTTCCTCAAAAAATTAAAAATATATTTACCATATAATGCAGCAATTCTACTTCTGGGTATATACCAAAGGTAATGAAAACAAGATATCTAAAAGATATATGCACTCCCATGTTTATTGCAGCATTATTCATAGTAGTAAAGATATGAAAGCAACCTAAGAGCTCACCAACAAATAAATGGATAAATGTCATTATACACACACACAATGGAATATTATTTAGCCACGAGAAAGAAGGACAGTCTGCCATTTGTGACAACATGGATGGACCTTAAGGACATTATGCTAAGTGAGATAAGTCAGAGAAAGATAAACACTGGGTGATACCACTTATATAAGTAATTTACAAAAGTCAAACTTATGGGGTTCTGGTTTAAGATGATGATGTAGGATGATTCTGAACTCACCTCCTTCCATGGACACACATATCGACATCTACATATGGAACAATTTCCTCTGAAAAAACCCAAAAACTAGCTGAGCGACTCCTACACATTGGGCAAATGAAAAAAACACACACCATTTGGAAGTAGGTAGGAGAGGTTGAGACACAATTTCACCATACAAGTTCTGACAATTAAGTTTGCGAACTCATCCTAGAAAACGTGCTACATACCTCATGGCTGAATGTTACTACAGTCACCTTCGAAGTACTCCTCTTGGGAAGCTATGCACCCACACCAGTGCCTAGTCCACCCTTCAAAGCAATTTTGGAACTATTTTTTCTGGAATGTCTATCAGAGCTGTCGTATTATTACCCTTGATGTCCTGAATGTCATCACAATTTTTTCCTTTCAAAACTTCCTTTATCTCTGGGTAAAGATGAAGTCATTGGGGGCCATACCAGGTGAGTAGGGAGGGTGTTCCAATACAGTTATTTGTTTACTGGCTAAAGACAGTGCCATGTGAGCTGGTGCATTGTTGTGATGCAAGAGCCACGAATTATTGGAGAAAAGTTCAGGTTGTCTAACTTTTTCACGCAGCCTTTTTTCAGCACTTTCAAATAGTAAACTTGGTTAACTGTTTGTCCAGTTGGTACAAATTCATAATGAATAATCCCTCTGATATCAGGAAAGGTTAGCAACAGCGTTGCAACAAGTTTGCAAACTGAATTGTCAGACTCGTAAACCCCACCCCTGATGCAGAAACCCTGAATCAGGAGGCAATTCAAAATTCAGAGCTTCTCCCTAAGGGGTGAACAGTTTGAACATCATATCAGGCAGCTTCACCTGAGAGATGAGCCCCCCTAAACATCTAGCTTTGGAAACCAATGTGGCTAGCATTTACAATAACCACAAGGATATAGTGAACTGAAAAATGATTCCTAAAGGTCTCATGTGCTTAGACTCACCCAACCCAGGAACCAGCACAGAGGCAGCTGACTGAGAGGCACCCAGACTTCCTGTGAAAAGTTTGCTTAACTTAAAGCATTAGCCTATGGGGCAGGCATTTAATACACGTCTAGAGGCCTGCTGGAGTACTCTTCAGAGATAGAGGCTGGTGGGCGCCATCTTTGCACTCTCTCCCTGCCTCACTCCAGCTTGTTGGTATAGCTGGGAAAGGAGCTTGTACTCTCCTCTAATGCTTCAATTTTTGTGGCTGCCACCAGGGGACACCTCCAGAATGTCTGGCTTTGGTCCCACAGGACTGTAAACAATAGAGAAAGTGCTCTTAACAGGCTACCATCCCCAAGGCACAACAAGAGGTAACAGACAAGGCATCCAGCCTTACTGTGAAAGAGGCCTATTAGCTTATCTTCATAGCTGCAGCCTGAGACACAAGCTCCTAATTAAACACACATGTAAGGGTCCACTGTAATCCTCCCCAGGACGCCAAAGGCAGGCACTGTCTTTGCACTCTTCCTCTGCTGCACTCTAGAGTGCCAGCATTTCCCAGAGAGGAGCTTACACATATGTCTGGTGCCCTGGTTTTATGACTGCCACCCGGGGATGCCACTTGATCACCGAGATCTGGTGTCCAGTGGGGCTTGCATTCCTAGTCCCGTGGGGCTGGAATAAATGATGAGACATTTCTTAGCCAGCTACCAACCCCAGGGCACTGTGCAGACAGCAGAATGAAATACATCCTATGCTTTCTGTGAAAAAGGCCTCTTTGCTTGTTCTGGAGCTTTACCCTGAGAGGCACGCTTCTGGTTTGGCACACACCTAGGAGCCTACTGAAGTGCACTGCAGGGACGGAGGCCGGTGGTGGTGATCTTTCCACTTGCCCTCCACCTTGCTCCAAGTTGCTGGTATCTTCCCAAAAGGAGCTTGTACATTTGTCTAGCATCTCGATTTTTGTGACAGATGCCCAGAGGATACCTCTAGATCACATGGCTCTTTCTTGTATGGTTCATGCTACTTGGGTGCTCTCTTCATACTTGGTAATGCAATGCAACACTTAATATTGTTAAACTCCTTTATGATTATTGGAGTCAGGGTGTGGAAGGGCACCAAACAGCAAAACCTTAAAGGGTAACCCAGTTATGACATTTTACTGTATTTGAGATATGATTGACATATAGCATTTTATTAGTTTTAGGTATACAAGATAATGATTCAGTATTTGTATATTTTGTGAAATGATCACTCTCTCTCTCTCTCTCTCTCTCTCTCTATATATATATATATATATATATATATATTATTGTAATGAGAACTTTTAAGATCTACTCTTTTAGCAACTTTCAAATCTACTCTTTTCAACTTTAGTCTCGGTGCTGTGCATTATATCCCTGGGAATTACTTGTAACTGAAAGTTTATACCTTTTGACTACCTTCACCCATAGCATGTGTTTTTTAAAAAGTGTCTTTATTGTTTTGTCCTTTCACTTATTTTAAAAATAATAGCTCCTCTTAAATTCAGAATAAAGCAGAAAGTAAAAGCCCTTGATAACTGGACTTGGGAGGGATTGGGGATGCGGAGTTTTGGATTAAGTAAAACTCAGAAATGTCTATTGTACCCTAAAAGAATGATTTTACATTTTCAAACGAGAGATTTTGACATGGCCAAATCAAAACAATCATATCCGTATCCCCGCCTCCAATTCAAAATATGCTCTGCTTTGATAGCTCGATCAAAATGTCCTGCTGTACTGCTGAGCATGCTATTTTTTACATCAAATTTAAGTTTTTACTTTGAAACAATAACAAAGTTATAGAAAACGTGGAAAAATAGTACAAAGAATTTTTTTCTAAACCGTTTAAGTCGTCAACTTGATGTCCCTCAATCTGAATACTTTAGTGTTTATTTTCCATAAAGGACGTCTACTACATGACCATATAACACCACCATCCATTACTACCATCTAATCCTCAGATCCCATTTAAATTTCTTCAATTGTTTCAATAATATTCTTTATAGGAAAAGACTCAATGTTACATTTAGTTGTCTTGCCTGCTTATCTCCTTCTATTTCGAACGATTCTTTGGTCTATTCTTGAATTTCACGAATGACCTGGGGACTTCTGAACATTACAGACCAGTTATTCTTTAGAATATTCCTCAATGTGGGTTTGTCTAATGATTCCTTATAAGGTTGAGATTGTATGTTTTTGGTGAAAATGTCATAGAATTGATGCTTCTTTTTTCTCATCATCCTGTTAGGCAGCCCATGGTTTCCAATTTATCCCATTACTGATGATGATGTTCATTCTGAACACTTGATTAAGTTGGTATCTGGCTCTATAAAGTTGCTATTTTTCCTTTGTAATTGATAAATACTTTATAGGGAGATATTATGAAACCATGTAAATACCCAATTTCTCGACAAACATTCCATTTACTCACTGCTTTTTTAAAATATCTGCATGGGTTCATGGTTTCCTACTTTATTCACTGGGTTATAATCTGTTACTATCATTAATTTTAGTGCTCAAATTGTCCATGATGTGACTAGTGGCAGACCTTTCAAGTTGGCTTCTGTGTCCTTTTGACATGTTTCCATTATTTTTTGAGCAATTTCTTGCTTTGGGGCACAAGTTGTTCCAGGTTTTCTTATACTTTTCCTGCTCTAGCCCTACAATCAGCCAGTTCTCCTAAGAGCCCTGGTTTCTTTTAGTGAAAAATAGCATCTAGAAGCCCAGATCTGAGTGTCAGGTGTACTCGTATATCTTTAGAAAGTTAATGCACCTAAGCTCTATCAGGAAAAGTGCTAGGGAATATACCTAAGACCTACTGAATCAGAGTTTGCATTTTTAATAAAATCCCCAGGTGGTTCAAATGCACATTAAATTTTGAGAAGCACTGCCCACCTAGAGTAAATGACCTCAGTGTCTAAGCCAGCTGTTAGAGCACCAGCCATTACAGCTGCATCTCAGGCATTAGGAAGGCCACAAAAACACTCACCTCCCCATTGAGTCAGCTTCCTTTAATCCCAGAAGACTCTCACAACAATTCTGAGAACATCTCATTTCTTAGAACCTGATCACATGGCTGCATGCAAGGGAGACAGGGAAATCTAGTCTCAGCTGGGCCCTTTGCCACCTGGAATAAAATCTGTGTTCTGTTTCTAAGGATGAAAGGGAACAATGGCTACTGGGTAGGGTTCGTAAGTCTCTGCCCCTCTGTGTCCTCTCAACATTCTGGGAAGTTGTTGCACCAGCAGCCAGCACTGGGCACAGCTACCAATCACCCACATGTGGACAGCAGGCAGGTCACCATGGTTAACCCAGAGGTGAAGCATAAAAGTAAAATCTTCCTTTCATGTATCCTCTTGTTGCTATCATGCCCACCTACCCTACCTTCTGCCTGGCCCCAGTCTGGAGCCAGGGCAAGAATTCAAGGAGCAACAAGGTAGAATAAAAAGTGTGACAAGCACAGTAGCTCAGCTGGCAGACTCTAGAAACAGACTTCCCAGGTTCAAATCCCAGCCCTATCACTTACCAGCTTTGGGCTTTCAGGAAGTTATTATATACTTAATATACTTATATACTTGTATACTTTATATACTTATGTACTTTAATTAACTTCCAGTAAATGAACCCATTGATTAAAAGCCTCATTAGGCCTGAATGTGTTTATATTAAAATGGGGATGAATACAGGGCTACCTAACACGTTGCTGTGAAGATGTAATGGAAATAACCCATGAAAAGCTTTTGGAGCACCTGGACCGAAGTTAGCTCTCCATAAACGGTAGTTCTTATTACTGAGCGGAACTGTGAAGAGCAAAGACACAGCCTTCGTGGACACAGCTGCCCATCCTGACAGTGGGCTTGGGCCCAGAGACCTATTTCACAACCACCAATTTGGAAATGCTTCAATTTACTTAATACTTTCGGGCCAATATTCCCACTAGTTTAGAGACATTGCAACTAGCTCCACTATTATTTAATACCCCTGTGATAAATACCTAGAATTTGTCTGTTTGTTATTTTGTGGCACAGTGTCATTTCTTTCTCTGAGCCTGGTTTCCCTTCTTGACTACTTGAACTATTTCCAACACATTTTTTAAACAATATTTCAAAAAAGAAAAACAAACCAGAAAACCCCACGTGCTAGATATAGTGTTTGACTTTGCACACATCCTCTCCACGATAAAGGCTGCAGCCACCACTGTCCCTTTATAAGGACTTAGCAAACCCTGGCAAGGCCACATCCGTCACTAGATACACAAAAAGCGACACTATCGTTTTCTTAGACAAACATCCTGGGCAGTTTGGCTTCTTTTACTTTGTCATGAATACAACCGGTTTTGCTGAGTACCTTAGGGGACCTTGAAAGACCAGCTCTTGTTATTTTTAACCTCTTCCCTGGCTTATCATTTTGGTTTATAATTCTAGCATACTTGCCAATGGCTTCCAGGTACCACTGAAAGAAATACCTAAAACAAACAAAGAGCATTTTTTCTTCTTAAGATCCATGTCTCCCTGACATAATGGGAAAGATTTAAAGAACGCCAAGGAACATGTGAGTGTGTGTGTCTTTGTGGGTGTTTATGCAAGAGTAGGACTAGATGTTCCCGGTCTGCCACATCATTACTTTCGCTCCTTCTGCCACTTCCCAGTTTGGCTGGAACTGTTGGAACTAATCCCTCTGCCCTTTTAACTTCTGATTTAAGCTGGGGCCAAAATGACACCTGGTTGGCCACCCCAGGGACCAGAGAAGTGCATGAGAAGAGCAACAGTGCCCCCTACAGGTGTGTGCCTATAACAATGAACTTGACAATCTCCGAGGCCCCCTGAGCAGCAGAACCATGTTTCTAGGTATCTGCCCTGATGGCATATGCAAACTGGTGATTAGTGGCAAACATAGGCATGCTGCTTGTTGCCATCGCCTCATGAAGGCTGGAGACTGGACCCTCTGTGTTATCTCTGCAGTGGGCTGTGGGAGCTACAGCTGGGTCTGCTCAGCTGATCTTGCCATTTCTCTTTTCCTGGTAATAGCACCCCCTTTCCTTCAGGAAATTTCTCCCCACTTCCAGGTGAATCTCGTAGGTTTGATAAATTACAGCGCTTGATCCTGTCTATAGGGGTGAGATTATGATCCAACCAGACCAACCTTAGTCCTGGACCCCTTTGGACATTGTTGAGTAAACTAGAAAGCAAGAGGTCATCCTTGACACCAACCTCTCACTTACCTGCCATATCCAGGCTGTCAAGTCCTGCCAATTAGCTTCCTATCCTAGATTTCCTTCCTGTCCATCCCTCCTATCAACCTAATCCCAGCTGTTATCATCTCTCTCCTGAACAACTGTATAGCCTCCTAACAGATGTTCCCACAGTCACCTGGGCCCCTCCATCTAGTCCACGGGTCTGCAAACTTTAGAGACAGAAGAGCCAATCCTGTCCCTCACAACAATTTAAAAATTATTCGAGGGCTGGCCGAGTGGCACGTTGGTTAAGAGCTGGCTTGGGACGCCAGAGGGCCCTGGTTCAGTTCCCACATATGAGGGCCAGTGACACTGCCCTCCACAGCTAAGATGCTGAACAACAGCTCAACTTGGAGCTGGGCTGCCATTAGGTGCCGGCGATGGCATAGGCTGCAGCCCCTGTGGCAGTGGGTTGCCATGGGCTACCGTGTGTAGCCAGCAGCCAGCGTGAGCGGCCAGCAGCCACCATGAGCAGCCATCCAGAAGCCGGCGACTGATCTGCCTCGCCTGGGAAGAGCGCAACGATGGTGCCAACTTGGGCCAGTGAAGCGACGTCCTCCACAACCAGACTGAAGAACAAAAGGGCAGCAACTTGTCTGTTCCCCTTCCCCCAATTCCCCAGTGCTGTTCCCATCCCCCAACTACCCAATAAAAATCTTAAAAAAAAAAATTATTCAAGAGCCATACAACAAATGAAATCACCATTACATGAATAATATCCTTTAAAAATTTTATAAATGAAACTATGATAGTTTTATTTTCATTTTCAGTTTTACTTCAGAGCCACGTGTATGTACCCAAAGAGCCACATGTGGCTCGTGAGCCTGTTTGCTGACCCCTGATCTAGTCTATTGAAGTTGGAGTCATTCTTTCAAAGGACAAATATGATTGCCACCCCACCCATTCCCCATTTCTCTCCTGGCTTCCCATGGCCTTAGGATAAGGACAAAAGTCCTTAATGTGGTCCACAGGCACTTCAAGGAGTGTCCCCTCCTCATTTCTCCTGTCTCACTTGCACTCCTCTCTGCAGGGTATTTTAATTCTAGCCACTCTGGCTTCTTGCAGCCCCAGACTATGGTATTAATATGCTTCTTTGTACATATTGCTCTTTTCACCCTAAATACCCTTGCCCTAACTCTTCGCCTAGGTTACTCATCATTTTGATTTTAGCTCATGTATCATTTACTTAGGGAAGCTTTTCCAGAACTCCAAGGGCAAATCCTCATATATACTCTCATATCACCATCTATCTCTTTCTCAACACTCTTGCCACAGTGCAATTTTGCACTTGTTGGCCAACTGATTTATGTTTGTCTCCTGCACAGATTACGGGCTTCATGAGGCTGAATGTGGTGTCATTTTGCTCATAATATTTGTTGAATGACTGACAATGAGTTAATTGGTTCAAGTGATGGGCACCCAGCACAGGCTGGGCCAAGTGGATTCCCCAGAATTTCCCAAATCAAAGGTGGAAGAAAATGGTTCTCTTTTCCTTTGGGCTCATGAGCTATTAGGAGGCAGGCTCTGGGTCGCAGATGACCATCTTCCCTGCCTTATGGTGCTCACCTGTCTGCAAAATGAAACCTGGCAAGTGGAAAGGAAAGAAGGTCCTGCTGGAGTGGCATCCCTCGTTCCAGCCCCAGGGCCCTGAGCTCAGGGGCATCAGTTCTCCAAGCCTCCCCAAGTCATTCCCAGCTGTGACAACCAATAAATCCCCCCAGTTTATGTAAGCTGGTCTGAGTTGGGGTTTTGTTGCCTGCAACAGAAAGACCCTTGGCTAAGTCAAGTCAACCCCGTGAGTGAGTCCAGAGATCTAGGAATCTCTGAGAGACATTGAGTTAAGACTTTTAAAAACAATCAACCTGAAGGCAAGTTAAGATTGTATTTGATACGGCAAATTTTGCCTACTACAATTAGACCACATGTGTGCCTATTGCTATCTGCCAGATGAAAGGTGGCTCTAACCTGCTGGCAAGGATTTTGGGTGTGGTTCGAGTATTTCACTCAAAGGCTGAGCCCATCTCTGCAACAAAAAGCAGCAACGAATCTAACCAGTCACTCATTCCTGTAACAAACATGTATTATACATCTACTATGTGCATCACAGATACCACAGGGAACTCTGAGTGAGTAAGATCAAGTCCCTTGAGGGGTTTACAGTGCAGTTTATTAGCGGGTGTGTCATAGACATAAATAACAAGATAGAAAGTGCTCAGAACTACTCTCCCTTAGCTAACCACTGAAAGACTGCGTGAGGGGCGGGGCAGCATGCTATTAAGAGCTAGAAAGACCTGGCTGTGAATTTTGGCTCTTCTGCTCACTGACACTGAGACTTACTTAGTTTCCTCTGCTGTTCATGGGGATAATAATACCCTTGCAGGTTATTAGAAGGATTAAAACAGATAAAATATATAAAGTGTCAAACAGAAAGGCTTTCAGTAAACTGGAGTTAATGTTATTATGTGTCCAGATGGTACTTTGAGAGCAACCTGGAAAAAGCCACTGCCCCAAATTGTACTCCCCACCCCCAATCAGTCAGAGGACTTGAAATCACAAGCGTTAGGGATTTGGGTTTGGGGGTTATGCTTTAATGGCTAGAAAGTCCCTGTAAAAATGCAAATGTGTTACTTGAAAGTGCTAACACAGTGAGTCATTAGAAGACATAAACACTTATCATGGATGAGTTAAATTGATCAGCAAAGACCAGAATAGGACTTGGAGAATAAGGTAGACGGTAATATGACCTGGCTACAGCGCCAGGCACTGAGACCAATTGGCCTCAAGACAACTGTTCACAAGCTTGACACGCGTTCTTCCCTTTATGGAAGTAAAACAGTAAAATATGGCAAAAATGCAGAGTTTGGTCTTCCATCTTCAACTTGTAAAAGCTCTTGGTGGCTTAGTTTCCTCATCTGAGGACCCTAATAATTACAGCATCTCTCTCACAGGATTGTTTTGATAACTAATTAAGATAATGCAGGAAAATCACATGTCACAGTGCCTGGGCAAGCCAGAATTGGAGCCCAAGCCTGTTGGAGTGGTTAGGAAGCACTTGGGGCCGTGGTCCATCTAGTGAGGGAAACAGCAAAAGCAGAAGAGGGCGTACTCAGGTTCACCTGCCACCCAGAGCAGTTAAGGATGGTGTGGTAACATGACCAGAGTGTACTGTTTCACCAGTTGATTTTATTTCCTTCAGATGTATACCCAGAAGTGGGATAACTACTGGGTCATGTGGTAGTTCTATTTTTAATTTTTTGAGGAACCTCCATACAGTTTTCCATAACGGCTACACCAATTTACATTCCCATCAACAGTGTGTAAGTGTTCCCTTTTCTCCACATCCTCACCAACATTTGTTATCACCAACTGAAAATGGTCAATGAAAGGATGAGAAACGGATGATGAAACTGGATCCTTTTATGGTGGCAACCCAAAAGAAAAAGATGTGACAAGATCTCTCTTACCTTGAGGAAGTCTCTTCCTGAACTACCACCAGTTCTGCAAATGTCACCTTTTAAAGTGTGTTCTCTCTTCTTGTACTTTCCAAGTCCTAAGATGTGCTTTGTATCTATTGGGTTGTATCTGAAAAGTCATGACGCATTTTTGCAACGAAAAACATAGAAAAAATACGTCAAGACTTTTCCGACAACCCAGTAATATTCTAAGACAGGTAAACTGACACTAAATTGGTGCAGACAGGAAAGGATTGAGGTATTTGATTAACAGATCAATTGAGGTATTTGATTAACTGGCTTCATGGATACAGAGAGCAGATTGGTGGTTGCCCAGGGTGTGGGGGTGGAGGGTGGGAGAAATGATGAAGGGGTTAAAAAGTACAAACTTCCAGTTATAAAATAAATAGGTCATGGGGATGTAAGGTACATCATGATGACGATAGTTGATAACACTGTATTGTATATTTGAAATTTGCTAAGAGTGTTGATCTTAAAAATTTTAATAAGAAAAAAAATTTTTTTTTTAACTATTGAGTAGTCGGGAAAGTCATGACATATTTTTTCTATGTTTTTTGTTGCAAAAATGTGTCATGACTTTTCCAACAACCCAATATGTATGATAGGTATTAACTAAACTTATTGTGGTAATCATTTCACAATATATACAAATATCAAATCATTATGTTGTATGCCTAAAACTAATATGACAATTATATTTCAATTAAAAAAAAATATATATATATATATTAACTTAAAAAAAAGGGTCTGTCTCTCAGCCTGAAATTTGGAGAGAACAGTGGGGTTGATGGAGATTTCCAGACACTGGAGAACCTGCCAGTTGCATCTTGATCACCTGGGAAGCTTTTGACACAAGCCCAGTTCTCAAGATTTGCCCCTTGGAGAACCTAATTCAATAGGTCTGGAATAGGAAGTAAGAGGGGGTGGCAGAGACTTCTCTTTTTTTTCCCTCTTTGTTAAAGGCTTGGTCAAGACATAATTCACATGTTTAAGCCAATGGTTTTTAGTATATTCACAGAGCTGTGCAACCATCCCCATGATTGATTTTAGGATATTTATCATCACCTTGAAAGAAGCCCTGTGCACATTAGTTATTCCTCTCCAATCCCTCCATCATTCCAGCTTTAGGCAACCACTAACCTACTTTCTATCTGTATAGATTTACCTATCCTGGACAGTTCATATAAATGGAATCATCTAGTTTGTGGCCTTTTATGATTGGATTCTTTTACTTAGTATAGTGTTTTAGTATAGTGTTGTAGTATGTATCAATATTCTACTTTTTTTATAGCCAGATGATATTCCATTGTATTGATAACCACATTTTATTTATTAATTCATCATTTGCTGGAAGTCTGGGTTGTTTTCAGTGCTAGGCTATTAAGAATATGCTTCTATGAACATTCATGTACAAATGTTTATGTGGACAAAGCTTATTTTTTAAGTGCTTTCCTAGTCAGTCATTCTCAAACAGGGGTGACTTTGTCCCCCAGTGGAAATTTGGCAACATGGGGAGACAATGGAAGATGGGTGCTTCTGACATCGAGTGGATAGAGGCCAGGGATGCTGCTAAACATCCTGTGATGGATGCACAGGGTAGCTGCACAACAAAGAATTATCCCACTGAAAATGTCAGTAATGTCCAGTTTGAGAATCCTCTGCCTGAGGTGACTCAGATATAGAGGGAGGAGGTTTGAGAGCACCGAGGAGCCTCATCCTCCTTTCTTGCAATTGAACCACAGCTGGACAATTTCAAAATTGTAAACCCCAGACTTTTTTTTTTTTTTAAAAAACCTCTTCAAAGAAAGAGGACCCACATTCCTTTAGAACGGTCCGAGATTTATTGTTTATGTTAGGGGTTCTTAACCCGGGATCTGGGGCTTTGGGGAACTTAGGAGCCACCTGAAGCTGTCTATAAAACTGTGTGTGCATGCTAATTTTTCTGGAGAGAAGGTCTCGGTTGTGAATGGGCCCATGAGCCGGATCCTTCACATCAATTTTCTCCTTTTCCCTTTTCTGTGTCACTCTTCATAGGCAGAAAATTCTGTTGTCTAAAGTCAATCAGTCAAAACTTAGAGATGAAAGGGAGCCCCTGTGCAGGTCAAAGTGGAAGTTAAGCCATTTGTCCCAGTTGTGGCAGAGACCAGCCTAGACCTTCCCTCTGTGACTCACAGGGAAGGAGCCTTTAATAAATTATTCTAGTTAAGTGGTGAAGAGCCAGGTGGCTTGGCCTGAAATTACTGCTCTGCCACCCTCTGGTTCTGTCGCCTTAGGGAACACACTTAACATTTTTGTGCTTCAACTTCCTTATCTGAAAAATGGGGGTAGTAATAGTAACCAGCTCATTGGTGAGAATTAAGTGGGTAAAGTGCTTAGAATGATGCCTAGCAGGCTGTAAACACTTAGTGTTTGTTAGTTACATGGAGCTGCTCTATTTTTTTCTTTTTTTAGCATGGGAATACTCAATGTTAAAAATGTAAAATAATCGGCTCTGAAACCATTATAAATGTAATATAATCTCCCTTTAACACATTGTGAGTTGCCTTTGAAGGCACTTTTTGTGCCCAGAATTTCCAAAGTATATATAATCTATTGAATAGTGGTAAGTGCCACAGAGAAAAATGAAGAAAGGCAAAGGAGATAGAGAATGAAAGGGTGGGAGGAGGGCATGAAGGGTTTTGCAGAGGATGGTCAGGGAAGACACCTCTGAGGTGACATGTTAGCAGAAGAAAGCCAGGGGTGAGCCCTGTGGTCTCTGGGAAAAGAGCACTTTTGGCAGAAGGAACAGCAAGTACAAAGGCCCTAGAACAGGAGGGTACTTGGCTCAGCCATGAATCCTGAGTGAGCAGAAAAGTAGGAGCAATGGGTGGGAATTAGTGCTCCGAGGGAGAAAGGAAGCTGCCAGGAGGTTGGAACAGGAATGACAGGACCTGGCTTAGAGGAGAGGAGAAGGGTAGAGCAGGGGCACCAGTTTGGAGCCTATTTCTTTAATCCAGGTGAGAGCTAATGTTGGTTAGACCAGGACGGAAGTAGGAGAAGGTGGAAAGAGATTAGCATTGTGGATATATTTTAAAGAAAGAGCCAACAGGCTTTGCCAATGGGTCAGAAATGGGATGTGAGAGAAAGAGAGGAGTCAAGGCTGTCTCCAAAGTAAACCCCAGCCTCTTCTACAACTTAGTTCAAGTTCTGTAAATGTCAAACTGTGTTCATACGTTTCATATATATTCAATTTTAAGCATCTCAAATGCTAGACTAACAAGCATAACCTTTCCCAATACTCAAACAACCGTAGAAAATCTAATAAAATTTGACAGTGATTTGCCAGTTATCTTAAACATTATAGTATTGTTAATAAACTTGGATAAATTCCAAAATACTTTTCCACTTAAAAAAATCACAAAGCTAATATGTGGGATACCCTACAATAGCAAGTCCTCTTAAACATTACAAACATTGTAAGTATCAGTTGATAAATAGTACATAAGCCATTTCTAAATTTAACACAAAAATATTAATACAATGCATTTTACTTTATCATCTCTAAAATTAAGCCTAAGACTTTCCAGGGGTAAATTTGCATGTCCAGTAAGGAAATACTTATCACCCCTGGTGAAATAGGGGTTACCTTCTCATTGACAGGGCTGAGACTGCTGATAAATCAGATATAATTGGCCAGGACACAAGTTCTGAAGACACAGAGATCCTGGGAAAGTTGTGTGTGTGTGTCTTTTTTAAAATCATTAAGGAGGAGCAGCTTGAGCTTCCATGGAGGAACTCCTTGCCCTTCCAGTAGGTTGTGGTGGAGTGGGGGTCTAATGGCCCACATCCCCTAGACTCAAATTACTCATTGCCTAATTCTTTTGAAATTTCCTTCTACTTTATCCTTAAGACAATATTTTATAAACTTCACCTTGGTTGCTTCACTGCTTGATCAAATTCAACGATGAGTGTGATTCTCAAACTTGGCTGCACAGTGGAATCAACTGTAGGGCTTTATCAGCACCAAGGCCTGTGTCCCATGCAGCAATCCTGATTTTATTGGCCTGGGGTGAGGTCCAGTACTGGAGTTCTAATAGCTCCCAGGTGACTGCAGTGTGCAGCCAGGGTTGAGATCTGTTCCTGGAAGGTGTGGTGCTCAGCAAAGGTGGGTATTGGCCACAGTTTCCCAAGCCCTAATCCTGTGATGATTCAGAACTCTTCAAAGCCTTGGAGTGCTCAGGGACCAGGGTGGAAATACTTAGCATCATCATTCATTCCTCTAGTGTTAGTTTAGTGTGTACCCATTATTCTAAGCCCTGGAGGTATAATGGTGGCTCACACAAACCTCTGCCCTGTTGGAGCTTACATTCCAGGAGGGAGACAGTTGATAGTCCAATAAAGAAAATACATCAATGACTATATGGAGAGCAGCCATATAGCATAGTCTAAACTCCACCTCTGTGTGACCTTGGGCAAGCTACTTAATCTCTCTTGCCTCAGTTTCCTTGTGTGTGAAAATGGGATTATAATAGCAAGTTCAGTACCAACTCATAAGGTTCTTAGAAGAATGAAGAGTTAATACATGTAAAATACTTAGACCAGTTTCAGATGAATAGAAAATATTCAGTAAGAATTTACCACTATCTTTTTTCAAGTTAATAGAAACAAGTCTTTATTATGTAACTTTTAATATCAGAAAAACAAAACTCTTATTATTGTCTTTACAGAAAATATATAATATCAGTGCTTTGGCCATCATAAGTTAAAGGCCCTTTATCATAAAATACATGGTTTTAAACTTTACTCAAGTTGAATTTATAATCCCTATGACTTCCCTACATATACTATATAACAAAAGAGTATAGTAAAATTAGCAAATACTAAATTATATTGATAATTTATCGTTATTAATTTGTGGTTTTTATTTATTTATTTTTTTTATTATTATTTTTTTGGGGGGAACTGGGGGGATGGGAACAGTGCTGGGGAATTGGGGGAAGGGGAACAGACAAGTTACTGTTGTTTTGTTCTTCAGTCTAGTTGTGGAGGACGTTGCTTCACTGGCCCAAGTTGGCACCATCATCGCGCTCTTCTCTGGTGAGGCAGATCAGTCGCCGGCTTCTGGACGGCCGCTCACTGCGGCTGCTGGCCGCTCACGCTGGCTGCTGGCCGCTCACGCTGGCTGCTGGCTACACACGGTAGCCCATGGCAACCCACTGCCACGGGGGCTGCAGCCTACGCCGTCGCCGGCGACTCAGGGCAGCCCAGCTCCAGGTTGAGCTGTTGTTCAGCATCTTAGCTGTGGAGGGCAGTGTCACTGGCCCTCATATGTGGGATCCGAACCGGGGCCCTCTGGCGTCCCAAGCCAGTTCTTAACCATCGCGCCACTCGGCCGGCCCTCACAATTTGTGGTTTTTAAAAACAGTATACCCACCTAATATATTTGTGTTTTTTTGGTTTTTTTAAATTGGGCAATTGAGGGATGGGAACAGCGCTGGGAAATTGGGGGAAGGGGAACAGACAAGTTGCTTTCCTTTTGTTCTTCAGTCTAGTTGTGGAGGACATCGCTTCACTGGCCCAAGTTGGTACCATCCATTGTTGCTCTCTTCCCGGGCAAGGCAGATCAGTCGCCGGCTTCTGGACGGCTGCTCATGCTGGCTGTTGGCTACACACGGTAGCCCATGGCAACCCACTGCAGTAGGGGCTGCAGCCTATGCGGTAGCCGGTGACTCACAGCAGCCCAGCTCCAGGTTGAGCTGTTGTTCTCCATTTTAGCTGTAGGGGGCAGTGTCCCTGGCCCGCATATGTGGGATCTGAACCAGGGCCCTCTGGTGTCCCAAGCCAACTCTTAACCAACGTGCCACTCGGCCGGCCTGCCACCTAATATGTTTGTTAATTCCTTGGCTTATTAGTTGCAGTGTACAATGCAACAAAATACAAAATACATGCTTGGTGAACATTCGTTCACATCTACAAGACAGCAACTAAAGGTTAGGCTTCAATACTGACATTTTGCAATCCTACAAGCAATTAGCATTACATCATAATATGGCATCAAGGCATTTTTTTATACTGAAAAAAATCAAAATAAAAGCTGTTATTTGTAAACTTTTATATGAAGTGTAACTCTTCAAGTGGAAACTAAAAATAAAACTTGTCTACTTACTATTTGATACACATAAGATTTCAATTTTTGTTATATTATACTGAGAAAAAAACTGTTTTGTGTTGGGAAAATAAAACTTCAAAAAACAAGAATTAACCATTATCTTAACATCAAATACTGATAATATTATGAAGACAAATTAAACTGAAGTAGGAGATAAAAGAAGCGAGAATGAGAGAATAAAAGGCTGGGAGGCAAAGGGAGGATTCTTATTTTAGCTGAGGTAGTCAGGTGGTCCAAGGAGAAGACATTTGTGTAGAGACCTGAAAGAAGAGAAGGATGGATCAAGTATCTGGGGATGAGAGAACAGCAAACAAAATGAACAAACAACAACAACAAAGCAAGGTCCTGAAGCAGAAGACTGCTGGTCCAGGAATAAGCGGGCTAGAATGCAGGGTGGAGTGAAGGGGGCTGAGGGGAGTAGCCCATTGTACCACTCAGCACATGTTATGAGTCTCAAGTATTACTAGGTACTATGTCAGGCCATGGAATATGCTCAAAAATATTTATTGAATAAAGGAAAATGAATTATTAACTATGAATAGCTCCTCCATCAGCAAATTAGAATATCAGTATTCTAGGCTCAATTGTTCATTCTGTAGTTCCGTGCAAAACCCAACTGGGAGATGTGACATTTATGGAGCTCTCCTTAGGCTTTGTTTTATAGAAAATATAGTCTGCAGCCCATAAGAAGGAACATCAGATGGGCCACCAATTGGTAAGAACAATGGAAGTCTTTTCCTTGGTTCTTACAAGTAGGTACTATTCCCTAGAGTGCCATTACTATATACAACTGCTTATATGCAGTCAAGGGATACAAAGCGAAATTAGTGCTTTGCTAGTGTTTCCTAGGGACTGATTGAACAGTCAACCAAGGAGCCAAGCTTTCAAACCCTGCTCTGGAGTGATGCCATTTTCCACTGTGCATGTGCCAGGAAATTCCTGCCAATTTCAGGTGGAAGTTTTGTTATTATTGCATCATCACTGTTGTTGAGAGTGGTTCATGGCTTTCTCTTGCAGTTTTTCTTGCATTTTGATGATAACTTTCTGTTTCTCTTTATCCTCAGCAATCTGGTTTTTTTTTTTTGTAAGCCCTACAGGTTGTGATAGGAAATAATTCATCAATACTTTCCCATTACTTACGTTTTAAGTTGGTGTGTATTGATATTTGTAGATTATTGTCATGTTAGTCTGTGCAGTTTTCCTTCTGCTTTCATGTGGTAAGAACATTCCACTTTTATTTTGGGGACCCCAGCCAATTCCTTGTGTCTCTAGTGGGGCTGTGTAACTTGGAGCCTTGCCTCCCCTACCTCCCTCCTTGCCCCTGCCCCAAGAGTGCTCAGCTAACCAGGCTAGCCAAGAAGAGCACTTCTTCCCCTGGTCATGGTGGGCTCTGGGTTCAGGGATAGGTCCTGACCCATACGAGCCCATCAGAGTCTTCACTAGGAGTTGACAATTCAGTGCTCGTTAGGAGGGAGTAACAGACTGCCCTCTTCCTCTAGGACAGTGGTTCTTAAAACTAATACTTCCTTTTTATAAATAATTGTTTTATTATCCTTTTAATATACCAAAAGAGAATTCATAGATAATACATGTCATTAAAAAAATCAATATGCTTTTCTAATGTTGTCAGAGAGCGGGCTCTTCTCGGCATGAAGTCCAGATCCTTGGCAACTTGAGCAAAGAATTGAATGAGACACCAAGGCAAAGTAGTGAAAAAGCAGTTTATTAGAAGAGATAGTACACTTTAAAGAAACAGAAGTGGGCCTGAGCAGTGAAGGATGGCTCAAGGGAGGAAGGGGTCAAAAAAGGAAGAAGCGGTCAAAAGGGCAGACCTCCCATGACTTGGAGTTTTTATCTTCTTTCTTTAAAATGGGCTGTTCTCATCTGGGTATAGGACCACTTGATTGACACTTGTGATTGACAACAGATACTGCGCAGGTGCGAGTGGCTGGTCAGATCTAGTTGGGTATTTTGTGCCCATTTGTTTTCCCGCAGGGGTAGGTAATCACAATACAAAGGAGAGTTTTGGGTGTAGAGGGGAGGTCTCCTTGGAGGTCCCATTCTGTGGGACATGCAGGAATGCAGGACCCAATGCCTGCCTCTAACTGCCTGCCTTGTTTTCCCTTTGAGAGATGTGACCCCCATAAAATCTCTATGGGAAGTTGAGGGACAGGAGGTCTTTTCTTCTGTATCTACTTCCTGCTGGGCAGAGGTGTAGAGGTGTCCCTGCCTATTGGGGGATTCACGGAACTCTCACCCTCGCTGGTCTTAGATGAGAGGAAGAGGTCTCAAGCTCCACCTGGAAGACCAGGTTGGCTTCTTTGGTTGCAACTGGCAATCTTGCTGCGGTATCATCTGTATCTCCAAGGTCCCTGAATGAGGAAAAATAGATTTTAATTAATAAATCTGTTAGCTATCCTGAAGCCTGTGGCCATTCAGATGCAACAGGTCACTCAGGTGGCATCAATTGTCTAGGCCCAGAATGGGTTTGGAAAGGATCATTAGGCTTACTGGCCTAGGGATATTGGGAAGTCACAGGCTTTCAAGTAGTTATCTGAAGCAAGGGTAGGAACAATCTATTGTTTAGGATTTAGAAACTGATTTACACAACCATCAAGAATCTGGGAGATAGGAGAATTCTAGGATTCAGGCTAGGAGCAATCTTTAGCCTATGATTCACAAGCTGATTAGAGGAGTAATCAAAGCCAGGAGCTAAGAAACTAAGAAACTAGGGTGGAGACTTCACATTTCTATACTTAACATTTCTATAGGAAAGAAAACTTAAAAGCTTTTCAGTGGGGTGGGGGTAAGGGTAGGGGCTACTCGGTTGGTCCACAACACTAACTCTAATACAAAAAAGAAATAAAAATATCTTATAAAAATAACAATAAAATTGTTTATAATAAATTAATAATGCATCAATATGTAAATGCATGGGCATGCCTACACTTGAAGACATAAGAAGATAATCAGATGTTTGCCCCAAACATGTAGAATAACCATGACTGACCGTGACAGATGGAGATGTGTGCAGGTGAGCTGCATGGTATCTCCAGTACCATTAGTGACACTACCATTGGAGATGTGTTATCTGAAATAGTGAACAGCGCTTGGTAAAATTTGAAACAAAACTAAGTACAATTTTCTCTCACTTTACACATGATAGTGTGTCAGAGGACCCTAGACAAAGGTTTTCCCAGACCACATGGCCACCAAGACTTCCGCGTTTAACATTTCCTAATTCCTACCTGTTGGGAGACGTGCAGGCTGGCTTTAGTGATGCATTGTTTTGCATCTTGTTTTGCTCCTTTTTGCACCTGTAGGATGTTTACTTAACACTAAGGTACATGGTGAGTAGGCCAGTTCCTAAACAGACACAGAAGATTTGTAGCTATTTGGGTTAATGGAAGGAAGTGTTCTGGGAGGCTTACCCCCTAAGGTCTCCCTGACCTTTAAAGTATTTAATAGATAGTTAATGATCTACTTTTGAATAAGGTAAATGCATGTTTATCCCTTCTGTTTTGCACGTACTCTGGAAGTATATAAGGATGTTGGAAAATAAACTCGGGGCTTCAGTATTTACTGGAGTCCTCCCGGTAACTCTCTCTCTTCTGTCTCTTTTCTTAATCCTAATGCCCCCCTCAGGACTGTTCGAGATATTGGCTGGCTACAATACCTACCTCACCCGGGAGCCAGACAGAAACTAACACAATGCCACATGCCCTGATAAGGAATCCTAGCTGCTAACCCGGAAGCCTCGGGGTATATAGCTCCGAGTCCTGACCTGATCGAGGCTTGGATATGAATCCACTGAGCTGGCGCCTGCATCAATAAACGCTGCTTCCCCTTAGCCTTGGTGTCCCGTCTCTCTGTCCGAGTATCCCGCAACAGTAGTTAGTATTCATGAACAATTCAGTGTGTATTAAAATTGAGCAACGTATCTAGGGACCTACTGAGGTGCTTTCTGAGGGTAAAGGCAGCAGATGCCATCTTTCACTCTCCCTATGCCTTGCTTCAGGTTGCCATAATCTCCTGGAAAGGAGCTTGTGCACTTGTCTGGCCCCCCAATTTTTGTATCTGTCACCCTAGAGGACACTTCTGTATCACCTGACTCTGGTGGCCAGTGGGGCTTATGCTTGTGAGCCCCACAGGACTGTAACCAATGGAGAAAGAGTTCTTAACTGGCTACCACCCCCACAAAGAGTAGAGCAGCAGAGAGGCAACATACTGAGAAGCCCAGCTGTTCTGTGAAAGAGACCTACTAGCTTATCTTCATAGCTACAGTCTGAGGGGAAGGCTTCTAATTAAACACACATCTAAGGCCATCTGTAATGTTCTCCAGAGACCTCAGAGGGTGGGTGCTATCTTTGCATTCTCCCTCCGCTATTCCCCAAAGCACTGGTATCTCCTGGAGGGGAGCTTGGACACACATCTGGTGCCATAGTTTTACATCTGGTGTTCTGATTTTCGTGACTGCCACCCAGGGGACATTCCTTGATCACCTGTTTGGTGGCTAACAAGCAGGGGCTTGTGTTCACAAGTTCAAGGGGATGATAGCAAAGAAAGAAACAGTTCTTAACCGACTATCACCCCAGGGTTTAGCACAGAGGAAGCAGACAAAAACACCCATCTCCTAGTTTTCTCCTAAAAGAGATTCTATTTGCTACTTTACAAACTGCTACCTACAGGCCTGGCTTCTAATCAGTCTGAATCTAGGTGCTGACTAAGATCTTCCCCTTTGGGACACTGACAGGCCTTGGTACACCATCAACCTGGGAGACTATCGGAACCAGCCGATATGTCGAACAGTCCTGAAGGGGAGCGCGAGGATTAAGAAAAGAGACAGAAGAGAGTGGGGGTGCGAGGATTAAGAAAAGAGACAGAAGAGAGCGTTACCGGGAGGACTCCAGTAAATACTGAAGCCCCGAGTTTATTTTCCACCACCATTATATACATTCAGGGTGAGTACAAAAAAAGAAAGGACAAATACGCATTACCTCATTCCAGAGTAATTCATTGATAATCCACTTAGAAACTTAAAGGTCAGTGGGGACAATTTCTTCCATAATCCCAGATAGCCATCTATCTCTATTGTGTCTCCCAAGGCACTGGCCATTCTCTCCACATACCTCGAGATTAAGCAAAACACCCTCCAGGTGCAAGTAAAACAAGAAGTAAAACAAGATATGCAATCAGTAAAGTCAGCCTGCATGGCTCCCAACAGGAGACACTAAAAATAGACTACTTGGACCATCATAAAGGTTTGACAAACAAAAACTAGGACAGGGTTGAACAATAAGGCTCATCTTCAACATGAAACCACTCCTTCAACACTGGGAGAGGAGCCTGTTTTATCAAACACACAGAAACCAATGCGGAAGAGTCAAGGAAAATGAAGGAAAAGAGGGATATGTTCCAAATGAAAGAACAAGACATAAACCTTAGAAAAAGCTCTTAATAAAATGGAGATAAGTGATTTACCTGATCAAGAGTTCAAAATAATGGTCATAAAGATGCTCACCAAATTCTGGAGAAGAATGGATGAACAAAGTGAAAGTTTGAACAAAGAAAGAAAAAATGTAAGAAAGTACCAAATAGATGTCACAGAGCTGTAGAATACAATAACTGAACTGAAAAATACACTAGAAGGGTTAAATAGCAGGCCAGATGAAGCAGAAGGATCCATGAACTTGAAGAAAGGCAGTGGTACTCACCCAATCAAATAATTTGACATTAGTATTAACAATATGTTTTTGGATGTGTCTCTTTGGGCAAGACCAACAAAAACAAACCAAACAAATGAGACTTGATCAAACTAAAAAGCTTCAGCACAGTGAAGGAAATTATCAACAAAACAAAAAGACAACCCACTGAATGGAAAAAGATATATGTAAATAATATATTTGATAAAAGATGAAAATCCAAAATACATAAGGAACTCATACAAGTCAACATTAAAAAACAAACAATCCAATTTAAAGATGAGCACTGTCTAATAGACATTTCTCCAAAGAAGACACAGAGACGGCCAACAGGAGTATGAAAAGATGCTCAACATCACTAATCATCAGAGAAATGCAAATCAAAACCACAATGAGATATTACCTCACACCTGTCAAAATGACTATTATCAAAATGGCAACAAATAACAAGTGTTGGCAAGGATGTGAAGGGAACCCTTGTGCACTGTTGCAGGGAATGTAAATTAGTGTAGCCACTTAGAAAACAGTATGGAGGTGCCTCAAAATTTTAAAATAGAACTACCATATGATCCATCAATTCGACTTCTAGGTACTTATCCAAAAAAAACACCAAAAAAACAAAACCCAAAAAACATTTACTCAAAAAGATATATTCACCCCTATGTTCATTGCAGCATTATTTGTAATTGTCAAGACATAAAAACAACCTAAGTATCCACTGATATGTGAATGGATAAAGAAGATAATGTATATATGTGCAGTAGAATATTATTCAGCCATAAAAAGAAGGAAATCTTGCCACTTGTGGCAACATGGATGGTCCTTGAGGGCTTGCTTATGTGAAGTGAAATAAGCCAGACAGAGAAAAACAAATACCATATGATTCACTTACATGTGGAATGTTAATTTTAAAAGAAGGGAAAGTGGGCCGGCCATGTGGTTCGTTGATTAAGAGTTGGCTTGGGAGCGCTGACTCTGAGCAGCAGGACCCCGGTTTGGATCCCACATAAGGGTCAGTGATGCTGCGCCCTCTACAGCTAAGATGGTGAACAACAGCTCGACCTAGAGCTGGGCTGCCATGAGTCGCCAGTGATGGAGTAGGCTACAGCGGGGTTGCAGTGGGCTGCAGTGAGCTATCCTGAGTGGCTGGCAGCCAGCGTGAGCGGCCAGCAGCTGGCATGAGCTGCCGTAAGCGGCTGTCCAGTGGCCGGCGACCGATTGCCTCACCTGGGAAGAGCGCAATGATACTACCAACATGGGCCAGTGAAGCAATGACCTCCACAACTAGACTGAAGAACAAAAGGACAGCAACTTGTCTTCTCCTTCCCCGATTCCCCAACGCTGTTCCCCTCCCCCAACTCCCCAATAAAATCTTTAAAATAAATAAATAAATAAAATAAAAAGATAAAATAAATTAAAAAAGGAAAAGAAAAATATCTGACTTCATAGATACGGAGAAAAGAATGGTGATTGTCAGAGGTGATTGGGGGGTGGACAAAATGGGTGAAGAGGTCAAAGGGTACAATCTTCCAGTTATAAAATAAATAAGTTAAGGGCATATAATATACAGCATGGTGACTAAAGTTAATAATACTGTATTGTATACTGGAAAGTTGCTAAGGGAGTAAGTAGCTCTTAAAAGTTCTCATCACAAGAAATAAAATTTTAACTTGTGTACTGATGGATGTTAGCTAGATTTATTGTGGTGGATCACTTCACAATGTATATTATATATACATATATATAACATTATGTTGTATACTTGAAACTAATAATGTTATATGTCAATTATATATCTTAATTTTTAAAAAGTTCACAAATGACTTTATTTATATATAAAATAAGGTTGGTCTAGGCTCAGTTAATTATAAATAAGCTTTCCACCAACATGAATGTCCAGTGGAACATTAGAAATTTGTGTGGAACATAAGAAAATTCTTCTTTGTATAGGACTACCCCATTCTTTGCAGGATGTAGCATTATATTTAAGCAGTAGCTCCCCACCATCATTGTGACAACCCAAACCATCCCACAAATTTTCAAGATGCTCTCTAGGGGGCGCTGCTGTCCCCCTCCCCGCATTGAGAAGCACTGTTCTGGAATTAGTGAGCTCTAAACTCAGGTAACTGGCAGTCATCTCATCTCTCCCAGCTTCCTGGAAGGAGTCATCTGTAGAAGACACGAATGAAGCCAACGTGGAGAGAAGGCAGAATTGAGAGATAGCCAGACAGAAAGAATCCAGAGATATTTGAACTCCAGGATCCATGTATGCAGTATGACAATTAAGTTTGGGAACTTGTTGCAATGATGTTGCTAACCTTTTTTGATATCAGAGGGATTATTTATTATGAATTTGTACCAACTTGTCAAACAGTTAACCAAGTTTACTATTTGGAAGTGCTGAAAAGACTGTGTGAAAAAGTTAGACAACAACGACTTGAACTTTTCTCCAACAATTCATCTCTTGCATCACGACAATGCACCAGTTCACACGGCACTGTCTGAGGAAGTTTCTAGCCAGTAAACAAATAACTGTATTGGAACACCCTCCTCAATCACTTGATTTGGCCCCCAATGACTGCTTTCTTTATCCAAAGATAAAGGAAATATTGAAAGGAAGACATTTTGATGACATTCAGGACATCAAGGATAATATGACAGCTCTGAAGGCCATTCCAGGAAAAGAGTTTCAAAATTGCTTTGAAAGGTGGACTAGGCGCTGGCATGGGTGCATAGTTTCCCAAGGGGAGTATTTCGAAGGTGACCGTAGTGATATTCAGCAATGAGGTATGTAGCACTTTTTCTACGATTAGTTCGCAAACTTAACTGTCAGACCTCGTATGCCTGAAGTCAGATATTTCCCAATTTACATGTGTATTAAATTTCCTTTTCATTTGAGTTATATTGAGTTTGATTTCTGACATGCAGCCAAACAAAATTCATCCTAATATGTGATTAAAAAGACAGTTGTAGATATAATTTTTTAAAATGGTCAGTGATACTTCATCGTTACTATTGACTTACTTTTTTCATCTGCGAAGTAGGAAGAGAAAGGGAAAGTGAACTCCAGGGTGTTATATCCCAGTAAGTGAGGCTTAGTAAAGCCTATGAGCCAATGATCCTACTTTTTATTTTTCTCATGGTACTAACTTATACGAATCACTGTCTTCATATATTGCCTCGTCCTTACTTCCACCTATGGCATTTGAAATCTACAACCACTGTATAAGATGCACCCAGTTTTTAGACCCCAAATTTTTTGAAAAAGGGTATGTCTTATACATGGGGAAATATGGTATATCCTGCCCTTGTGTTCTTCAAGAATCCATGTCTTTAAGTAAATTTTTGCTTTTCGTTTATATCTCCAGTAGGTTTCTCTACTTACCTCTAAAGAATTCTAAGCTAACACCTTATTTCTGTAGGTAGTCTTCTCCTCAAATCAAATCAGATCACCAGTAAGTCACACACATGGCCAGAGGGGACGGGTCATCCCTGGCAGAACCACCTTCAGGGGACTGGGGGTGGGTGTGGGGAGGTAGTGTGTTCTGCTTGGCTTTAATCAGAGGTCAACACAAGAAACAACCACAGGCTTTCATATTCAACTCCAGGCTCTGACCCTCATCAGCTGTGTCTTTTTGGGTATAAGTTACTGAACTCCTCTGATCTGTAAACTTGGGACCATAATAATAACCCACCTCTTAAGGCAGTGAGAGAGCTTTGGAGGCAGAACTTTGGCATTTATTTATTTATTTATTTAAAGATTTTATTAGGGGATTGGGGGTAGGGGAGCAGCATTGGGGAATCGGGGAAGGGGAACAGACAGATAGACAAATTGCTATTTTTGTTATTCAGTCTAGTTGTGGAGGACGTCGCTCCATTGGCCATGTAGGTATGATCATTGTGCTCTTCCCGGGTGAGGCAACTGGTTGCCGGTCATTGGTTGGCCGCTCACAGCAGCTCTTGGCAGCTCACACCGACTGCCAGCCGCTCACGCTGGCTGCCAGCCACTCACGTAGCTCACGGTAGCCCACTGCGGCCCCGCTGCAGCCTACGCCATCGCCGGCAACTCACAGCAGCCCAGCTCCAGGTTGAGCTGTTGTTCATCATCTTAGCTGTAGAGGGCAAGCGTCACTGGCCCTCATGTGGGATCCGAACCGCGGCCCTGCTGCTTAGAGCTGGCGCTCCCAAGCGAGCTCTTAACCAACTGAGCCACTCGGCTGGCCCAGAACTTTGGCATTTAAA
The DNA here is from genome assembly GCF_001890085.2 of Hipposideros armiger. Lineage (NCBI taxonomy): Eukaryota > Metazoa > Chordata > Mammalia > Chiroptera > Hipposideridae > Hipposideros > Hipposideros armiger. The sequence continues at coordinate 3,426,863 of NW_017731420.1, read as the reverse complement.
TCTTGGCTTTGATGTATTTTGGCTATGTCACCTTGTGCAAACCCTTTCTGTGTCTCAGTTTCTTATCTCTAAAATGGGCATATTTTTAAAGGATTTATAGGTATAAAGTGGGATGACATGGTCAAATGCTGTATGAAAATAACCATAATTGTGTGTTCCAGATATAAAAGCTTGGCACACTAGTTGAGTTCAAAGTCCCTTTTTCCTCTTAGCAAAATGGGCTCCCCTGGCCCTGCCTTGCCTCCTGTTCCTCTACTCCAGCTCAGTGTGGCCTTATTTCTGTTTCTCCAGGAGAACTTGAGGTTCTCTCAAATTTGCTGATTTTCTGCCTTAAACCCTCCTCTTTCTAACCCTCTAATTTAGGTTCTTCATCTGGCTAATCCCAACTCACACTTCAGGACTCAGCTAAATATCCCTGGTCCAGATAAGCCCTCCATGTGCCCCCGACTCAGGACGGCTCCCTTCTTGTCACTCCCAACCCCTCACATGTTCTGTGCCTTGCTCTCTATGCTTGTCCTTTATAGAACGGATCACATTTGGAGTCTATTTTAGTTGTGTTCTTTCTTGCTGAATGCCTGGTTTCCCCATGAGAGTACATGAGCATAGGGACAGCTGGCACATCCACCGCAGTACCCACAACCCAGGCACAGGGCCAGACACACAGCAGATATCCACTAAACACACTCTCCCCTCTTGACTGAATACCAGCCCCCCTTGCTTGACCAGCTCATTGCTGGAGTCCTAGCTCAACCTTATTCCTACAACTCCCCACTGAGAGATGCAGAAAAGCTGGTTGTCCTCAAGTTCATGTTTATTTAACTGAAATCAAAGTCTGATAGCTGAATAGTAAGACAGGCTCAGCAGGCAGGACGAACCCAGGCACGTTATTATTTACAGTGCGTCCTGGCGTGGCTGGTAATACCCTTCCTTTATTCTGAGCCATGGAGACATGGCTCTCATTTCTGTTGAAGGAACAACATCTTCTTTATGTAAACCCTTAAACAACAGGGTTTCAAGTGGCATGGAGAGCCCCGCTCTGTTTCAGAGCTGTGGGGCACCACTGTAACTCACACAGTATCCTCACCACTCAACGAATCAAACGAATCAAAATCACAAACAAAACAACTTTTCTGAAAAGGCATTCCTCAAAAGCCCTGTGCACTCAGAAAAGGGCTGGTTGAGTCATTTCCAATTTTACTGTCAAAAAAAGAGCCATTTCTCTTTTTAAACTTTCAAAGATATTACTCAGTGACAATCATATTTTCCTGATTTACACTGACTTATTTTCAAAAATAAAAAATATTTGAAAAAGGAAGGCCAACTATGTTATGACACTATTGTTGAGACAGAAATTTCTAGTGCTGAGTAAATTCATACCTTGAAATGTTCTCTATTCTATGAATAGCTGAAGTAGATGTTGTAAGGGGACTTAAACATGTGGTAGGAAAGTTGAGATGACAACCGATGGCAGTTAAGAGCTTGGGTACTGCAAACACGTGGTACAATTGCCATCTCCCCAGCCTTGCCCATGGACAGGCATTGCTAAGTGATCATAGCTGTTTAGCAAAACAGTTGAGAATTATGGCTCTAGAATCATACTGTCTGGGTTCAAATCCTGGCTCTGCCGTTTAACAGCTGTATGACCTTGGGAATTTTACTCAACCATGCTGTGCTTCAGTTAGCTCATTGATAAAGGCGTGGAGGAGTACCTATCTCATGTCATGACATTGACAAGTGATCAAATGATTTCATATATATAAAGCACTTAGGAGCATGCTTGGCCCAAAGTAAGTACTCAAGAAATATTAAGCTCTTAAGCCAAAATGAGACACAACCCTAGTGCCCATCAATAAGTGAATACATAAATTGTGGTATATACATACAATAGAATACTACTAACCAATGAAAAGAAAAAAAAACTACTAACATACACAAAAACCTGGATGAATCTCACAATAAATATGAAGAGAGAAAAAATAGACCAAAAAAGTATATTGGGCATGATTCCCTTTACACAGAACTCTTGAAAATGCAAGCTGATCTATAGTGACAGAAAGCACGCCAGCGGTTGCTTGGGAATGGGGAGGCAGGGAGAGGTGGGAGGGATGGATTACAAAGGGGCATGAAGAAACTTTTGTGGATGATGGATATGTTTACCATCTTGATTGTGGTAATGGTTTCATGAGGGTGCACCTATGTCAAAACTTATCAAATTACATACTTTAAATACATGTGATTTGTTATATGTCAATTATATCACAATAAAACTGTTTTTTAAAAAAAGAAATATTAGCCATTACTATTACCTCATCTTTGTTTAACACAGTGCCCCAGGTGGTCACTACAGGATCAGAGTCAACACTCAGTTCTAGTCTTTATTGGTTTTCCCTGGTTTAGATGAAACTTTTGATTCTCTCTCACTTATGAGAACTTAGGACTCTGTAATTTACTAGTCCTCACTAGTCCTGATTAGACCTTACACAAATCACTGAAACTCTTTGAGTCTCAGTGTTTTTCATCAGTAACATGGAAATTATATCTACCTTGCTTTCTGGATTGTTGTGAAGGTCAAATGTGGAAATGTTCATCAAAGTGCTCCAAAACAATGGTGCAAACAACATAGGAGGATGACACATGCCACATGAGTTCGAGAATATTCGATGTATTGAGTTGTCGGAAAAGTCATGATATATTTTGTCTATGTTTTTCAAAGGTCATTTATTTATATAAAGAACAAAGGTCAATCAATGATATATTGCCTGTTTTGTTCGATAATCTTGCCATCTTTCAGTGAGCTTCATAATTCCTCATTTATAGAAGGACCTATCTTTATTTGCGAAAAACTTAACAAGGTGCTGATTTACAGCCTCATCTGAATTGAACGTTATACCACACAAGGAGTTTTGAAGAGAGCGAAACAAGTGGAAGTCTGATGGCACCAGGTCAGGCGAGTATGGTGGGTGTGGCAACACATCCCATGCGAGCTCCAATCATTTTTGACGAGTGATCAAACTTGTGTGTGGTCTTGCGTTGTTGCGATGGAACACAACTCCTTTACAATTAATAAGCTCTGGATGTTTCTAAATAATAGATTTGTTCAAACTGTCCAATAGCCGATAGTACACATTCAAATTGATTGTTTGGTTCCTTGGTAGGAGCTCGAAAAACACGACACCCTTAAAATCCCACCACACTGAGAGCATAACCTTCCTCTGATGAATGTCTGCTTTTGATGTCGTTTGAGGCGAATCATCACGTGGGGACCAAGATGGCTTGCGCACCATATTGTTGTAAACAATCCACTTCTCATCACCAGTTATCAGTCGCTTCAAAAAAGAATCATTTTCCTCATGTTTAATGAGCATATTGCAGATGTTTATATGTGCTGTCAAATGAACTTTGAGTTCATGAGGAACCCAAATACCGAGCTTGCTTACGTATCCCAGCTTCTTCAGGTGGTCATGAACGCTTGACTGATGGATGTTCAATGTTGCTGCAATCTCTCGTGTCATGTAACATGGGTTTGACTCGATCAGTGCCTTAATTTTGTCATCAACCTCGGTGGGCCTCCCTGACTGAGGAGCGTGGTTGAGATCAAAATCACCAGCACAGAATTTTGTGAACCATCGTTGGCACTGACGTTCTTGTAGAGCATTGTCACCATAAACTTGATGCAACTTTTCACAAGCTTGATGTGCGTTCTTCCGTTTATGGAAGTAAAACAGTAAAATATGGCAAAAATGCAGAGTTTGGTCTTCCATCTTCAACTTGTAAAATCTCCAAAACTCAGCCAAATCGCTCAATTTTTAAAAAAATGAAGCTAGAACTGTCAGCTGTCAAATGACATAGCAATAACATAGATGCGAATGACTCTAGTATTTCCAAAATTGAACTAGTGCCATCTGTCACAAACATGCGTCATGACTTTTTCGACAACCCAACATTTGCCAGGACTTGATCTGCTAGCAGAACTTGATACTAAGTACTTCTTAAAGCAGCCCCTTTACAAATATTATTTGGATTTATGATTTTTGTGTGAATACCTTTGTTAGCTCATTTTTATGGTTAATCATTTGGGTCTGTGGAGAGGGTGGACTCAGAGATGTCAGTCTGAGGGACTCAAGCCAGGCCACTTGGAAAGGCCTGGCCAGCATTAGAGGGGATCTCTGTATATAGACACTTCCCAGGCGGACAGTCTGCCCACCTATGGAAGCTTCTTCCTTCTGGCCAGAGGCCCCTGCCCTTCAATGAGCTGAAGCCTGGTGCTGGGTGGTATAGCTGAGCCTGGCCTGATCTCTTGTATAAAACCAATTGTTTAGTATCACTCAAGAGGGCCTGCAGGGATGTTTGCAGGAAACAATATATGTTAAAATACCTCATTTTGGGGGTGGGAAGGAGTTTATACACCCAGAGTAAAAAAGACTGGAAAGATACAAACTAAAATTATTCCAAATGTGTGCCAAGAGGTACAAACCAAAACACTAACAGTGGTTACTTTTAGACTTGGGGTTGCGAAGCTTTTCACTTTGTTCTCTTGACTTATTTTATTTTCTAAATTTTCTACAATAAGTGAATATTGCTTTTGCAATAAGAAAACAAAAACAAAACAACAAAAAACCCAAAACCAAAGTATTTCTGGCTTGGAATTGCTACTTTTGTTCATAAAAGCAAGAAACATTCTTGTTACCTCTAACCATTAAAGATAACCATCAGCTGTAAACAAACAGAAAAATAAATAAAATACCTCAAGCTTATGCATGATCTGCCAGCTGTGCCACAGGGTAGTTTCAGGAAGGTCCTGCTGTGCCCCTTGACACCCAACTGAAAAGGACAGTGATGTCCCCCAATGCTCCTTATGTCCCTTATTGCTAGATTTTGCTCTGTAATCCATATATGAATCTAACTTCTTAAATCGACATATTTTCTGCTGGTAATGATGCAGGATTTGTTGGATGTGTGTGTTGTGTGTGTGTATGTACATGTCGGCATTCATGGTCTCATGAACCAAAGAATGGAGACACGGACCAAAGAGGTAAATTTACAGCAGAGGATAGTTTATGAGAGTAGGAAATAACAGCTCTCAAAACAAGAGGGGGTCCCGACTGGGTTGCCCAATAGTTACAGCAAAAGCTTTGCTTTTTATACCTTTTGTATGTCTGGGGAGAGGGCTGCCTGGTGTCTCTTGGCATTATTATCAGATTTACATTGTTGCTTAGTCGGGAGGAGACGTTTTCTCCAAACTGTCTACTTTCCTTAGAGCTTAATCAGCCTAATCAATGTCTCTGTTCTGAGAGGAGCATGTTAGTCAGAGTCTGGGTTTGAAGAAAGGACTCCTGACAGTCTTCTCTTATGTTAAATAACCTCTTTGAAGATATGCATTCTACCTGGGAATCCTTGACTTGAAAGAAGAGAACTTGCTCCTCCCCCACCTGAGTTTGTCACTCTGGCAGGTCCAGTGACTTAAACCTATCAGTCAGCTATTAAAATTATTTCCCTGGCTTTGTTATGGTTTCCACTCTGATTCCGTCTACATTGGCAATTTCCCTGACTGCCTATAATTTCCCTATCTCAGTAACATTCAGCTTGAAACCAATTGCATTGTAGAATCCCCTCAAGCCTCTCAGCCAGTGGGTCCAGAGCAGGCCCCACCAAGAGTGATGACATAGCTGTCACTGGTTCATGGCCCTCCCGGCTCAACTGAGATCTGGACCCACTGCAAAGAACCTCTTAAAAGTGTGGTGATCTCCAGAAGTTTCTCATGTGTGCTCACACAAAGTCCACTCCGGCTATGCCCCACTGTCCTATCTCACGGCTTCTGTGGTGTCCTTTTATCCTACATTCAACTGCAGAGCCCAAACAGTCAAATTTCAAATCCCAGCTGTGGGATTTACTATCTGGGTAACCTTGGGAGAGATACTTAACTTCTCTGTATCTCAGTTTCTTTATCAGCAAAATGGGCACAATAGTATCTAATATTCCATAGGGTTGTGTGAGGGATTAAGTGAGCTACTATTGCAAAGTATGCTGAATAGCGCCCAGCACATAGTAAGTACATATTAACTACTATTTTTATTGCTTGCCAATGTTTCTGCTCAGCATTTGGGTATCCACTCATTATTCCTCTGTAGGTTCCTAGCAGCATGAGAAACAAATCTTCATTTTACATATGGATGAAAAAGACTGAATAAAACCCAGGCAATGTTTCACAGACTTCAATTTTATCCCAGCAAGCTGCTTGGATGAAGTTCTTAATGCAGCTTCCCACGGAGGCATTTTTGCAAGACTAGACCTCATCTTTTACAGAGACAACTGGAGCAAAATCTCAATCTTTAGAGCTGTGAGTGGCTCTGACCATGATGTGTTTTATTCTCTCTCCAGCCGCTTTCACACCTGGGAGTTTTAAAAGACTGATGCCCGGGCCGTATCCCAAGCCAATTAAATTGGGATCCCTGAAGGTGGGACCCAGGCATCAGTATTGCTTTAAAAGCTTCCCAGGTGATTCCAATGTGCAATCAAGGCTGAGACGTGCTGCCTACGCCTAAACCAAATGTCACCATAGTAACGGATCATAGATGGTGGCTAGTGTATGGTCATATTTAAAGACATCGCAGATGCTAATAAACTGACAAGATTGGGGGCACAAAAGGCTCAGGAAAGGGACCTTTAAGATGTCAAAAGCGCCACGGTATTCTTTCACCTTTTTGAAAGACGTTTGGTTTGGGTAACCCCAGTTAGTACTGCTTGTGTTCTCGTAATGCACAGGGTTTGGGGGCAACAATTCCTTCCTGTTTGATCAAATCTCACTCTGCTCTCACTTAGAAGTCCCTGCATGAGTCCAAAGGCAAGGCTGGGCAAAGGCAAGTTAAAACCTCACATCTCTGAAGTGGCCCTGCCCTGGGGCTATTCAGTGTCTCACTGAGGAGAACTGAGATATATATATATAAATGGTAACTAGCCAACCTGCAGTGCAAGGTAAAATGAGAAGTCGTGCCGTGAAGCATAGAGAAGGGGGCTGTGAAGAGTATCTGAAGAGGTGGGAAGCAGCCCAGAGGAAGCCACTGCGGAGGGATGTGAGATGTGTGTTCTTGGGGAAGATACTTAACCTCACTGTGCTTCTGTACCTCAGATGTTAAGGGGGTAATAGTACTTACATCAGGGTCACTTTGAAGATGTAATGAGTTAGGACAGTGTATTTAACTTGGCACTGAGAAAGCCCTTATAGGGATAGCTGTGCTTATTATCATTATCCTCACTATAATTATTAATTAAGCAGCAATGATTATTCAGATTTTTTTTACAAACTCAGTGATATTTCCTTCAATAATATTCCCATCACTTTTTTTTTTAAAGATTTTATTGGGGAATTGGGGGGATGGGAACAGTGCTGGGGAATTGGGGGAAGGGGAACAGACAAGTTGCTGTCGGTTTTGTTCTTCAGTCTAGTTGTGGAGGACATTGCTTCACTGGCCCAAGTTGGCACCATCATTGCGCTTTTCCCAGGTGAGCCACATCAGTCGCTGGCTTCTGGATGGCTGCTCACTGCGGCTGCTGGCCGCTCACGCTGGCTGTGTATAGCCCATGGCAACCCACTGCCGCAGGAGCTGCAGCCTACACCATCACCGGCGACTCACGGCAGCCCAGCTCCAGGTTGAGCTGTTGTTCAGCATCTTAGCTGTGGAGGGCAGTGTCACTGGCCCTCATATGTGGGATCCGAACCGGGGCCCTCTGGCGTCCCAAGCCAGTTCTTAACCATCGCGCCACTCAGCTGGCCCTTCCCATCACTTTTGAGAGGCAACAAATTCCTTTCCATTGTATATTTTGGGATTGCTTTTGGTGGTCCTTTGAACCCTGATGTTCAGGGTCTGTGTTTATGTTATAAACATCAGTGACATCTATATGACCTGTAATAGAGGCATACCTCACAGATATTGTAGGTTCAGTTCCAGGCCACTATAATAAAGTCTAATTGCAATAATGTGAGTCATACTATTTTTTTCATTTTTCAGTGCATATGATTTATATTTACACTATACTATAGTCTATTAAGTGTGCAATAGCATTATGTCTAAAAAAGTGTACATACCATAATTAAAATATACTTTATAGCTAAAAAATGCTAACAATAATCTGAGCCTTCAACAAGTCATCATTTTTTTGCCGGCGAAGGGTCTTACCTCAATGTTCACGGCTGCTGACTGATCAGAATGGTGGTTGCTGAAGATCGGAGTGGCTATGGCTAGTTCTAAGTAACACAATAAGAAAGTTTGCTGCATCAGTTTCTCTGTAACATATGATAATGTTTGATAGCATTTTACCCACAGAACTTCTTTCAAATTGGAGCCAATCTTCTCTAACGCTGCCACTGCTTTATCAACTAAATTGATGAAATATTCTAAAACTTTTGTTATCATTTCGATAATCTTCACAGCAGCTTCATCAGGAGGAGATTCCATCTCAAGGGACCACTTTCTTTGCTCATCCATAAGAAGTAAGTCTTTACCTGTGAAAGTTTAATCATGAGATTGTAGCAATTTTGTCATAACTTCAGGTTCCACTTCTAATTCTAGTTATTTTGCTGTTTCAACCACATCTCCAATTGTTTCCTCCACTGAAGTCTCGAACCCCTCAAAGTCATTCATGACGGTTCTTCAACTTCTTCCAAACTCCTATTAGTAGTTTGACCTCTTCTCATGAATCACAAATATTCTTAATGGCATCTAGAATGGTGAATCTTTTCCAGAGGTTTTTAATTTACTTTATCCAGATCCATCAGATGGCAGCTAAAGCCTTACAAAATGTTTTTTTTTTTTAAAGATTTTATTGGGGAATTGGGGGAGGGGAACAATGGTGGGGATTTGGGGAAGGGGAACAGACAAGTTGCTGTCCTTTTGTTCTTCAGTCTAGTTGTGGAGGATGTCACTTCACTGGCCCATGTTGGTATTATCATTGCGCTTTTCCTGGGTGAGGCAGTTGCTTGGCAGCCATTGGACAGCCGCTCATGGCGGCTCGCGGCAGCTCATGCCAGCTGCCGGCTGCTCACGTTGGCTGCCAGCCACTCATGTAGCTCATGGCAACCCACTGCGGCCCCACTGCATCCTACACCATTGCCGCGACTCATGGTAGCTCAGCTCCTGGTCAAGCTGTTGTTCACCATCTTAGCTGTAGAGGGAGCAGCATCACTGGCCCATGTGGGATCTGAACCTGTATCCCTGCTGCTCAGAGCTCATGCTCCCAAGCCAACTCTTAATCAGTGAGCCACTCAGCTGGCCCACAAAATGTATTTCTTAAATAATAAGACTTGAAAGTCAAAATTACTCATTCGTCCATGAGCTGCTTTTAGCAAGCATGAAAACAACATTAACCTCATTGTGTATCTCCATCAGAGCTCTTGGGTGAGCAGATGCATTGTCAATGAGCAGTAATAGATTGAAAGGAATCCTTTTTTCTGAGCAGTAGGGCTCAACAGTGGGCTTAAAACATTCAGTAAATATTATTGTAAACAGATGTACCATAATCCAGGCTTTGTTGTTCCATTTATAGAGCACAGGCAGAGTCTAGCATAATTCTTAAGGACCCTAGACTTTTTTGGGCCGTAAATGAGAATTGGGTTGAACTTAAAGTTACCAGCTTCATTAGCCCCTAACAAGAGAGTCAGCCTATCCTTTGACACTTTGAAAGCAGGCAGTGATGAACAAAGATGCAAAAATCCCCCCCAAAAATATTAGAAAACTAAAGTCAACAATACATTAAAAGGATCATACACCATGACCAAGTGGGATTTATTCCAGGGATGCAAGGATGGTTCGACATCCACAAAAATCAATGTGACACACCACATTAATAAAATGCAGGATAAAAATCATATGATCATCTTAATAGTTGCAGAAAAAGCATTTGACAAAATTCAACATCCATTTATGATGATAACTCTCAACAAAGTAGGTATACAGGGAACATACATCAACATAATAAAGTCCATATATAACAAACCCAAGGCTAAATCATACTCAATGGTGAAACACTAAAAGTTTTTCCTCTAAGATAAGTAACAACCAAGTATGTCCACTCTCCCCTTTTTTATTCAACATACTGGAATTCCTAGCCAGAGAAATTGGGCAAGAAAAATAAATAAAAGGCATCTAAATCAGAAAGAAAGAAGTAAAACTGTCACTATCTGCAAGCGACATGATACATGATAATATATACAGAAAATCCTAAAGACTCCACCAAGAACAACAACAACAACAACAACAACAAACCAAAACAACTTAGAATTAGCAAACAAAGTCAGTTAAGTTGCAGGATACAAAATCAAAATACAAAAGTTTGTTGCATTTCTGTTACATTATTCACTAATAATAAATATGAGAAAGATAAATTAACAATTTCATTTATAATTGCATCAAAAAGAATAATATACCTAGGAATAAATTTAAGCAAAGAAGTAAAAGACCTGTATACTGAAAATTATTTGACATTGGTGAAAGAAATTGAAGACACAAATAAATGAAAAGATATTCTGTGCTCATGAATGGAAAGAATATTGTTAAAATGTCCATACTACCCAAGGCAATATACAGATTCAGTGCAGTTTCTAATAAATTTTAATGGCATTTGTCACAGAAATAGGAAAATTCTAAAATTTGTATGAAACTAAAAAAGACCCTGAGTCTCCGAAGCAATCTTGAGAAAGAACAAAGCTGAAGGCATTACAGTCCCTGATTTCGAAGTATATTACAAAGACATAGTATCAAAACAATATGATACTGGCATAAAAACAGACACATAGATCAATGGGCCAGAACAAAGGGCCCACAAATAAACCTGCTCATATATGGTCAATTAATTTATGACAAAGGAACTAAGAATATAAAATGGAGAAAGGATAACTTTTTCAATAAATGTTACCAGAAAAACTGGACAGCCACATACAAAAGAATGACGCTGGACCAGTATCTTATATCATACTCCAAAACCAACTCAAAATAGATTAAAGATTTGAACATAAGACCTGAAACCATAAAACTCCTAGAAAAAAACATAGGTGTTAAGCTCCTTGACATTGGTTTTGGTGATGATTTTTTGGATGTGACACTGAAAGCAAAGGCAGCAAAAGCAAAAATAAACAAGTAGGACTACATCAAACTGAAAAGCTTCTGCACAGCAAAAGAAACAATCAAGAAAATACAAAGCTAACCTTTGAAATGGGAGAAAATATTTGCAAATCATTATCTTATAAAGGGTTAATATCCAAAATATATAAAGAACTCACATAATTTTATGGCAAAAAAACAAATACAATTGAAAAATAGGCAGAGGATCTCAACAGACATTTTTCCGAAGAAGTTAAACAATGGCCAATAAGCACATGAAAATGTGCTTAACATCACTAATCATCAGGAAAATGCAAATCAAAACCACAATGAGATATCACCTCACACCTGTTAGAATGGGTATTATAAAAAAGACAAGAAATAACAAGTGCTGACAAGGATGTGGAGAAAAGAATGTGCACTCTTGGTGCGAATGTAAATCGGTGCAGCCACTATGGGAAACAATATGGATGGAGTTCCCTCAAAAACTTAAAAATAGAAATACCATATGACCCAGCAATTCCACTTCTGGGTATTTATTCAAAGGAAATTAAAACACTAACTCCAAAAGATATACGAGGTGTGATCAAACAATATAATGAATGTTCAAATAAAAAAAAAAAATTGGGCCGGCTGAGTGGCGTGATGGTTAAGAATTGGCTTGGGATGCCAGAGGGCCCCGGTTCAGATCCCACATATGAGGGCCAGTGACACTGCCCTCCACAGCTAAGATGCTGAACAACAGCTCAACCTGGAGCTGGGCTGCCGTGAGTCGCCGGTGAAGGCATGGGCTGCAGTCCCTGTGGCAGTGGGTTGCCATGGGCTACCGTGTGTAGCCAGCAGCCAGCATGAGCGGCCAGCAGCTGCAGTGAGCGGCCGTCCAGAAGCCGGCGACTGATCTGCCTCGCCAGGGAAGAGCGCAATGATGGTGCCAACTTGGGCCAGTGAAGCAACATCTTCCACAACTAGATTGAAGAACAAAACGACAGCAACTTGTCTGTTCCCCTTCCTCCAATTCCCCAGCACTGTTCTCATCCCCCCAATTCCCCAATAAAAATCTTAAAAAAAATAAATAAATTTTTTTTTACAGTAAAAGACACATTGCCATTAATCCCCCTCAAAATACTGTCCCCCCCCACTTTGAACACACTTATCCCATCGTTCTTGCCACTTTCTGAAGCAGTTCTAGAAGTCCTCTTTCATGAGTGTCTTTAGTTGTACTGTCATGGCTGCCTTGATGTCCTCAATCAATTCAAAACATTTACCTTTCATGGTGATTTTGACTTTGGGAAAGAGCCAGAAGTGGCGTGGTGCCAGATCCAGTGACTAAGGTGGATAAGGACACACCATAATGTTTTTATTTGACAGAAATTGCTGTACTAGAAATGATGTGTGACATGGAGCCTTTCCATTGTTAACACAAAATACAGTGAATGCTGCTGCTGAATGCAATCCAACAGAAAGGCAGGGATCTTCAATGTGGAAAGCAGCGTGTTGAACCTTAGTAACAGTGTGTGACAAGTTTCAACTTGTTCGGTACAGTCAGTCAGGTGTGAGCTATGTTTGAGAGAAGGTGCCTTAAATCATGTATCATGAACAACACATTAACATGAAATGAGCAAACGGCTTCATCCACCATCATGACAATGCTCCATGTCACACATCACTTCTGGTATAGCAATTTCTGTTACATAAAAATGTTATAGTGTATTCCTAATCCACTTTATTCATTGGATCTGGCACTCTGGGACTCCGGGCTCTTCCCCAAAGTCAAAATGACCATGAATGTTTTGAATCATTCAGAAAATTGAGGCAGCCATGACAGCTCAACTAAAGACACTCATGAAAGAGGACTTCCAGAACTGCTTCATAAAGTGGCAAGAATGACCGGTAAGTGTGTTTGAAGTGAGGGGGGGTATTTTAAGGGGGATTAATGGCAATGTGTCTTTTACTGCAATAATTTTTTTTTAAAGATTTTATTGGGGAATTGGGGGAAGGGAAACAGACAAGTTGCTGTCCTTTTGTTCTTTAGTCTAGCTGTGGAGGAGGTCGCTTCGCTGGCCCATGTTAGTATTATCATTGCGCTCTTCCCTGGTGAGGCAGATCAGTTGCCGGCCTCTGGACAGCTGCTCATGGCAGCTCCTGGCAGCTCACACCGGCTGCTGGCCACTCACGCTGGCTGCTGGCAAAACACAGTAGCTTATGGCAGCCCACTGCAGCAGGGGCTGCAGCCTACGCTGTGGCCGGAGACTCATGGCAGCCCAGCTCCGGGTTGAGCTATTGTTCACCATCTTAGCTCTAGAGGGCAGTGTCACTGGCCCTCACGTGGGATCTGAACCGGGGCCCTGCTGCTCAGAGCTGGTGACCCAAGCCAGCTCTTAACCAACGTGTCACTCGGCTGACACCCAGATTTTTAAAATTTAAACATTCACCATGTTTTGACCACACCTCACATGTACCCTTGTAGGGACACATTAGGGATTCCCCCACATAAGCCCCCAGAACCAGGATTGTAAGTTTGCTGCCTGAGCAAAAGCTTGGCAGTCAGCTGAGCCCCCAGAACCAAGATTGGAAGGTTGCTGCCTGAGCAAAGCTTGGCGGTCAACTAAGGGTTAACTGAGAGACGCTGGATGCTTGCCACACTGAAACCAGTGTGTGCTCAGCCAGAGTCCTTGAAAACTGTTTTGCTTTTCTTGAGCTAAAAAACAACTCTTAGACTAAGCATTTCTCCTTTAGCTTTAGGGGTGTACTTGTCATTTCCTACCACCTGTTTCTCTGTTATCTCTAATAAAAGACTGAAGTCAGTGAGGATGCGTGGTCAGACTTTGCTGTCTGTCCTCCTCCCCGCTATCTGCATTGCATTTCTGTCTCATCCTTGGTGTCTCCGGTTGCAAGTGCGACATACCCTCATGTTCACTACAGCATTTTTTACAGTAGCCAATACATGAAAGCAACCTTAATGTGCATCAATGGGTGAATGGATAAAAAAAAAACATGAGTGATTTTATATATATATATATATATATATATATGGAATACTGTCCAGCCATTAAAAAAAGAAGGAAATGTTGCCATTTGCAACAACATGGGTGTACCTTGAGGGCATTATGCTGAATGAAATAAGTCAGACAGAGAAAGACAATTATCATATGATCTCATTTATATGTGAAATCTGAAAAACAAAACAAAACAACCAAGCTCATAAATACAGAAAACAAATTGGTGGTTGGCAGGAGGAAGTGGGCAAAATGAGTAAAGGTGGTCAAAAGGTATAGACTTCCAGGGTCGGCCGAGTGGCTCTTTGGCTAAGAGTTGGCTTGAGAATACGAGCTCTGAGCAGCAGGGCCACCAGTTCAGATCCCACATGGGCCAGTGACACTGCGCCCTCTACAGCTAAGATGGTGAACAACAGCTCGACCTGGAGCTGGGCTGCCGTGAATCGCCAGCGATGGTGTAGGCTACAGTGGGGATGCAGTGGGCTGCTGTGAGCTGCCATGAGCTGCAGTAAGCAGCCGTCCAAGGGCTGGCAACTGATCTGCCTCAGCTGGGAAGAGAGCAAAGATCACATACCAACATGGGCCAGTGAAGCGATGTCCTCCACAACTAGGCTGAAGAACAAAAGGACAACAACTTGGCTGTTCCCCTTCCCCAATTCCCCAACGCTGTTCCCCTCCCCCAATTCCTCAATAAAATCTTAAAAAAAAAAAAGAAAGAAAAAAGTGCAGACTTCCAGTTACAAAATAAATAAGTCTCAGGAATGCAATGTACATCATGGTGGTTATAATTAATAATACTGCATTTCATTGCTAAAAGAGTAAATCTTAAAAATGCTCATCACAAGATAAAACATTTTGTAATTATGTATGGTGATGGATGTTAACTAAACTATTGTGGTGATACTTTTGCAATATATACAAATATTGAATCATGTTGCACATCTGAAACTAATATAATGTTATGTATCAATTATATCTCACTTTTTTTAAATGGGCAAAAAACCTGAATAGGTATTTTCCCAAAAAGATATACAAGTGGCAAACAGGTACATGAAAAGTGCTCAACATCACTAATCATCAAGGAAATACAAATCAAAACCACAAAGAGATATTACTTCATACCATTAGAATAACTGTTTTCAAAAATAAAAGATATAACAAGTGTTTGTGAGGATGTGGAGAAAAAAGAACCCTTGTGTACTGTTTGCCCAAATGTAAACTGGTACAGCCACTAAGAAAAACAGTACGGAGATTCCTCAAAAAACTGTCATATGATCCAGCAATTCCATTTCTGGGTATATAACCAAAGGAAATGAAATCATATCTCAAAGAGATATTTGCACCCCTATGTTCATTGCAGCATTATTTACAATGGTTAAGACATGGAAATAACCTAGGGGTCCATGAACAGATGACTGGATAGAGAAAATATGACATGTATATGTACAATGGAATACTATTCATTCATAACAAAGAAAATCCTACCTTTTGCAGCAACATGGATGAAACTTGAGGACATTATGCTAAGAGAAGTAAGTGAGGGAAAGAAAAATACAATATGATATCACTTATATGAGGAATCTAAACATTCCTGTTGCCATTTTCTTAGTCACTACATTATATTGCCTCCCTAACTTAAGGCTCTAACTCTCAAGTCCCTTTTCTGTAAAACCAGAACTGTCAACGGTTCCTAGCTCAGCTGCTGGGGACATTCAATGGCATCAGAGCCCGGCACACAGTAAGCATGCAGGAAATAATGGATGTTCAGCAAATGTTGGTTCTTCACAAGTCTCATATTTCCATTTCAGGCACTCAGCCCTCACCCAGTGGTGACATGCATTTTAAGGGACTTTCGATGATGATTCTGATTAAATCCCAGAATAAACTACTCAGACTTATGAGAAAATGATCTGTGATCTTGGAAAAGTTACTCCACTCTCTGGTCCTGTTCTGTCACTGTTCGTGTTTACCTGGGAAAGTTATGAGAGGATTAAAGGACAGGAGGAAGCCTTATGACAGACATATGTGTGGCTGCTCCTTTCCTCTTCCTCCCTTCATCTCCATTGGCCACGGCAAGGTGGGAGCAACTCTATCCTGATTTAACTAAAATAAGAAAATTAGGAGGATTATTTTCCACAGCAACTAAATATGAGAGACTGTTGAAAGAACTTGGGATGCTTAGTCCAGATAACAAAGGGTTTATGTGAACATAGCTAGCTGAGTACTGGCACCTATTTGAAATCAGAGCTTCTTGACAATCAAGAGAGGCCCAAGCCACTTCCATTTAATGAGGTTTGTGGTATATTAAAGAAAAAAACATTTTTTAAGGAAAAACATTTAATAGTTAAAAAATACTAGAGCAGGGTTACAAATACAATTAACTATTGAACAGTGTGGGGCCACCCCACCCCACCCCAACCTACTCCACAGTAAAAAAATCCAGATATAATTTAAGTCGGCCCTCTGAATACTTGGATTCCTGACCTCACATTTAAAATACAGTTGACCCTTGAACAAGGCGGGTTTGAATTGCACTGGTCCATTTACACGCAGATTTAAAAACTCCTTAAGTGTTACATTTAACAAATATTAACACAAAAAACTGAGCTTGATATAATCCTGCTAGTCATAGAGTAATTACCAGATTTATGTATTTTTTGAAAATCTTAATTCATAATGCACTGCGGGAAGTGTTGGCAGGTAATGCGACACCAATTTTTTTCCATCCTGTCAAGGCACCTACTTAAAGACAATGTCAACATCGGGAGTTTGACAGTGGGTCTGAGTGTGATTTCTCTGTCTCTATGTTTCATGATAGACCTATTGTGAGGGAGATTGGACATTCTGCAAGCCACAGAGATCAGAATGGGACCCTGGAGTGGACATTTGGAGAAGGCTGGTTTCTCCTCCACTGTGCACCCCGGACCCCCTCCCCTCCAGCACATAGCCTGACCCTGAGATGTTGGAGGGGAGGGCAAAGCAGTTTGTGAATTACTATTTTAGCACGGGTGCAGGACATCTATGCGGCTGGAGCAAAGATTTTTAACTTTTGGGGGTTCAGGGAAGCCTCTGAAAATCTGATAAACACTCTGGACCTTCTCCCCAGAAGAATTATATCTCCCCACTCACTCACCCGCGCACAGTTTTACCCCCGCAAGAAGTCCCCAGGAGTCCATGGACTCCAGGGTGAAACCCCTGGCCTGAGGATGGCTCTGGCACTCTCTAGGGTCGTCATCTATTCTGAGTTCTCTCCCAGGTCCCGCCTGGCACCTGGGAGCCCTGCCTCGGGCGTAAGCTGGCTGTGGGCGGTGGGCGGTGCCCAGCCCTTGGCCATAGACGCGCTCCAGTCTCCACAGGTCCCAGGACTCGAGCTGCGCAGCCAGAGTGGAGCTGGCACCAGGAGGCTGCGCTGCCCGGCCCCCGATCCAGTTTGAGGACGCCAAGGGCAAAGGGCAAGCGGGAGCAGGGCCCCACTCCGGACGGCTTGGCTAGCCAGGC
The DNA here is from genome assembly GCF_001890085.2 of Hipposideros armiger. Taxonomy (NCBI): domain Eukaryota; kingdom Metazoa; phylum Chordata; class Mammalia; order Chiroptera; family Hipposideridae; genus Hipposideros; species Hipposideros armiger. The sequence continues at coordinate 3,409,276 of NW_017731420.1, read as the reverse complement.
TGCGCCCACCGCCCCGGGGCTCCGAGCCGAGCGCTGCGTCTCCTCTGGTCCGGCTCCTGCAGTGTTAGCGGAGCCCGGGGTCGCGGACGGCGCCAGCGCCACAGGCTCGGTTCGTCCGCTGCAACCCCAACCCGGACTCGCGGACTGAGCCTCCGGCACCACCCGAGCCATGAAGATGCACTTCTGTATTCCGGTGTCCCAGCAGCAGCCGGACGCGCTGGGGGGACGCTACACGGTACGCCGGGGGCTGAGGTCCGACTGGGCAGGGAGGAGGCGGTGACATGGTCGGGGCTCACCAGATCGCTGGGCTAATCCGGGATGGGACGTCTCTGTGTTGGCAGCTGTACTCCGTGTACCTGGACGGGTTCCTCTTCTGCAGGGTGCGCTACAGCCAGCTACATCGTTGGAACGAACAGGTGAGCTGGTTCGAGGCAGGTACCAGCCCGTTCATGTGAGGCAAATGAGGAAAAGTACACCCAGTGGGGTCTGGGAACGTGACTCTGGCAAGATACTGGGCCTTTTGAGGGCTCCAGGCTCCTAATCTGTGAAACAGGGTTGTGGTAAGAATTAATTGTGAATTGCTTGGCAAACAACTCAGTGAATACATGTTGCTGCTCCTAACCATCTACAACTGGGAGATGAGGGAACAGAGTACAGATGATCCTCCCAACCAACCCCTTTCCAGCCCAATGATCACCACCAGCTCCACCTGGCAGGGTGCTGGGCGATGGTGGGCTCCAGTTCAGTGCCAGCTGTACCCCAGGACAATGTCCCCATTAAAATGAGCAAACCAAGTCTAGACCAAGGCGCAGTCTTAGAAATCGTGCACATGGTATTTAATCTCCTTTCTCCCAGAGTTCTTAAGCTTACCCCCCTTTAAAAAGGTATGTCTTTATTTTTGTTTTCAAACCACTGTATTCATAGGCTTCAAGTACTGGCAGGCTTGGAAACCCAGGAAACAGATAACGATAACATGAAGACAAGAGACCATGTCCCACTGTAGTTTCTCACTCTGATGTCCTGATAGAACTTTCTCTGGGACAAGACAGATTTATTAGCCTGCTCTAATGGGTTTTATTATACTAACAAAGAAGTGTTGCAAGTCTTCAAAATGGGGGTTAGGGGAGTCAAGTTCGGAAATAAACTTCACCCTCTCTCCCACCCCATGCACAGTATTTTCTTTTTTTTAATTTATTTTTTAGATTTTGTATCCTGATAATAAAGAGGAGAGAGAGAGAGAGAGAGAGAGAGAGAGAGAGAGAAAAGCATGGGAGAAGCGAGGGAGAAGCGAGGGAGGGAGGGAAGGAAGGAATCTTGCCCAAGCAATAACTATTACCATTTTGGGGAAAGTACTTTCAGACAATCTCTGGGGTTCTGGTAAGTATACACACCATTTCCTTCTGTTGATGGACCACTCAGTTTCGTTTTTCTATGAAAAACCTCACTGTAGTGAGCCCTCTTGTTCATACATAAAAAATCCCCAGCTGTAATGTAGTTGCTTATTTGTGTGGTGTCTTTGAATTGCTAGCTCGTGGTACAGTGCCTGTGAACCAGGAGGTCCTCAGCAATGGTTGTCAGATGACTGGATGAGGACGGGCATGGGTTCAGACCTCTGAAAGATGAGAAGTTACTGTGACCAAAACGTGTTTGGAATGTTGGGAAGACTGCAGAGGCAGGCAGATGGGGATCTCAAAGGAAAAGAAAGGTTAGGTGTTTTAGGCATTTGGAGGAGGAAGTTGAGGTATCATCTCCCACCCTCATCTGTTTTTTCTGCAATGTGAGGTAAGATTGGGGCGGTAGCTCTCACAGGGTGAAAAGCAGAAGGTAACAGGGAGGAGGAGGAAGAAGGTGGAATTGACTGGCCAATTTCTGGCTGGTCACCTCACCTCTTTTCTGACCTTCAATTTTCTTATCAGAAATAATAAGCAAATAGGTGGTTATGGATGTCAATGTCACAGGGTACTTGTGCAGATTAGGGACCAGTTTCTCATACAGCCTGGCACATGCTCAGTAAACACTGACTGACTGAAAGGCTTGAAGAATTCCTGAATCTGGCCCTCCATAACCAACAGGCTCAGGAGAATGCTTGTTTTCATAAAACCTTGGATCTAGCAAATACCAGCAGGTCCAGAGGCAGGGACATAAAGTGAGTTAACTTTTATTCTTGATCTTCTATTTTGGAACTCATGAACAAGAAGCTGATTGTGATTCACTACAGTGGACTCTTAAATATTGAATTGCCACAGCCATCTGTAGGGTATACAATAGATATTAATGAATACTTCATATTTGTTCCAGATTTCTCTAATCCTAAAGTGGAGATTTCTTTATCCGGTTTCCAACTACCTTATACCTTGCACTTATCATTGTTTCCCCTTTCTGTAGAAAAAACTCCATTTTAAAGAAACTAGTTAGATATTAGGTGACGATTGATATTTATTATTACTTTAAAACAAAAACTAACATTAAACAGTTACTGTGTGCTAAGGTTGGTGCCGAGAGCTTTACATGTAATAGCGTGTTTAATTTTTACAACAGTTTGATGAGCTAGGATTATAGTTAGCCACATTTAACAGATGAGAAAAGTGAGGCACAACTTGCCTAAAGTCATACTGCTAGTAAGTGTTCGAGCCAGGATTTGATCGCCAGAACCTGGCTCTGACCCATTATGTTTTGTGGTTTCTTACCAAAGTTGACAAAATAAATCGTATTAGTAACACAATTGAGACAAATGATTGAGTTCAAACTAACATGCTTTTACTTTATTTTGGAATAACATAAAATTCCCCAATTTTAGGTGTTCAGAGTGATGCAGCCAATGTATACAAGCACCACCACCATAATAAAGATAGAGAGCAGTTCCCACATTCTAAAAGTTCCCTTGTCTCCTTTGCCCTTGGTCCCCTCCCTCTACCTCTGGCCCCAGGCAACCAAGGTCTGCTTTCTGTCGTCAGAGTTCCAGGCACAGGCTTTAACTCCAGCTGCCCAGCAAGCCCCTGTAAGGTTGGTATTGCAATCGTCATCATTCCTGTTTTATAGACAAAGAGTCTGAGTAAAGTTGCCAGATAGAGCAAATAAAAATACAGGATCCCCAGTGAATTTCAGATAAGCAAAAAAAAACTTTTTTAAGGATAAGTATGTTCTGAGCAATATTTGGGACATACTTCACTGGACGTCCTGTATTTTATCTGGCAACTCTAAGTCTGAGACAAACGTTAGGTGACCTCTCCCAGCCACTTTTCATCTAGATTTTATTCTTTCTATCCCATAGAAGATGTGAAATGGGTCAGAATTCTTAATCTGATTTAACACAAAGCACTATAGAAAAAGAAACAATATGAAGGCCCTATTCGTGTGTGTGTGTGTGTGTGTGTGTGTGGTGAGTATATAAGTGTATTTCCAATTGATTTCCTGAGAAGTTCTGCATCCTGATAGAATAGAAATTTCATCTTATAGAATTAACTGACTTAAGAAATATTTACAAAGTTCCTATTAGATGCCATGCACTGCGTTAAATTAGGTGAAGACTCTGAATTGAGCACGTGTAATTTTTGGCTTTAAGAATTGGATTTGTGTTTTGTATGTTGTGTATTGTTTTGTATTGCTTGTATATTAGAACTCTAAGATTGAGGAGGAGCACCTGGCCCAGGTGAGATGGACCCTGCTCCTTCTCAGCCAAGTTACGTGAAAGCTAATGCATGTAAGACCAAACCTGGGGAGAGGTGGTTATGTTTCCAAGAGGTCAGTTGCCTGAAGTCACTGCCTGCAGCCCTGTCCCCTGGTGAGGCTCCCTTGAGGTCTGGCAGCTTGCCTCCTCTGCTGCTGAATGCTGTCCATCTCTCGGCCATGTGAACTGCCTGACCTCACTTCTTTCTGTGCCTTTAAATGAATAAAACCAGTTTGATTTATGTCCCTGCCCTTGCCTGCACCAAATCCCTCAAATGGACTTAAAGAAATCTACGAAGGAAACATTTAACTGGCTTGTTTTAGCCAAGTATTAAAATGAGGCCATCTGTGTAAGTGATACTGAACTCTATGAAAAGATGCTTGCCTCTTTGCAAATGTTCTGTCAGCATCAGACATGGCAGTGGGGATCCTTCCCTGGGAGAGGAGGGTTGCGCGAGACCACATGCACTGGTCCAGGCTTCCTCCCTGCCCAGGGCCAACCCAGCTTGGCTCCTTCTCCTCTTTCACCTGATCTTCCCTCTTCCCCAGTCAAACCCTCTGTTGTATTAGGCTGGTCCATTCATTGCCTCTGCCTGGCTCATGTCCCCCTCCTGGAAGGACTCCAGTTTCTGGCCAACTGGTCAGGGACCAGCTTTTTCTCAAGGCCCACCTTAAGCCTCACCTCCTCTGGGAAGTCCCCCTTGATGGCACGAGATGGCTTTCTCTGATTCCTGTGCCACTTCGTGTATAGACCTTACCATGTTTCTCCTTTTGTAAGTATATTTTGTCTGCCCTGATTATTTAGTTGCAAAAGCTAAATTTTTTTATTTATTTAAGATTTTATTGAGGAATTGGGGCAGGGGAACAGCATTGAGAAAACGGGGAAGGGGAACAGACAAGTTGCTGTCCTTTTGTTCTTTAGCCTAGTTGTGGAGGATGTCGCTTCACTGGCCCATGTTGGTATTATCATTGCGCTCTTCCTGGGTGAGGCAGATCGGTCGCGGCCACTGGACGGCCACTCACGGCAGCTCTCGGCAGCTCACGTTGGCTGCCGGCCGCTCACAGCAGCCCAGCTCCAGGTCGAACTGTTGTTGACCATCTTAGCTGTAGAGGGCAGTGTCACTGGCCCGCATGTGGGATCCAAACTGGGGCCCTGCTGCTCAGAGCTGGCGTCCCAAGCCAGCTGTTAACCAACGTGCCACTCGACTGGCCCACAAAAGCTAAATATTTAAATAAAGGAATGAAGGCTGTAGGCATGCATACTCAGCACAGCATCCTACTTTAGTAGATACTCAATAGAAATTTGGTAAAGAAGGAGGAGGAGGAGGAAAGGAGGAGGTAAATGAGGGGGAGGAGAAGAAAAAAGTAGTGAAGAAACTGTCCAAGTTCTGCCACTCATTATCTTGTAGGACCTCTGTTTAAGTCATTTCCCTCCCTAAGCTTGAGGTTACTCTTGTTGTCAAGTAATCTTGTCAAGGTGAAAGGATGTTGTCAGGTACCCACATTGTGGGAGGATGGCAGTGTTAATGGTGAAGATGATCATCTACCTCACAGAGTTGTTTTGAAGAACAAATGGGATTATGTATAAACTCCAGGCTAATGTTCTTTGGTACCAAGTGCCACAGCCCAGATTGCTTTGAGCTGTGGCTCTTTATCTGAAGAATCTGGGATTTTGATTACAAGGGGCCTTAAAGAGGTAGGATGAGTGAGTCAACATTAGAAAAAGAGATGGTAGAAAGGCCATTGTGTCTGTAATTCCATTTGTCCCAGGTCACCCTGCAAGTGCATAGCCCAGAAGGAGGTAATATTTTCGATTGACCAGTAAAGCCTTCTTTGTGTTAAAATGCAGAACTGCACGATGGAAAAACCAGTGTAGGAGATTGTGCTGGGATTAAAAAAATATATTATCTGAACATGGTCTTTCAAAAAAAAAAAAAAAAGATCAAACAAACAAAAACACCTCACAACAAAAGAACAGAAATGTGTTTTCCTTTTGGTCTCTTGAAACAATTTTTTGAAAGAGTGGGCTAAACTGTAATACCAGATAATTCTCAGTATGCTACTGGCTTTAATACCTAAACTGTGTGCTGTCTGAGACCATTAGGAAAGGCTATATTTTGATAGAGTTGAAGAACTTGTGAGTTGATGAGTGACTTTTGGCAGACTTGACTAGTTTACTGTATGTATGTTTATCTTCCCCCTTCCACCAATATTAGAGACGGGAGGGGAAAGATTCTTTGAGAAGTCAGCTCAGGTTGTAAAACCAGCTGGGAGAGTTTTTGCTCCGTGATGTGGATTAAAACCTTAATCCTTGTTGACTTTCCCCCCCAGATCTTGGCTTTAGGGAAGGGGCTTTTAAAAACTGCTCTCCTACAGATGGATAACCTAGGCAGCCCTGCTGGTTCAAGGATGCTGTGATTCAAACCAATTTGGGAGCATCTGTGATATTTATGAACACATGCCAACAAAGACAATTGCCTTTTAAAGATCACTTAATCAGTTAATCAAAAAATAATTGCATGAGAAGAAGACAGGATTTTGCTTCCAGTTAATGGAATTAGCAGAAATGGGGTCCAGAAATTCCAGGATATTTGAGCAGCTCTGCTGGGGATAAGGTTCCATCCCAGTTGCCTTTGGACAGTCTCTGGCATGGCAGGAAAATATCCTTGAATTTAAAATAAACAGAATTGTTGTTATAATATTTTATACTATTAATACTAGATTTAGAAGAAAGTTTGCAAACAAATGGCTACAGGGGTGAGGCAGGTAATTTAAATGAAAGACGTGGATCAGGTGAGAGGCAATGAGGGGTGGTGGAAACTGCTTAGGTCTCCAAAGGCGATGGTTGCCTGAGAGAATGGGAACCAGGTTATTCTAGACCTTCTGACTTTTCGAGAGAAGCCAGAATATGAGATTTTTTTAAAAACTTTAATTTTGTAGACCACTTTTAGATTTACAGAAAAACTGCAGAGATAGTACAGAGTTCCACCCAGTTTTCCCTATTGTTTTCCATTAGTATGGTACATTTATTACAGTTAATGAACCAGTATTTTTACAATATTATTAAGTATAGTCCATAATTTATTTAGACTTTACTTAAAGTCCTTAGTGTTCACCTCATGTCCTATTTCTGTTGTCATGTCTCCTTAGGCTCCTATTGACTGTGACAGTTTCTCAGACTTTCCTTGTTTTAATGACATTGACTGTCTTGAGAAGTACTGGTCAGATATTTTGTGGAATGTCCCTCTCTTGGAATCTCATGTTTTCACATGACCAGACTGGGGTGATATGTTTTGGGAAGGGAGACCACAAAGGTCAAGTCCCATTATTTTTTAATTGGCAGCTCACACTGGCTGCTGGCCGCTCATGCTGGCTGCCAGCCACACACGGTAGCTTATGGCAGCCCACTGCAGCAGGGGCTGCAGCCTATGCCGTCACTGGCGACTCATGGCGGCCCAGCTCCAGGTCGAGCTGCTGCTCACCATCTTAGCTGTAGAGGGCAGTGTCACTGGCCCCTCATGTGGCATCCAAACTGAGGCCCTGCTGCTCAGAACTGGCGTCCCAAGCCAGCTCTTAACGAACATGCCATTCGGCTGGCCCTCGAGTGCCATTCTAATCACATCATATCAAGGCTACCTGCTAGCAACACGACTAATTACTGTTGATGTTGACCTCTTACTGAGGCAATGTTTGCCAGGTTTCACCACTGTAACCCTTTTACTTCCCCTTTCATAGTGCACTCTTTGGATGGAAGTCACTATGCACAGCCCACATTTAAAGAGTGGAAGTGGGAAGTTATACTCTATCTCATTGTGGGATGAGTGTCTACATAAATTATTTAGGATTCTATTGTACAGAGATTTGTCTATTCACTCCTGTTTATTTATTTATTCAATAATTTATATCTGTATGGACTCCTGCATATTCACTTTATACTTTGGGTTATACTTCAATATGACTTTATTTTCTTGCTCAAATTATTTTAACTTTGGCCTGTGGGAGTGCTTTCAGTTTGTTCCTATGTCTTTTTGATATACCCCATTGTTGATTTTTTGTTTTTGCTGTTTTTTTATTTTATTTTATTTTATTGGGGAACAGTGTGTTTTTCCAGGACCCATCAGTTCCAAGTCAAGTCGTTGTTTTCAGTCTAGTTGTGGGGGCGCAACTCAACTCCAAGTTCAGTCACTGTTTTCAATCTAGTTGTGGGGGGCACAGCCCACCATCCCATAAGGGAATTGAACCGGCAACCTTGTTGTTCAGAGCATGCACTCCAACTAGCTGAGCCACCTGGCCACCCCTGCTGTTGTTGTTTTGAGTACTTCCTTGTTTTCTGATGCTACAAGATGCTCCAGCCTCATCGTGCATCCTTACTGCCTCAGTCTTAGAATCAGCCATTTCTCCATGGAGCCCTGGTGGCTTTTATTGGAGAACAGTATTAAAAATCAAGATCTAGGCACTAGGTGTTTGTTGCCACTGCATTGTTGTTGCTTCCAGTTCCTCACAGCTGACAGAGTTAGGAATATATATGTGTGTATATGCATATCTGTAAATAGTTCTATATGTAACCATCTGTATCTGCGAGGTGTGATCAAACAATATGGTGAATGTTTAAATAAAAAAAAATTATTATAGGGCCGGCCGAGTGTCGCGATGGTTAAGAACTGGCTTGGGATGCCAGAGGACCCCGGTTCGGATCCCACATATGAGGGCCAGTGACATTGCCCTCTACAGCTAAGATGCTGAACAACAGCTCAACCTGGAGCTGGGCTGCCGAGAGTCGCTGGCGACGGCGTAGGCTGCAGCCCCTGTGGCAGTGGGTTGCCATGGGCTACCGTGTGTAGCCAGCAGCCTCAGTGAGCGGCCGTCCAGAAGCTGGCGACTGATCTGCCTCGCCCGGGAGGAGCGCAATGATGATGCCAACTTGGGCCAGTGGGGCAACATCCTCCACAACTAGACTGAAGAACAAAACGACAGCAACTTGTCTGTTCCCCTTCCCCCAATTCCCCAGCGCTGTTCCCATCCCCCCAATTCCTCAATAAAAATCTTAAAAAAAAATTATTATAGTAAAAGACACATTGCCATTAATCCACCTCAAAACACTTCCCCTTGCTTTGAACACACTTACCCATCGTTCTTGCCACTTTCTGAAGCAGTTCTGGAAGTCCTCTTTCGTGAGTGTTTTTGTTTGTTCTTTTTTTTTTTTAAGATTTTTATTGGGGAATTGGGAGATGGGAACAGCGCTGGGGAATTGGGGGAAGGGGAACAGACAAGTTGCTCTCCTTTTGTTCTTCAGTCTAGTTGTGGAGGACGTTGCTTCACTGGCCCAAGTTGGCACCATCATTGCGCTCCTCCCGGGCGAGGCAGATCAGTCGCCAGCTTCTGGATGGCCACTCACAGGGGCTGCTGGCCGCTCACGCTGGCTGCTGGCTACGTACGGTAGCCCATGGCAACCCAGTGCCACAGGGACTGCAGCCTATGAAGTTGCTGGCGACTCACGGCAGCCCAGCTCCAGGTTGAGCTGTTGTTCAGCATCTTAGCTGTAGAGGGCAGTGTCACTGGCCCTCACATGTGGGATCCGAACCGGGGCCCTCTGGCGTCCCAAACCAGTTCTTAACCATCGTGCCACTCGGCCGGCCCCCGTGAGTGTTTTTAATTGTGCAGTCATGGCTGCCTCGATGTCATGAATCATTTTGACTTTGGGGAAGAGCCAGAAGTTGCATGGTGCCAGACCTGGTGAATAAGGTGGATGAGGACACACCATGTTTTTATTTGACAGAAATTGCTGTATACCAGAAGCGATGTGTGACACGGAGTATTGTCATGATGGAGGTTGATTTACAGCACATTTTAAAACACATGTTTTCTCAAACATAACTCACACCTGACTGCCTGCACTGAACAAGGTGAAACTTGTCACACACAGTTATTAAGGCTCGACGTGCCACTTCCTCTATTGAAGACCCCTGCCTTTCCGTTGGATGGCACTCAGCTGTAGCATTCACCATATGTTTTTATCAAAACGGAAAGGCTCCATATCTCTAGAAACCTCCTTAAGCCAAAGTATCCCTCCTTTTGGCCACTAGGAAGGGTTAATTTTAAATAAAGTGCTGGAGTGAGATGTGCCCTAAGTGGAGGCTTTGGTATCTCATCAACCTTGAATTAGAGGCTCTTTGCCATAAATGTATGTTTTCTGAATCTTTCAGCTGAGACGGGTCTTTGGAAATTGCCTGCCTCCTTTTCCACCAAAGTACTATCTTGCAATGACCACATCTATGGCTGCTGAGAGAAGGGACCAGTTGGAACAATATTTGCAAAATGGTAAGTATTTGGATTTTTCATATACAGATTTATTGAGATTTAGGTTACACACCATAAAACTCACTCATTTAGATATACAGTTATTAGTATATTTACTGGACTGTACAGTCATCACCATGATCTAATTTGAGAACACTTTCATCACTCCAGAAAGAAACCTCATACCTATTATCAGTCACTCCCTAGTCTTCTTCTCCGCCGGCCCCTGTCACTCACTACACTAATTTCTGTCTTTATAGAGTTGCCTGTTCTAGACATTTCAGATAAATGGACTCACACAATACATGGACTTTGTATTTGGTTTTAAAAATACTTTTTCTTTTCTCTAGCTTACTTCATTGTAAGACTATAGTTTATAAGACATAAAATTTGTGTTGACTGTTTAAGTTATCAGTAATGCTTCTGGTCAACAAAAGGCTATTAGTAGTTAAGGTTTGGGGGAGTCAAACATTATACTCAGATTTTCCACTGCATGGTGGTCAGTGTCCCTAACCCCCACGATGTTCAAGTGTCAACTGTATACAATGAAAGGTACATTCCCGTCCATCTCAGACCCCCAGGCTTCTAGAAGTAAACACTGTTACAAGTGGCTTAAGTATTCCTCAGAAAATATTTGTGTGTATAATAGTGTGCATTATATCCCTGTTTGTTCAACACTAATTGAAATTAAAAAAAATATTAAATTTATTGATATGAGGTTTCAAGTGTTCAATTCTGTAATACATCATCTATATATCACATTGTGTGTTCACCACCCAGAGTCAGTTCTCCTACCATCACCATGTATTTTACCCCCTTTACCCTGTTCTGCCAACCCCATCTCATTCCTTACCCTCTGGTAAACACTAAACTGTTGTCTGTGTCTATGATTTGTTTGTTGTTTGTCTTGTTCATTTGTTGCTTTCAGTTTTATATCCCACATATGAGTTCTTGACTTTTTCTGTCTGACTTATTTTGCTTAGCATGATAATCTCAAGATCCATCCATGTTGTCACAAATGGCAGTATTTCATCTTTTCTTATGGCCAAGTAATATTCCATTGTATATATGTACCACATCTTTTTTATCCAATCATCTATCAAAGGACACTGGTTGTTTCCATGTCTTGGCCACCGTGAATAATGCTGCAATAAACATAGGGGTACACATATCTTTATGGATAAATGTTTTCAGATATTTTGGGATAGATAACCCAGAAGGGGGATTGCTGGGTCGTATGGTAATTCTATTCTTAATTTTTTGAGGAGCCTCCATACTGTTTTTCATAGTGACTGTACCAACTTACATTCCCACCAGTAGTATATGAAGGTTCCTTTTTCTCCACAATTTCTCCAACACTTGTTATTACTTGTCTTGATAACAGCCATTCTAACAGGTGTGAGGTGATATCTTACTGTGGTTTTCATTTGCATTCCCCTAATAGCTAGTGAAGTTGAGGATTTTTTCATATATCTGTTGGCCATTTGTTTGTTTTCTTAGGAGAAGTGGCTGTTCAGGTCCTCTGACCATTTTTTTTTTTTTTAGCTGAGCCATCCTGCCACCTGTTGGCAGCTCAGTGGCAACTCAGCTCGGGCCGGCCATCGAACCACTGTTGCTCAGAGCTCAACTCTTGAGTGAGCTCTTAACCAACTGAGCCACTCGGCCGGTCCTTCCTCTGACCATTTTTTAATTGGATTTTTGTTGTTGTTGAGTTGTATGAATTCTTTATATATTTTTAATATTAGCCCCGTATCAGAGGTATTGTTTGCAAATATCTTCTCCCATTCAGTTGGTTGTGTCTTTACTTTGTTGATGGTTTCTTATGCTTTGCAGAGGCTTTTTAGTTTGATATAGTCCCATTCTTTTATTTTTACTTTTACTTCCCTGGACTTTGAGATCAAATTCATAAAACAGAACAAAAATCATCAGATTTGTATGGAATCACAAAAGACCCTGAATAGCCAAAGCAATCCAAAGAAAAAAGAACAAAGCTGGTGGTATCACACTCACTGGCTTCAATTTATACTACAAAGTGACAGTAATCAAAACAGCATGGTATTGGCAGAAAAACAGACACACAGACCAATGGAAGAAATTGAGAATCAAGAAATAAACACACATATATATGGGCAGATACTTTTCAATAAAGGAGCCAAAAACATACAATGGAGAAAAGAATTAAAAAGAGGGACTATTTGAAAGCTATGTGCAAAAGAATGAAACTAGACTGCTATCTGTCACCATATACCAAAAATAACTCAAAATGGATCAAAGACCTTAACATAAGACCTGAAACAATAAATTGCATAGAAGAAAGCATAGGAAGCTAAATTTATGGACCTTGGGTTCAGAGAGAATTTTATGATTTAACACTAATTGAAATTTACTTACATAATTTTCTTTATCTGATTTTTAAAAACTTTTTATTGTGAAAGAATCTCTAACTTACAGAAAAGTGACAAACAAAAGACAAAAATTTCTGTATACGCTTCAGTCAGATTTCCCAAATGTTAACGTTTTACATTGCTTCATTCTCTTTCATTTTCCCACGTGTGTTTGTATTATGATGTGTGTGTATATATACATATACATATAATTTTTGAGTCACTTGTGTTGCACACACAAACCACTTTACCCTTAAATACATCTGTGTGTATTTCCTAAGATCAAGGACATTCCCTTCTATAGCCACAATATGATTACCATATTGTATTAACAGTAATACAGTAATGTTTTCTAATCTACAGACCTTATTCAAACTTCATCAGCTATTCCACAGATGTCCTTCATAGCAAAAGAAAAAAATTTCTTTTGTGTGTTGATTTTTTCCTCTTAAAATATATATCTTACAGAACATTCTAGATCAGCAATTATAGATTTACATCGTTATTTCTCATGGGTGCACATTTTTAAAAAAAATTAGTAAATGAAAATTTTAGAAGTGGTCTATTTCTCATTCATCTTTTGTAATGGAGGATATACCTCTTTCAGGTCTGTTAAATAAGCCCTTTCCAGCTCAAAATGTAATATTTTTTGAATTTTTGTTCTCTCTTGGTTTATTTTCTCATGTCTTAGAAAAATACTTCTTTAACAACTAGCCTTTCACAAACAATCACAGTACTTAAGGGGTCACTTTCCCAGGCGTGGCCTTTATCCATATCATCAGGATGTCTCGTAAATCCGCTTTAGCAAGATGGATATTGAGCTATTTGGGTATGCATGAATAAAGTGAGATTTCTGGAAACAGTTACGTGGCTTTGGTGCGATGGGTTCATGTTGTCAAAGCTTCCTGGAGGAGGCAAGCTCTGCAGCTTTTCATGTATCTGAGAGGTCACAAACTCCACTGCCTTCGAGGATGCAGCATTGCTTGAGAAGGCCTGGAGGGTTCCCTGGAAGACAGAGCATTTTAGTAGAGAAGTCAACCCAGCCCCGTGCTAACCTGGCTTGCTGTCCATGTTTTTCAGTAACCGTGGACCCAAACATGTTGAGAAGTGATGTCTTCGTTGATTTTTTAAAACTGGTCCAGCTGGTAAGCTTGTTCTTCCTTACTAATGTCATATTTTGATGCAGAACATGCCTCTTGGTTAACCATGTATGCGTTTCTAGCCATCCACCCCCAAAGAAGCTTACCTCAACCGAAATCAGTGTTGCTGTATCAAACAGAACATTGGAGACTTGACACAAGATGGGCGTGTTTCTGGGAGATGTGGTGGAGGGCACCTTGGTCAGGGAGCCTTTCTAAAAGAAGTGACATCTAAGCTGGTATTGGAAGATTTCTGGGGTGGGCAGGGAGATAAGATTATACTCTAGCTTTTTTTCCCATTAGAGGAAAAAACAAAACAAACCCATAGTATCTGGTGGTCAGGAAAAGGGAAGAAATCACTGCTTCTTATTGGGGGTGGGTCTACTCCAGCTGCCAGTAGACACTTCCCCTGGATCCTCTAGGGCCAGAGTGATTTATTAGTAAAAAAAAAGGTGCAGTCAAAGCAGGAGAGAATCTGCTGGCCAAGCTTGCAGCAAGATTGCTCCTGCAGGGCTGGTGGGAGCTACGAGGTCAGGAATGAGCAGTGGTGATATGTGGATGTGACAGACCATGAAAGGAGCCCAAGGAGACAGATGAGGCAGTTTCGCCACCTCAGTATTATACAGACTCCACCTGGATATTTCCACTGCATCTCATATGTTTTTGGCCTGCAGTTTCCAAGTGGTTATTGCCAAATAGCCACATGCTCACAGGCCTGGCTCTCCAGGGCTCAGCAATACAAGAACACTTTCCTGTCTCTGGGCAAGGACACACAACATTAGAAACGTGAATACATGTGACATTTCAGGAGTCCAGGGCAAGCGTTTACCGAAGATGGCCAAAGGCAAGCTGCAAAAATAAGAGGGGTTTGCTTCTACAGGGGTGTTTAATCTGTGCTAGGCTGGTGCCTTAGGTGCAGCATCTCATTTATCCCTTGCAGCTTGTTAAAAGAGGTGCTATTAGTATCTGTTTCTCAGGTTAAGTGACTTGTCCAAGGGCACCTATCTTGTAAGTGGAAGAGATGGGATCTGAACCCAGAGCCCCTTCTCCATTGAGGTTGGGAGGTATTTCTAGAGTGGTTGTAGCCTACCCAGCCTGGCACCCCAATAGGTCCCCCTTGTTTTCTGTGTCTAGACCCCCTTGACTTATTATGCTCTGTGCTTCTGCCCTGTGATCGCCGTAGAGATGAAGGGACATTTTTTTTTTTTGGTAAGTGTGTATACCTTTATTGGAAGGTATACTCCAATATAATGACTGAATGACTGAATGACTGAAACTCCAACTTCATAATTGCATTGTATTGTATACAATATGCAAAAACAAAAGAGGAGCTGATATATCTTTAGCACCTATTAGATGCTAAGTTCTATGCTAACTGTTTTCAATTACATATCTTTTAATCCTCATATGAACTCCTAGACAGTTTTATTAGACAGGGATATTGAGGCTTAGAGTTTTATAAATTTGTCCAAAGTAAAATTGCTAGCAGGCTCTTGCAGAGCTGAGGCTTGAACCCTCTTATTTCAGAGTACATAGCCATTTCACCATGACACATTTCCAAGTGTTGCAGGCAATACACAGGTAAATAAAATGCAGCCTCTAGGAACTTGGGAAGTGAGATGTATATTGATAAATGATAATACATGAATTTTATTATTAAAAAGATCCAGTATTGCCATCTTAGGTATTGATGAAGGGACTTTTGAAAAGGCAAAACTGAAGTCTTTAGACTAAAGACCTTTTTATGTTCCTGGTTCTTAAACTGTCATGTTCTATGGCCTCGTGTGAACAACATATTTGAGAGAAAGAAGACTGAGGAGGTATTTGGAGTGGCTTTTGTGTGTCTGGGAAGTTAGGGTAACTTACATATTTGGGAAGTTTTGCCCATCGTGGCGATGTTTAGGGGATCTGTTTCCTCATTTCCTCTTAAGAAGGTTTCCCTTGTAGCTAAATGATTAGGGCCCATTATTAAATGTGGTGAAACTTAGAGCTTGGCGAGTCCAAGTATGGATTTTCTTGGGTAAGAAACCTCAGGAATAAGTACCATGGCTATCAGACATTCCTCTACCTCAGAGCAGAGTCAATAAAGCACTCTGATTGATCTTTGGGAAACTAACACATTTCTCAGGTTATTAAATTTGATTGGAAATGAATTAGCACATGTTTTAAAGTGTGTTAAGGTAGTCCATGGTATGGGAGGATGTCAATGTTTCTTAAAGACAAATGTGTTCAATTTTCTAGTGCGAATTGTTCATTTTGTTTCTTGATCCACCCTAGATCAGGATGACAGCTTAGTTAAGGTTTTGTTTTTCTGCAATCCAAATCCACCTAGTTTGCTTTTTTCCTCTAATTGTGTTTTTATGTTGCTTTACCATTTTATTAATTATACACATTCAAGTAAAGTTCTGATATCACAAAGAGAGCCAAACTTTTCTTTGATCACCACTCCAAACCTAGAATGTTTTACCTGCTGTGCACTGGCTTTTATCTCATAATATAAAGGTTTTTCTTTTTTTTCTTTGCTTTTTTTTTTTAAAGATTTTATTGGGGAATCGGGGAAGGAGAACATACAAGTTGCTGTCCTTTTGTTCTTCAGTTTAGTTGTAGAGGACGTCGCTTCACTGGCCCATGTTGGTATTATCATTGTGCTCTTCCCGGGTGAGGCAGATCGGTCGCCAGCCACTGGACGGTTGCTCATGGCGGCTCTTGGCAGCTCATGCTGGCTGCCGGGCACTCATGGTAGATTATGGCAGCCCATTGCAGCTTCACTGCAGCCTATGCTGTCGCTGGTGACTCATGGCAGCCCCAAGCTCCAGGTTGAGCTATTGTTCACCATCTTAGCTGTAGAAGGCGCAGTGTCACTGGCCCTCATGTGGGATCCAAACCGGGGCCCTGCTACTCAGAGCTGGTGTCCCAAGCCAACTCTTAACCAACGTGCCACTTGGCCGGCCCTCATAATATAAAGGTTTTTCGATGCCATAATGTATCTTCTTTACCATATTGTTCAAAAAATTTTTTTCCAAAGCAAAACATGTTCATGTTTTAAAAAGTAAAATAGTGCTAAAGAGGATTATAACATAACTATCTCCTGCTCTCCAGAGGAAATGGCTTTCAAATCTTTTAGCTTTTTTTTCAGAGACTTAAAAATCTGGAGGTTAATGACATACATGTCTAACTTTCTCTTGTTCTTCAATTTGTAGACATCTTCAATTTGTAGACATTATCTGCTTTGGGTGATGAGGATTTCAGCTTTTTTTCCCCCCAACTTTCTCATATCACCTTCTTCCATTCCTCTCTTCTTCCCAATTTTGTTATGTAACAATTAAAAAAATTTAAATCCTCAGTATTTTGATCACTATAATATGTAACTATTTCTTACTGCTGAATAAACAATGTTTGTAATTACCTTTACTTTCTTAAACAACTTTTGTTTTTCCTGGAGTTACAATGGCATCACTTAAAAGAAAAACATATGCTTAGTTGTCTTTAAACATATAACTCTTTCCATACCTATAACAGTGCTGAAAACAGCATTTTCCCCACAGTCTATCCAGTCAGATTGTTTTCTTGGAGGGGATTCATCCAGAATCTCTGTTAAAGATGAGAGAGATTTGAGTAAGTTTTCCTGCTAGTGGGAAATAGCCAGTAGAAAAAGAGAGTTTGAGACTGGAGTGGGCGTGATTTGTCTTAATAAGCAATAGCACCAAGTATTTGAGGAAGGAGGATTGAACATGAATTGGGATCAGGTGGAGGAAGGATGCCTTTTAAACCAAGTGTGAGACAAAGAGAAAGAGAAAGATAGGGTGAGGAAACGGGCACGGTCCAAGATTTATGCGTATAAGTAGAGTGAATCCCTTCTTGATGTTTCTTTCATATTATACTTATAGGAGGCAAGGTCAACTGGTGGGTTGAGGGATGTGGTTGGTGGCTCGCAAAAAGTGGAGAAGGTTGAAATAGAGTGTGAGTCAGAACTCTGTTGACTGAAGTAACTGGTAGGACATGCCAGAGAGAAGGAGGGAGACTGAGGGCCAATTGCCAACCAATGTGTCTCATTTCAACCACAGGCAAAGAGTTGGGTGGTCCTTGAAACTTTTGCCTGCCTAGATGTGGAGGTTACCCACTGAGAGAAGGTTACCTCAACTGAAACCATTGTTGCTGTGTCAAACAGAACATTGGAAACTTTAATATTAATGTTTTCTTCTAAAACACCAGTAGTGTAAACATGCAGCGATGGACTAGAGAGAAAGGTAATGTGTATAAACAATCAATTTTTAAATGTTCCATTTTAGCTGCCACCATCCTAGTTTTGTTTCAGCCTCTCACTTAGATTATTTTGAGAAATATGGCACCAAGATTTTTCAAATACCTATTTGTACAGACTGTTCAAAATAAATTACTGCATAATCCCTGCTCTGAAGTTTATCATCTAAGCAGCCATCTAATCCAGCTTTAAACAAATTAAGCATAAAAAAGCCAAGAACATTAAAAAAATAAATACTAGAGTGGATAAGGTGGAGTTCAGTTACTTCCTTATTAGTCAGGCCTTTTTCAGTTGCAAGGGATAAAATCACAAATGCAAAATTTATTCATTTAAATGAAAAGTCGAAGTTTGGCTGGCACTCTCTTCCCGGTCTCTACTCCAAGCTCTGCTTTTTCTCTGTCCTGACTTCATTCTTACATACCCTTTCTCCATGCTGTAAAAATTGCCATTTGCTTCAAGATTAGCAGCCCCAGCTGAAGGAGAATATCCTCAACTTCTATCCTCTTTCTTTCTTTGTTTAAAAAGATTTTATTGGGGAATTGGGAGAGTGGAACAGCGTTGGGGAATCAGGGAAGGGGAACAGACAAGTTGCTGTCCTTTTGTTCTTCAGCCTAGTTGTGGAGGACGCCGCTTCACTGGCCTATGTTGGTGTTATGATCATTGCGCTCTTCCCGGCTGAGGCAGTCGGTCACTGGCCATTGGACGGCAGCTCAGGGCAGCTCATGGCAGCTCACAGCAGCCCAGCTCTAGGTCACAATCTTAGCTGTAGAGGGCGCAGCGTCACTGGCCCATGAGGGAACTGAACCCATGGCCCTGTTGCTCAGAGCTTGCGCTCCCAAGCCAACTCCTAACCAACTGAGCCACTCCTTTCCTCTTTCTTTCTAATGGAGTCAGAACTCCACTGGGGGAGGCAACCTGTGAGGTAATTGCTAGAGAAGGCGGAAGGAAAGTTAAGGGGCAGTTGCCAACTGACTTGTCTCAACCTGACCAATGGCAAAGGGCTGGGTGTCTGGGACTGGATAAGAAATATGTATTTGGTCTCTGAACTGGGTTCCTGACACAGAGCTCCAAACACCCTTGTAATTTCCTGAGTGATGGGGTGATAGGTATGTCTTGCACAGAGCTTCTAAGACTCATATATAGATGCGGAGTTATAATGTTGCACACCTGAAACTTATGTAATGTTATAAACCAATGTTACTGCATTTTTTTTTAAAAGAGTGTACTTTTATATTCTAGTAAGATTGCTAGTGACTGGAGGCCTCTAGATTGCTTCAAGATGGGGGCTGGTCAAAGACATAATTACAGGGTTGGAACTTTTAGCCCCAACTCCCAGCCTCCTGGGGAGGGGAGGGGGGGAGAGATTGGATTAATATTTGATCATGCCTACATGACAAAGCCTCCATAAAAATCCCTAAACTACAGGGTTTGGGGAGCTTCAGGGTTGGTGAACATGCAGAGGTGCTGGGAGGGTGGTGGGCCTGGAGAAGGCATGGAAGCTCTGTGCCCCTTCCCACACACCTTGTCTCTTCCCTTTGGCTCTTCCTGAGTTGTATCCGTTATAATAAATGGGTAATTGTAAGTAAAGAGCTTTCCTGAGTTCTGTGAGCTGTTCTAGAAAATTATCAAACTTAAGAAGGGTGTAATGGGAACCCCCGATTTATAGCCAGTTGGCCTGAAGTGTGAGAGGCCTGGACTTGCAGCTGGTGTCTGAAGTTGGGGAGGGGCAGCCTGTCGACTGAGCCTTGAACCTATGGAGTCTGTGCTAACTCCTGGTAGTTAGTGTCAGAAGTGTTGGTGTGGGTAGAGAAAAACAGTGTTTTTCCCGTTAGTGTCCCTTGAGCAGTGTAAGAACATTGGAGGGTTTTCAGCAAGAGGACATTTTTAGGTTTGCATTAAAAAAAAAAATTCTCTCCTGCGTTTTGAGTCCCAAAGGACATGCCAAGGACTTGGGGAGCTTCAATCACCTCCTCCACACTACCTCAAATAAATGTCCTTAAGTTGAAATATATATATATATATATATATATATATATATATATATATATATATTCATAGATATGTAAAACCTGGCTGCTGTATGGACAGTGTTTTGTAGCGGGGGAAGACTGGAAGCAGGGAGACCAGTAAGGAGACCATGGTAGGGGTCTAGGGAAGAGGAGATGTCCATTGGGTCTAAGGTTCTGGAGATGAAAACTAGATGGATTCAGGAGATAGTTTAAGATGTAAAATGTACAGGACTCAGAACTTGATTTGATATGAGTATTGAAAACATCTTCCTGAATCTTTCCTTGATTCCTTTCATTTTTATCTGTTGCCACTAATTCAAATCAAGGATATAACTTCCTCCTCATTCCCAACAATAACAAACAATAAAAGTACCATTTGAGTGACCACAATGAGTGCCGTTCCGAGTTCTACAGGTTACTTCCTTGAATCCTCACCACAGCCCTATGAGGTGGGCACTACTACCATCCTTATTTTAGAGCTGAAGGAATGAGGTGTACAGAGGGACAGTAATCTCTCCAGGTTTACACAAGGTCACATGCAGTGAGTGGGAAAGGTAGGCTGCTGACCTAAGCGGTCTGCTCTGTGGATTGCACACTTCTTAACCATGCACGTGGTCTGGCCCAGTCCCTTAGTACCTTACCCACAGATTACTGCAACCAATCTATCTTGAGTCTCCCCCATCTTCCAGACTTTATTCTAGTCCATTTTTACCACACTACCAGACAAATCTTTCTATTCCTCTATTTTATCCCTTCCGTTTCCCTGGTCCACAATCACCATGGCTTCCTTTTGCCTTCTTAATAAAATTCTCAAGTGTCTGATTTCAGGGCCATCTATAATCTCACTTGCCCAACCAGTCCAATCTGCGTCCTCACTTTTTTTTTGCAGAAGTATTTAATAAAGACATGCATTTATATCATTTCGATATCTCACTGGTCTGCAATATGGTTTGAGTTGGAAGTTGCATTGAGGTAACCTAAATTAATGATAGACTTTCTTTCAGAATCATCAAAAAACAATGGCATTCTTTTCATTTATTTTGTGAGTGTTTTTCCCCTGAGGCAACAGATATCTGTGATTATAAGCCAAAAACCTTTAAGAATCCAAGACCTAGGCAAAAGTATACCTAGAAAGGGGCAACAGTTGCTCTGGGGAATCCCTTATCCCCGATTACCTGTATATCAGCTAAGTATGGGGTCTTAGGGGGTCCTGGTGTGGTTTACAATCAATCAGTTATAATGATTGCAGGGTGGACTAGGGAAACCTTCCAAAATTCCCCCGGAAAAGTAGAAGTGAAGAAAGTATGGCCTGAGGTTGTTTGGGGGTTGCTCAGAGCCTATGTTGTGGAGGAGGCAAACCAGTGGCCCTGACATTCTGTGGAAGGGCGCGGAGTGATTCTCAAAGGATTCTGGGAAAATGGATTGTCCCAGCACTGGACGCCTGGAGGGAAAACTTGGCGGTTCTGCATTTGCTGATTCCGAGGCCATTTCTGACAGGGAGAAGCCACAGGACTGTTTGAAAAGCGACAAACACAGTGATCGGTAAATGGCAAATTCTTGTCATGTAGCCAGAAACTTATTCTAGGTAGCATGATATGGTACCTTATGGTGGTAACATGGTGGCTATATAGTAACTTATTCAAACAGACACCCTGGGGAGTGAAAGGAGTACTCTAATTATTACACTCATATTAGACCACTTTGGTTGCCATAACTAAGTACAGACTGGGTAGCTTAAATAACAGAAATTCCTAGGACTATGAGAAATAAATTTCTTTTTTGCGCACGCATGGAGCAAGAGCAAGCTCTCTGGTGCCTCTTCTTATAAGGGCACTAAGCCCGTCATGAGATACATAACCTCACCTAACCCTAATCACCTCCCAAAGGCCCCTTCTCCAAACACCATCACATTGGAGGTTAGGGCCTCACCATGAATGGTGGGGAGGAGAGAGGATGGCCAGGAAGCACAGACATTCAGTCCATAGCAATGCTGGATGCCAGGCTCACACTGGAACCTTCCTGGACCAGCTGGGGGATGTGTCCACTCTATTTAAGGCTCAGGCTCTAGAGCCATGTGGAGCTGGCCTTGCCTCCTGCCTCTGCCGCCATCTAGCAGTGTGTCCTCAGGCAAGTTATTTAACCTTTGTGAACTTTTACTTCACCTGAAAAAAGGGAAATTAATAAGTATATATACCTCATGGAGTTGTTCTGAGAATTAAATGAGCTAGTATATATGAAGCAGTTAGCACACAGCACAATGATCAGTATCATGACCTAACAATATATTTGTATATAACAAATACATAGATATTATATTTGTTTATGAATGGTATGCTATTTATACAGTTGCCTATATGTGTAGACATACTACATTCATAAACATATGTTGTTTTTTTGGACCAGCTTTTTGAATTTGGAAAACAGCAGATTTTCTCTTCTAGAGTGCTCAGGTTCAGAATCATAGCAACTTAGTAATTGTAAGTATGAGGGAGAGGGGAAATTAAAATTTAAAGTCAAAACTTGCCTTTTGATAGCAAAATAAGGAAAAATAAGCCTGCCACTAATGTGATTGGCCTTTTGAGATAAGTGGGCAATGTGGTTGAGTTGTTGGGTCCCCCTGGTTTCCTATAAAGCCTGATGCCTAATCTGTTGTCTGGGAATGGGGGTGGGGTGGTGGCTAGGTAGAGGGGAGGGAGCGTTCAGGAAGACTAAGGAAAAGGGAGGTGTTGCCGGTTAAGATGGAAGGGTTTCACCTGGTCAGCTTACCTGAGCCCCAGCTCTGCAATCTCCAATCTTCAGGGTGCCCCATTTGGATCTCTTCTCCCCAACCTGACACCAGGAAGGAAGGTGACTTGGTTGGATAGAAAGTTTTAGTCACTAAAAAGAGATTACACCCCACCCGCTGACTCTGCCCTTTGTATTACTAATATTCTGGCTTACATAGTAAGCTTAGAACACAGAAAACTATTTGAGTGACTCTCTGTTCTCCCAAAGATGACCCATAACTAGGAGATGCCTAGGAGAGAATGAACTTCTTGCATACAGTGGATGATGGGGCATTAGGGGTTAATCCTGTTGTAGATCCTGGGATGAGAAAGGTTGTGGCCTGAATCAGCCTCCTGGACATGAGGCAGCTCTGTGGACTGACAGGATCCTGTGTGGGAGGGGCTAGAAACAGCCTACCCCCATTTGCAGCTACTCTGTGAGTCCTGTCTGGGCAACCACTGGCCATGCCCCTCCTGGGGTCCCCCTCTCTATGGTAACTGAGCACTGATCTCAGCTTTGCACTTTCCTAAACTCAGAGAGCCTTCTGGTGTCTAGTGTGTCCTTGACATTCTAGAGCCCAGGAACCTCATATGTCCCCAGATTTGTACTCACCTCTAGCACACATGCATCCCCCCACAGAATACATGAGCACAAGTAGAGCGTCTCTGAGCTGGGGGTGCTGGCACTCAGCTGGGCACCCACGCGCAGACAGTGACTTGCTTCCCAGGCCTCAGAGTTTGCACACGAGATTTTTGCTGTAGCAGAATCATAAATTACTGCATATTATGGACTTTTAGGGGAGTCTGGAAAAATTCAAAATCTAAGGGTCACACGGATGATTCTTTCCTAAAATGGATGCCTTGTAGTTTATTTAGAAATCATTCAAGC
This sequence comes from Hipposideros armiger, assembly GCF_001890085.2. Lineage (NCBI taxonomy): Eukaryota > Metazoa > Chordata > Mammalia > Chiroptera > Hipposideridae > Hipposideros > Hipposideros armiger. Next base: position 3,385,866 of record NW_017731420.1, on the reverse strand, counting down.
TGGATGTCATTGCTTTGCCTTGGCCTCTCTACATACCCCTCCTAATCCCCACCCTGTGTCCCCCAAACTCCATTCCAAAAATCTCTGCTCTCATGTGCTTCTGGGTACTGTGTACCCCCAAAGCCCCGGGAGAGGACACTGCTGACTGTCAACGAGGTGCCCCACTGAGGGTGCTATGGGGCTTACTGTGTTTCTCCTTTGCTCACAGGACACGTTTGGAATCACTACCAAGAAAGCCTCTCTGGACATATTTCTGCCTGACGGAAGGAGCATTCAAGCTGAAACTCTAACATCCGACACTGCTGAAAGAGTCCTAGAGGTAACTTTCATCCAAACACCAGCTCTAGAACTAAACTTAGAAAGCAATCTGTTTGAAAGCAGGGACTAGGATACAGTTATCTTCCAGAAGCTTCCTGCCTATCATTTTACTCTGGATGATTTATCTGTAGAGATGCTGGGATTTTCTGGAAGACTGACCAAGGAATCTGAGCTACAGCCAGTACCCCATTCCCCTTTGGTTTTACTTTCCCTGTGGGCATCAGTTTTCCAGAGACCTCTTGGGGCATTCTCAAGGCTGTTGTCAGTTCCCTGGAATGCAGCCAGGGATGTGCTCTGGAAATATGAAAAGTGCTTTATTATGGGGTGCACCATGGTTGGGAGCAGGAAGGAGGGTGGATCCCAGATGAGTATGAAACAGGCTGTATCCAGGTGGGCTGGTGACAGGTTCTAGGCGAGAGTGACAGCGGATTTCTCAAAGGCCAGAAGACTTGTCCCTCCTCTCCCACAGAGAAAACCCCTGAAATCAACACCCCAGTGGGTCTAATTCTGTACCATTCCTGAGTTTTATTCAGTTCTCTGAGAACTCCAAGGATGAAGCCCAGAAAGCATCCTCTCCTTCTTCAGATGTGGTCGCTTCCAGCTCCGCCCCTGAGCTGGGCTGCCAAGGGGACACATCTTCTCACACCCACACACTGCTCCCAGGCCCCTTTTCTTTGGAGGGTTTTAGTTCTAATCCTCCAGAGGATACCCGGGAGAATAAAAAGTTATAAACAGGAGGAAGTGGGACAGTTTCTAGGACCTTGCCAAGGACAGAAAGTTCTTGTGCTAGGGTCATGGTATCTGATGCCTTCTGAACTGAAAATGAACAGAAATGTTCCCTATTGGGTTCCCAGCTCTCAAGCCATCTTCTAAGACAGTGGGGGTGGAGCCATGCATTATGGCCTCTCTTTCTAGCTTGGAGATTTAAACTCAAGCCCACCTGTACCCTCCTGGCTTCAGAAGAGCAGTTTGTGTCCCCAGATTAGGAAACACTCCTTCTCTAGATCTTGGCCCTGTCTGAGCATGGTTGTTTTGGACCTTTCTTCCTGCTAAAGTCACCGCACACCCGACCTCAACCTTTTCATGGCCCCTGTATTGCTGACTTGGCTGAATGGTATCAGCTGACTGGTTGCTGAGGCCATCCAATGAGAAGTTGCCCTAGGCCCCTCCCAGTCCTCCTGCCACTGTATCCCAAGCCTCACTCCTATTCCCTCCTTTTTCGAGCCCTCATCATTCTCAGCTAGATTTCTATAGCAGACCTGAAATTAGTCTCCCTGTTTCCAGTCTTGCTAATCTCTTGTACTGATTTCCAGAATGATCTTTCTAAAAAGCATCAAAGACCTTTGATGCTTAATGTTTTAGGGGATTTATCCCTCCCCCCCCCAAAATAAAACCCAAACCACAGTTTCTTCAATTGCCTTCCTGGGGCCTACAACATGAGAGACAGACACATAAATGAAGGAGGAGAAGGACAGTGATAGTGAAGACCACACACTCAGGTACCTCTGGGGCCAGGCAGGTAACTCCGGTACAGCTTCAGGATGTAAGATAATTTGGAAATAGCTGGGCCTGTGGACCGCCCTGCTTGATGACATCATTATTGACATATTTTCAACACACTGGGCTCGCTAGCCAACCTAGACATACCTGCAGCTGAAATTGGCTGCTGGTAGGAGTTTGGAGTCTCCTATCTGCTGGGGTTAGGACAAGCCCCAGATTCAAATAACAATGCTGTCATGTCGTAGCTGTGTGAGTTTGGGTAAGCTACTTAACTTTTCAAGACAGTGTCTAAGTAACTATAGAAATAGTTCATGTTCCTTCAACAGTGGTGGTTATGGTTACTGGTCATAACTGGTATTGTCATTGATAGTAGAGGGAGTGTTGAATAAGTATTTAGTGGGGCAGTAAGGCTAGGGTTCTACAATATCATGTTTCGTCCTGTTCACCTTGTAACTAATAGCGTAAGTTTAATTAGGCACATCTGTGATCTCAGAAAAATGTACTCTTCCAATCACATTGCCCTGTGAGACACTCCAACCCATGACACTGACGTCATTAGCATCAGGTAAGTTTAACTGGAGGTTCTACTCTCAAGGTGGTGGATTTGTAGAACAGGTAAAGGGAGCACTTGGCCAGGCAGAAATGTGGAGTCTCTTCCAGGGGCTGGGAAATTCTCTAGCTAGCATAAAACTAACTTAAATTTTGTAATTAAAAATCATGATCTGTATCTTCTCAAGCATACTTGCCGCCTCTCTCACTTTGCCGTTGCCAACGACCTCACCCCCATTTTGCTGGGCTCTTTAAAGATTAGCAGTATACTAAAAACCTTTTTTTCGTTGTTTATACATTTGTGGTAATGTGGTTTTATTGCTGGTGTTTGTGTTTTGAAGCATTGTTAATATTTGCTAAGAAGGAAATATTATTATGTCTCTACATAGATGCTTACTCTTCTCAACAAAGGTGCTTGTATTTATGTCTTTATAAATTATAAAAGCTTCTCCATTCTCCTTTCCCACCTCTCTATCTGCCTTGGCATGTAGGTTGCTGTCTTCATAGAATGAGTCAGAGAAGAGAGAAATCTAATTTGAGTGGACATGGGTCATATTTATTCTAGGACGAGATGTCTTTACAATGTTACCTACCAGCACACACTCACCCATGCACACACAGGAGCCCTGTGTTGTGGTTTGGAGGGTTTTTTTTTGTTTTGTTTGTTTGTTTTTACAAGAGTGTGGGGAAGAAAGTGAGGTAGAAAGGAGAATGGGGAAAAGTGTTGAATAAACTTATGAAAAGTTCTCAGGCTCTTCTTTATTTGCAAAGCTGTCCTAAGAACACCCACTCATACCATCCACCTAAGATGACTGCCTCACGAGGTAATTTTCAGTTCTCTGACAAGAAAAGGTTCCCCCTTTGAGCCTGGTATTAGGACAACTTCCACCAGGAGAACTCGGAGCCATGGTTAAAGTGTCAGCTCACACGGTGCTGTAAAGGCGAGTCCTTGCATGCTAGCGATGACCTAGAGAATTCAGACGGGGCATGCAAAGAAATCACTCAGGAGCCCAGTCTTAAAGAGGGATTGGGCTGGGTCGGGGGAAAGGGAGAGAGTAGCATGGAGGTTCCTGCTAAGGGCAGGTGAATGTGGATGGAAAACACCATGAGGTTACAGTCTTGTGACCCACTGGGAAAAACGAACCCATTGGTGTTGAAATGAAAGCCGTTTGATGTGAAGGTCAAAAAGAAATAAGAAATCAGGGCAGCCCGAGCCTGGGATCTAAGGATTTCACTGCACAAATGCCATATAAATTAGACTTGAACTTCACAGGAGACATCAGAGAGAAGCAGGCCTGGAGTGTCAAAGGCAGATAGTAGCTGGTACACTTTTATATGACAGCCAAGTGGTGGGGGAACATCCTTTTCACCAATCTGCAAATCCAGCCCCTAAGAGGGTAAACTGATGTGCAACGCCCTGGGGGCACTATCACAGACGTATAGATGTTCATGGAGAATGACTAGTGCCCCCCAGTGGAAAATAAAGTCCAAAATGATCCCGGAGACTCCCCCACATCTGAGATGGGACAACCAGACTCAGCTGCTAGTTCATGTCCATTGTGGTGAGACAGATTTTCTTCTTCTTCACTCTAATTTTTTTTTTACTATCTAAATTTTCTCAAATGAGTATGTACCATTTTTAGATTTAGAAAACATTTCATGTCTGCTATCCCATTAAAGCACTTTTTAGATGTTTACAGGCAATTCCAACTTCTGCACGTTACAGTAAGCATGGTGGACACTCCTAATTCCCCCCACCCCTTTTTCTTGTCTTTGGTTAAAGGTGGTGTCACACAAAATTGGACTATGTCGGGAGCTCTTGGGCTACTTTGGCCTATTTCTCATTCGGTTTCGCAAGGAAGGCAAGCTCTCTGGTAAGGAGAGAAGGAATACAGGGTGGGCAGGGGTGGGCAGGCACTCAGCCCAGGAGATGCAGGAGTCCCAGCTGAGGGGCTGGTCATCCCCCAGAGGAACTCCCCAGTGTGTGGTCTCTACTACTTTTCTCAGCCCCTGGGTCAAAATTTGGGGGTGGGAGGTTGCTCCTGTGAGCTGGGGATGAGCAGCTCCAGAGAGGCGGCACGGACAGGAGCAAGATGGCAGGGCTTTCCAGTAACTGCACTCCCTCTCATGCCTGCCCCAGTCCCAAATGATGTCCGTGTCACCGTTACCGATGCTCCCTTGCTGCTGACCACCAGCCGCACCACAACCTCCTTGTGGATGGAGTGCTAAACTCCAGGCATTGGGGCATCCCCCTTCACCATCATTTCTCCTTGTTAAGGAATATTTGCTATAAAATGTGGGTGATATAAATAAGTTCTTAGATTCTTAAAAAAGGTGTAATGAAATAGTGAAAGATGACAGCATGATTCACATAGCTTTTGCTTTTCTCTACAGTGCATTTCTAGATATTGCACATTTTTCAGTTGTGAAATGCCATCAATTATCTCCAAGTAGTTTCTGTATGTCTCCATGAAGCTGTGGGGAGGTGGTTCTGAGTTGGAAGTTAAGGGGTTTGCGTGTTGGCTTGGCCACTGGGATCTGTGGTGTGCTGGCGAAGGCACTGGACCCTTCTGGGCCTGTTTCTTCATCTGTATCACAGTGTAAAATACCTCTCACTCAAGGTGTTGGTATTTTATGAGAATAAAATGTTATTTATTTTTTTGAATAAACTTTAGAAAGTTAAAAGTTACATACATGTATAAGAGAATATTATTGTATTTTATTCTTTCCAACATAATGCTTTGTGTTCTCATTTTAAAGCCACTGTATATAAACTATTTGTGCTGTTTCAACCAGTGAGACTCCTCCCCCTTTTTCTAGTCATGAAAAAATTGGCAGACTTTGAACTCCCTTATGTGAGTCTTCGAAGTTCTGAAGTGGAAAACTGCAAGGTTGGACTCAGAAAGTGGTGAGTAAGCATTGTGACAGTGGGCATTTGAGGCTGTCTTACTATAGCTGATCAGAATTTGTCAGTGTCACAGCCCGACAGCTAGCGAGAGACCAGGAGCTTCGGGAAGGTGAAGAGGAGACCCGTGAAGAAGAGGGGTGGGGAGAATGAACAAGGATATTTGTGCTAAAGAATAGGATGTTGAGAATGACTTTCACTGGTCTCAAAGAAATACTCCAGGGTAGTATGAGAATGGCAGCCATGAAGGTACGGCTTGAAAAACAAGAGCTGTTGGGGTGCGATTGAAGCATGTTATGGTGAGGAATTGTGGGTTGTGGGCTTTCTTTGGAATGGGTTACTGACTGTATTAATTGAAGGAACTTGTTGATGGTTACAAGCAGGTCTGATTCGTCTGTTGAACTGTGGTGTTCCCTGAAGGCAAAGGGTGGACTCAGCCAACTCCCAGTGCATTTGAACTGGAAGCAGTTGGCTTACGTTCCTAAGGGTTTCCAACAATAAATGCATCTATACCAGGGCCAGCCGTATTCCCAGATTGATAGGACACTTTGCAGAAAATACTATCATTCCTCTCAGAAACAGAGGGCCCTATGGAGAGCAAACAAACAGAAAATAACAAGTAGGACATCCCCCCAGCTCAGTCACCCCATACACATTGTAGAACCTGTGGTTCCCAGTGTTTATTCCCATGGCTGTATTGGATTGCTTCTTTGGTTCACTCTCTCCCAGCCCGGTTATTCTGTAATCTGAGTGCAGAAGCTTGGAAGAAAGGCATTTTGAAGTCTAGGAATATTAGTTATCTTGACCTTGTGATGCCTTGTTAGACCTTCAGTCCACAGTTTTGAATTTTGGAAGGATATTCACAGCAAAGCTAAACGTTCACTTACTGTTATTCAAAAGTATTTCTGAGAAATGGTCAAAATCTGTGGAACCCTGAGAAGGGAAAAGGAAAAACCCTTAGCAATTCCGTCTAGGGGTTTATAGAGTAGCTGTTATAGAAGCTGCTTAGTATAGCAAGTGGCTGAACTCAGTTATTCCTGGGATCAGAGTATATGAATCTAAGTCCCAACCCTCATAGGGTTTAGCTGAATAACCTTAGCCAAGTTATTCAACAAGCTCTCTAAGCCTCAGTTTCTCTATCTGTAAAATGGGAATAATAACAATAGCGTCTACCTCATGGGATTATTGTAAGAGTTAAATAAAGTTATCTATATGGGCTCATATACTCAATAAATTTTGGTCAGATTTGTTATTGTTATATTGAGGATAATAATGATGCTAATAGTAGCAACGACAACAAAACTCCTCGGGGCTTAGACTTTTTCTGTTTATGAGCTCTCCAGAGAACTTGAGATACAGGAGAGATGAGGATTCAGTCCCTCACCTTGAAGCTCGAATTAGAAATTGGGCTTTGCCTGTGTCTTCATTAAATAGGTAAATTCTAGATCATACATGAAGCGCAAGATAAAATGTCTACCGCATCACAAGCCAGCATCTCGTATCCAGGCAGATTGCCTTTGCTCATGGGAACTGGGATGAAAGAGGTCCCACTTCACTTATTAGAGGTGAGAATCAGGTCGCCAGAAGGCAAGAGCCTGGCGTAGCATCCTGCAGGTGCCTGGTCCGCTTTCCAGAGTGAGGTCTTATTGGCTGGGAGCAGGGAGGCTAGCTCAACTGCCATGAGCTGTGGGATTCCCAGCAGGTGAGGCCTTGCAGTGAGGCCTAGTTGGAGTCTTGGAGGTTCTTCTGTGTTTATGAATTCCCTGGTGCATCTCTCCAATGATGATATAGTTCCATCCAGACCAGAGGGTGCCTGCCCTGACCTCTGAGAGCCCCAGTCTGGGTTTGGTCTGGGGGCTTTCTAACTCTCTGATGCAACAGTTCCTATTCTCTGCTACAGGGGGCCCCTGGGATGACTGGGTAAAATAGTAAATGGAATATAAGTAGGAATAGGAATACTTCCGTTGCTTCTTCCCATGCTTAAGAATGAAGTTGATCTTTAAGTAATATTTTCATCCTTTTCCTTGTCTAAGTCAATGCCATCTGTCTTTTTACCCTATACGTCTGAGTGCAGTGATTCTGCTTACCTCTGCCTTCAGATTGGTTATAGATCAGCCGCAGCATACCCTTTATTGATGGTTTCTGTCAATTCTTAGCATGATACTGTGCTTATACAGCAACAGTTATTTACAGTTCATCCTGGTGATTCTGCCTCAATTAGACAGACATGGAGCCCTGCTATTTGCAAGTCACTTTACCAAGGGGCAACCCTGAATAGGACCCAGCCCCTAAGCTCAGGGGTCTTTGCACCTGGTGTCAAGATCAACTTGTTTAGAGCAGTGATCAGGATAAACTCAGGTGCTGAGGAAACACAGAGGGTAGGCTCCTAACACAGACTGCCAGAGTAGGGACCAGAGGAGGGGACATGAAGATATGGCTTGCCAGAGAGGAAGATAAGCCAGGGAAGGAGGTTGGTGAGGGGAGTGGTCTTCCAAGAAGAGGGAGAGGAGAGAAACATGGTGGGAATGTAGAGTGTGGGGGAAGGGAGGTAAAACATGGAACTGGAAATGAAAGCTGGGGTGTCCCCTAAAGGGACTTGGAAGTGAGCAGGATAAATAATCTAACTCCTGGGACCATGAGAATCTGAAAGTTTACTCAGGAAAGACCATTCCAGTTGGAATGTGGTGTGTGAGATTGAGGGAACACGACTGAGGCAGAAAGCCTGGAGAGGAGGTTACTGGAGCAGCTCAGGAAAGAGACAAAGGTGACCCGGGTACAGGATGGTGATATGAATGTGGGTACGGGGCAGATGAGAATGCCAGGTATTGTGGGTGGGGAAAATGTATACGGGACTTGGTGACTCAAGTGGGGCTGAATGTGAACAGAGACACAGACCATTCCCCTAAAGCTTTATTATTATTATTATTATTATTATTATTATTATTATTATTATTATTTTGCATCTTTGCTCTCAGTGTCTACCAGGCAAGAGCTTACAGTATAGAGAAAATAGGAAACAGAAGAGGTGGAGGGAAAAACTGAAGGCTAGACAAGTAGATGGATGGAGCTTTGTTAGAAAAGGGGCCCCAGGTTCAAAGTGTAGAAGGCCACCACTTCAGAGAGCGCTTGCACCCAGGTGTACCCATTAGCCATGTTAAATTAATTAACCTAATGCTCCTGAATTATGCAGGTACATGGACCCATCCCTTGATTCCATGCTGATGGACTGCAGAGCAGCTGTAAATTTGATCTATATGCAGGTGAGGATAACCAAGAACCATCAGAACACCACATATTATAGGCCATTTGGGTTTGAAACCATTAGAAAAAATTACACTAGTTAAGAATTTTACCTCTATATCTAGAGTAGGCAAATTCATAGAGACAGAGGTAGAATAGAGGTTACCAGGGGCTGTGGGGAAGGGAGGAGTTTTTGTTTAATGGGGACAGAATTTTTGCTAGGGATGATAAAAAAGTTTTAGCTATAGAGATTGGTGACAATGACACAACATTGTGAATGTTTTAGTGCCACTTGCAAATGGTTAAAGTGATCAATGTTATGTATATTGGCCACAGTAAAAAATATCAAAATAAAAAAAGAATAGAGACATTCAGAGGAAAAAGAATTCTACCTCCATTTTAACAATCACTGTTTGAATTTGCAGCTGACACCCCATCATCTAGGCTAATCTACATGAGCCTAGAAATGACATCCCCGATAATTGAAAGTTACACATGGTCCCTAAACCTCAATTTAGCAGTATATTCTTTTTCCTGAGCCAATAAGTGACATTCCTGCCCCCAGGGTCAGCTTCACACCCTGTGAAGCTGCACTGGGCCATGTGCTCAGAAGGATCCAACGCTTATTTAAAGCTCTGCTGTCACATCTTGAAATTCTCAATAGTTTTTCAACAAGGGACACTGCATTTTCATTTTGCATTAGGCCCTGCAAATTATATAGTCAAGCCTGTCTACCCCTACTTGCCAACCCCCACAAAAATAAATTTAGTTTGGTCTCCTTTCTCCAGCTCACGTGGTGAAGGTTCTGCTAAGCAGTGTAACGAATGGTCAGCAGATGCAGTCTCATCATACATGTCCGCCTACCTCCATCTCAGTCCTCCCTTCTGCCTCACCAGCACCCCACCATGGCCCACCCTCACCAAGTCAGCATCGTGGGAGGCCTGATCATTTCTGAGGCCTGGCTTGATAGCTCTGGGAGGGAGGTGTGGAAACTTCTTTTAAGGAGTTCCATGAGCATATTCCACAATCTGTTCTCACACAGCAGGCAGGTCAGTTCCTTGCCCTGTTTAAATTCTCCCGTCTTTCCACACTTGTTTAATTTTCTCCTTAGCATTTCCACCATTTCTCTCTCTCTCTCTCTCTCTCTCTCTCTCTCTCTCTCACACACACACACACACACACACACACACACACATAAATATATGTATGTGTGTTTATATATCTGTTTTTAACAATTATTTTTTACTGTCTGTTTCCCTACTAGAATGCTTTCTCCATGAAAGCAGGTGTTTATTCACTGCTGTATCCCCGGAAACTATAACTGTTCCTGGCACGACGTTGGTATTAAGCCTTGTTGTAGGCCTGATATTGTACTGCTTGTTTTAAAGGCATTGTTTCATATAAGCTTCATAATAACTCCCTGCATTTGTAAGAAGAAAAAACACCAAGTTTGCTGACAAAGGATTCAGTGGGATGAAAAAAAGGGATTTAACAATATTTATTGCAGGTGGCTTTTATGTAGCGTGATTCTAAGCTGCTACACTCTGTAGCTTTTCATAAACTGAAATTAAAGACAGGGGAGAAATATAGGTCAGCCATTACTTTCAGTGAGCTTTTCAAGGGGATAATGAGCATTAATAAAAGCTACTGTAATATTCACTGGGAGGAGTGTACTGCTTTGGCTCCCTGAGGAGCAGAAGAGGAAAAGAGCTTCGGCACATTCTTCGGCAACTTCGGTTTTTGTTTTAAGCAATTACATTGCTTTAATTGTATTATTTTAAGCAATTCTATATTTTTGGGGTGGTTTGTTATTCAGCGTTAGCTAACTAATACAAAGCTGTATTGTTTTCCCTTTAGTTGAGTTAGGTGTATTGCTGATATGTGTTGAGCCTAATTGTCATTTTAAATTACTTCAAAAAGTTAGTTACACTATAATTCTACATGAAATGGGAGTTTATCATTTATGCAGAAAGGCAAAGAGTGGTAGGGTTCCTTTTTATATTAGTAAAGCAAAGGTTTGTCTTTAAAGAAATGACCACAGTTCTATATTTCCTTGCAAAACAACAACCAGGTACTTTATGTGCCCAGAGAGAGGAAACTGCTATGCTTTATACTAAGATATATACAAATGGACTGCCTAGCACAGGCTGAGCAGTGCAGCGAAAGGCAGGAGAAATCACCAAATGCCTCAGAAGAAAGTTATTGGAAGAGGCTGACATGACTGGCTCATGCACCATACAGGACTGTCACAAGGCACTGTGTCATAATTTAATTGACAGTGTTTTTTCTTAGTGTCACACAAAATCATGGTATCTGAGAATCAACCGTATCTTCATTTTGACAAAATCGAACAGCATTTATGCACACATCTCCTCCACTAGACCACAGCCTCATGCAGGGACTTTGGCCTTTGGCACCGGGCTGAGAACTCAGGTGCATGACTGAGCACACACAATGGATCCCAGCAACCAAAATGTCAGATGAGGAGTCACAGCCTTAATATCCAGTCCTCCTTAGGTGACTTTCTAAGAGACCAAGACCATCTAATCATCTCTATAAAACTTCTAAATTTGAAGGAGGCAAATCAAAATATCACTCAATACATGTTTAATGTCCACTATTGTATTTTTATGGCTAGAATATAGTTTTGAGTTCATTTCATAAGACACGTTGATCCAAATGTAATCACGTTCAGTGTACTTATACCCATGTTATATTAGTTGGCAGGTAATTTACCATTTTAAATGTTTACTGGGGCTCATCACCATTGTATCCTTGCTATTATGATACATTATTATTTATATATGATTTATTTGCTATCACATCCTTGGTTGAGGATGTATTACCTAATTCTAATATTGTTCCTGTGGGAAATAGGGTCTTTGGGCATGGTTTCCAGGGTCACATTGTGGTGAGAGGCAGGGATTGCTGGCATCATCATATGATTTGTATCTGTCTTCATCACGGAATTGCATCCCAGAGAGAATGGATGGTATTTCCTCTGCTTATAGCTGGAAAAAAGAGAGTTTTGTGGAAAGCATATTAATTGCAGTTTCAGAGACGAATTCTGCCCCTTGCTCTGCCACTAGCTCTTTCTCCATGTCACCTGGAACTAGAACTACGATTTCCTATTAAGCAATGAGGTTGAACTAACAGGCTCTAAGTTTCTCCCAGCTTAAACAGACTGTTAGTCAAACCTTGGCTCTTTGCCTGGCATAGTCTTCAAAATGTTGGAGGTGTTGTCATAATAACCTGCACCATTATCATTGTCATCATTAGTATTCCCTGAATCCAAGTGCGGGTACTGAGAAATCAAAAGAGGCCCAAGGTCAACAGGAGGGGGAGACCCCAAATCGCCACCTCCTTTGGGAAGCCTTCCCCGGCTCCTCCCAAAAGAAAATGCCTCCCTCCCCTGCTTTCATGTTTTTGTATAACCCCCTATTATGATGCTTCTCACCCAGCGTTGTAAATACTGGTTCACATACGTATCTCCCTAGCTAGACTCTGAATTGCCAAGGGCAGAGGCTGTGTCTGGGGTGCCTAGGATATGTGAAGGAGTTGAGGAGCAATCATCCCTTTAAAGAGTTAATGCAAAAGTTCTTATGAGTTCTGATAAATAACGGTGCCATCATAATTGACTATTAAGGCATACTCTCATGATTTTTCTAAAGCAGATGTGCCCAGTGATGTCCAGGATCAACTGGATTCCCACAATGTGTTTCCTTTCTTCTTCTTTTTAAAAATTTTACTGACATTAGCAAAGTGAAGATTGCATATAAAATGATAAATTCCTAGGTTTTAAAAAAAATATTAAAGGCTTGGCCCATTTTGGGCCTGCTTTTCAGCAGGGCCACAATTGGTTCATATGGTAACTTTGTGCAAATTTGAAAAAGTTGCCCCTTCATCCAGGCAGGGCCCATGGCTTGTGAGGGGACTGTAGGCTGCCCATTAGCCTCCTAATACCCCCATGGCCCAGTGCCCTTGACCACGGCCCACCAGGCTGCTCACACATCCCTGGCCTTACTTCAGCCATGCCTCAACCAGCTGGAGCCAAGTGGCTGATGCCTTGTTTAAAGAGACACATGTTTTTCATTTCTCACTATTGTACCCTCTACAGAGGGCACTAGTGTGATTGAAGCTCATGAAAACCATGACTTATGTAATTTCACATGGTTTGAAAAATTAAGTTCTGTGTAAGTCTCCATCAGTCAGTCTTTGGGGAACCACATAACTAAATAGAGATATTTGTCTAAACTTGATTCTTTCATCATCTGGAGTGAGGTATTGTATAGAATGCATTTGAGTGATGGCCTCATATTGAAGGATTGGTCAATTCTGGGCCTACATTTCATCAGGGTAAAATATTTTCAAAGGTAGTAAAACAAAAACAGTTATGTTACCTCTCCTGTGGGACATTTAAATATCTGTGTTTGAGAGTCCCAGATGCCCTAATGATTATTGATGTTTCTTTGGTTAGTACTTACTGCCATGATTGCTGTTTACCGTCTTTATTTAGGCTTTCTTTCTGACATGGTTGCCCTGTGCTAATAGTCCTTATAGGACTCTAACAACAAGTAGAGTTCAGGACAGAAAAAGGTGTTTAATTCTTCACACCCATGCTAATTCCATCCTGGTATGGTGTCAAGGTTCAGTTTTGAGAACAGTTAACAACAAGAAGAAAGTCTTGGATTGGGTAGCTGTTAAGTGGTAAGAATTCAGTGATTTTGGAAGGGGTAGCAGGGCCTGGTGTAGTGGTAAGATCTGGGTTTTAGTCCAACTTTGCCACTTAAACTTGCTGGGTCATTTTGAAAGTCATAACCTCTCTGGACCTCAATTTACCCATCTATAAAATGGGGTAATTGGGCTGGCCGAGTGGCGCGTTGGTTAGGAATTAGCTTGGGACGCCAGCTCTGAGCAGTAGTGCCCTGGATCGGATCCCACATGAGGGCCAGTGACGCTGAGCCTTGTACAGCTAAGATGGTGAACAATAGCTTGACCTGGAGCTGGGCTGCCATGAGTCACCGGCGACGGTGTAGGCTGCAGTGGGGCTGGCCATCAGCGGACGTGAGCTTTCGTGAGCTGCGGTGAGCCGCCATGAGCAACCATCCAATGGCTGGCGAGCGACTGCCTCACCCGGGAAGAGTGCAATGATAATACCAACATGGGCCAGTGAAGTGACGTCCTCCACAACTAGACTGAATAACAAAGGGACAGCAACTTGTCTGTTCCCCTCCCCGATTCCCCCAATACAATCTTTAAAAAGTAAAATAAAATGGGGTAATTTTCCTACCTTACATTAATAGTTTGGAAAAAGTAATTGAGAAAACCTACCTAAAATAGGTTCTCAGTAAATATTAGCTATTTTTCTTCTCTCTAAACTCACCTCATTTTCTCTCAATCTAAATAGCAATGTCAAAAATTTATTCAGCTTTTCATTCTCCTCTTAGAGATAAGGCAAAACCTGCTAATATCACCGAGGGATGAAATACATAGATTTATAAAGACTAAGGTGTGAGTAAACACCTGATAATTGGCAAAGAATTGTTGCATGTTGCTGTATGTAAGACATTGGACAAGCTACGCTGAAGTGAAAGACACTGGGTCTTCCCCAGAGGGGTTAACAGTCTAATTGAGGACCAGTGGAAAGCCCTTTCAAAGCATGATAAATAAAAGGAGGACAGGCTAATTTTACCAATTTAAATTGTACCAATTCCATATGGAACTTCCTGTTTCCAACCCTGAATATTATATAGTTTTTAATCTCTGCAGGTTGAGAAGAAAAAAATTATTTGATTACTAGTGAAGTTAAATATATATGCATATTTGTCACTTGGAATTCATTTTTGTCAATTGCCAATACATATCCTCTGTCCATTTTCCCATATTTACATAGGGATGTTTACATTTTTCCTATTGCTTTATATAAATAATATTAACTCTTTGACACATATGATGCAGTAATTTTTTCTGGCTTGCCATTTACTTCTTAGTTTTGTTCTCAGTGGTTTTTATGTGCAGAAGTTTTATATTTTCATGTCTTATGTATTCCTTCATTATGATATTTTGTATTTGTATATTAAAAAGATATCACCTATCTTAAGATCAGATAAAAATATTCACCTTTATTTTCTTCTGATTCTTTTATGGTGTTTCTTTGCCTTTTTTTTTTTTTAAGAATTTTTTTTTATTATTATTATTGGGGAATTCGGGGAGGGAAACAGCATTGGAGAACTGGGGAAGAGGAACAGACAAGTTGCTGTCCTTTTGTTGTTCAGTTTAGTTGTGGAGGATGTCGCTTCACTGGCCCATGTTGGTATTATCATTGCGCTCTTCCCGGGTGAGGCAGTTGGTCGCCTGCCACTGGACAGCTGCTCATGCTGGCTGCAGGCCACTCATGGTAGCTCACGGCAGCCCACTGCAGCCCCGCTGCAGCCTACGCCGTCTCTGGTGACTCATGCAGCCCAGCTCCAGGTCGAGCTGTTGTTCACCATATTAGCTGTAGTGGGCGCAATGTCATTGGCCCTCATGTGGGATCTGAACTGGGGCCCTGCTGCTCAGAGCCAGCGCTCCTAAGCCAACTCTTAACCAACGTGCCACATGGCTGGCCCTATGGTGTTTTTTACACTTAGATTTTGAATGTATCTGAAATTATTTGATTGGGTGGTATGGGAAAAGAGCTAACTTTATTTTCTTTCTCAAGTTCAAACCATTGAACAGTCTCTTTCTACACTCACTAACTTAAAAAGTAACTTTTATGGCAGGTTCTTATATATGTCCTCTTGGGTCTGTTTTTTATAGACTTTCATACATGAGTACGTTTTTGTCAGAGTCATTAATTTCTGCTAAGTTTGCTAATTTTACAACTTATGTTGTTTTAAGGCAATACAGGATATTGAAAAAGAATGGGCCAAACCGACCCAGCTGCAGAGGCAGAAATTAGAAGCTCTACAGAAAGAAGACAACCAAAGAAAGGTGAATCAAATATTTCACCAAAAGAAATCTCTTAGAAAGGAGTTAAACATATTGGAACTGAGCTGTTGGTAATTTATAAGCCCACCAAGCACTAAACAGCGACTCTTTTAAAGCAATGAGAATACTTTCATTGATTTTTCTGATTATAAAATAATAAAGGCTTTTTGGTTAAAGATTCTAAAAACTACATACAATATATTGTGAGTTCTTTATCAAGTTAATTAATATAGACTCTCAACATTTTTAATGACCACAGAGTATTCCATTTTATGTTTTATTGTAATTTAGCTAACCAGTTTCCTGATATTGAAAGTCAGGTTGTTTCCAGCTTTTGCTGCTATAAATCACTTTGGCAGCGAGTGCCAGGAGGCTCAGGACTGTATCTAATTTATACGTATCCTGTGTATTCCTAACACCTGGTGTGGTTCCTGACTGAAGGTCCCTAAGCACTGCAGCCACATCCTCTGTCTTTGAGTACACATTCTATTCTTTAGAATATATTTCTAAACAGCCATTTTTAAAACTTCGTAAAGATGGTAACAACACCCACACCCCTTGCCCCCAAGGAGCATATACAAGTCTGACAAGGCATATTTTAATAGAAGAAATGGCCTCTGTTTCATTGTGTTGTCTTTTATTTATTCTTTAGACTTTGCCATTGATCACCACTAAAGCATTGATTTTGAACAAAATTTAGAGGATTCATTTATACTTAGCTTGATATAGAATAATTCTTCAAAGTCTGTGACATTTTGAGAATTTTACTGATGTGCCTGGGGGAAGGAAAGGAAAAAGCATATACTGCCATGATTTAGTATGTTCTCCCCTTGGTATTCCATCACAGCTTTGTCACAGAAGTTTTGGAGTTCAATTTCTCTGTGTGTTTGTAAACTTTTACAATTACAGTTTCTATTTTGATGGATAGGATATTGCTGCTACTTTGGATACAATTACTGATTCTAAGAACATTTATGCTCTATAAACTTCTTCATTTAGTAAGAATAGTGTTTGGTTTTTAAGAATTTATTGGGGAATTGGGGGAGGGAACAGTGTTGAGGAATCGGGGAAGGGAACAGACAAGTTGCTGTCCTTTTGTTCTTCAGTCTAGTTGTGGAGGATGTCGCTTCACTGGCCCATGTTGGTATTGTGATCATTGCGCTCTACCGGGCTGAGGCAGATCGGTTGCCAGCCATTGAACGGCCGCTCATGGTGGCTCATAGTAGCTCATGCCGGCTTACAGCAGCTGCTCACGGCAGCCCACTGCAGCTCCACTTCAGTCTATGCGGTTGCCAGTGGTACAGGCCAAGGTCAGCAACTGCCTGTGCCCAGCCTGATGCCATTTGGTATGAGCTACAAAGTGACCTGTAGATGGTTGCCCCTTGTCCTAGACTTGGAAGTGCCTGGGAGAGCTAAGCTGAGAACTAAGAGGCTGGCTGCCGCTGGTGCTGAGCTTGGGACCACTTATCAAGTTGTATGGGCTTGCCTAGGCCAGCTGCTGCTTGTTTGGGGTTTGGGAACCTTTGAGAAATTTTAGAAAGTCCACAGAATGAGCCAAGTCAGGACATTTATGTGGAAAAGCTGCTGGAAGAGGCTTGGGTGAGCCCGCATGTTGGGTGAGGCAGTGTTTCAGGGAATCACCAAGGCTGGGTGAATGGTATTAGCCAGGTTGCTTGAGACTCAGACTTGGTGCCTACCTGCCCCTGCAGGCTCTGTAGGGGGAGGGCTCAACAAAGAAACAATGGCATCTGCCAGCACTTCCATCTGAAAGAAAGCTGCCTTTCGAGACCTCGCTCTGAAACCAGACAATTCAGTTCCTCCCTGTATTTCCTCAATGCCTTTTGAACTCCTGCCCCAGTGCTGGAGTGAGTGAATCCATCAGCAAGTAAGTCCATGTATGGGCCCTTTAAGAAGAATGCCTTGGTCTTCAGCATCCCTTTGTCTCACTCAGCCACAACCCCCACTGGTTTTCACAGCCAGAAGTTACAAGGACTTCTTTTCTGGCCCTGGAACCCTGGGCTGGGGAGCCTGGTGTGGGGACTGGGATCACTTACTTCTCAGGGGGAACTTCTGCAGCTGAGATAGCCCTCCCAATTTTTAACCCCCTCATGTGATGTGGGACCAGCCCATTCTGCATCTTCAGTCCTCCTACCAGTCTTGATGTGCCTTCTCCTTTATATCCTTAGTTGTAGGACTTCTGTTCAGCTAGTCTTCAGGCAGTTCATCATGATGGTTGTTCTTTAGTTTAGTAGTAATTTTAATGTGGTCATGGGAGGAGGCAAGCACAGTGTTTACCTATGCCTCCATCTTGACCAGAAGTCCTTATGATACTATTTTTATGGTAGTCTTTTTTTAAAAGCTTAACTTCACATGCATGAATTTGTCCTCTAAATTTTCTTTGCATTTTGTTCAAAATCAATGCTTTAGTGGTGAATATTGACTAAGTGTGAAGAATAAAAAAAGACAACACAGTGGAGAAGAGGCCATTTCTTCTGTTAAAATATGGCTTGACTCATACACACTGCTTGGAGACAGGGTGTGTGTGAGTGTTTTACCATCTCAAAAAAAAATTGAACCATTATTCAAATTAAGTCATTTTTCTCTTGAAGCATCTAAGGATATTGCTATAACACCAGCATTATTTAAATGTTTGTGAAATTCTTCTACTAATGGAACCAGTACATTAGCAACTATTGCTTTACATTATGTGTAGGTACAAGAAAACTCAGAATTGAAAATGAGTGAAATTCATTTAAAGAAGCAGACATTTGATCTAAATCAAATAGGCTAACTGTGGCATATGGGCAACTGTTTTTGTAAATAAAATTATATTTGCACATAGCCATGCTCACTCACTTATGTATTGTCCAAGGCTGTTTTTGTGCTAGAAGAGCAGAGGTAAGTATTTGCAAGAGACTATATGCCTGCAAAATGGAGAATATTTACTATATGGTTCTGCAGAAACATTGGAAACCCCTGATCTAAATGAAAATATATAAACATACCTTTTGTAGTTACACATGTTAAATGATCTTTTCTAGGTAGAGTCTTCTTAAGAGAACTAGTTTCAAGTAAATAATTCTTTCAGATTTCTGTCTTCTGGCTTTCATACAATCAATAATATTACTGACCCCCTTGCTGAATGGCAAATGCCAGCAAGTATTTTGAACAAGTTACTTATTCATCACCAACTTTCTTAAGAAATAGAGCTTAATGTTTAATTAAACAAATACTTTTATCTCTTTTAGGGCATTGCAGCTAAGAGTTTATTACAATTTTTTAAAGTGTTACCAAACAATAAAATAAACAAAGGTTTATATCATATAATAAATAAGAAAATTTTGTAACAAGAGCATGAAACTATATGCTCTGTGTGGCAGGTTTACTCTGGTAGCTCACGGCAGCCCACTGCAGCCCCGCTGCAGCCTACGCCGTCTCTGGTGACTCATGCAGCCCAGCTCCAGGTCGAGCTGTTGTTCACCATATTAGCTGTAGTGGGCGCAATGTCATTGGCCCTCATGTGGGATCTGAACTGGGGCCCTGCTGCTCAGAGCCAGCGCTCCTAAGCCAACTCTTAACCAACGTGCCACATGGCTGGCCCTATGGTGTTTTTTACACTTAGATTTTGAATGTATCTGAAATTATTTGATTGGGTGGTATGGGAAAAGAGCTAACTTTATTTTCTTTCTCAAGTTCAAACCATTGAACAGTCTCTTTCTACACTCACTAACTTAAAAAGTAACTTTTATGGCAGGTTCTTATATATGTCCTCTTGGGTCTGTTTTTTATAGACTTTCATACATGAGTACGTTTTTGTCAGAGTCATTAATTTCTGCTAAGTTTGCTAATTTTACAACTTATGTTGTTTTAAGGCAATACAGGATATTGAAAAAGAATGGGCCAAACCGACCCAGCTGCAGAGGCAGAAATTAGAAGCTCTACAGAAAGAAGACAACCAAAGAAAGGTGAATCAAATATTTCACCAAAAGAAATCTCTTAGAAAGGAGTTAAACATATTGGAACTGAGCTGTTGGTAATTTATAAGCCCACCAAGCACTAAACAGCGACTCTTTTAAAGCAATGAGAATACTTTCATTGATTTTTCTGATTATAAAATAATAAAGGCTTTTTGGTTAAAGATTCTAAAAACTACATACAATATATTGTGAGTTCTTTATCAAGTTAATTAATATAGACTCTCAACATTTTTAATGACCACAGAGTATTCCATTTTATGTTTTATTGTAATTTAGCTAACCAGTTTCCTGATATTGAAAGTCAGGTTGTTTCCAGCTTTTGCTGCTATAAATCACTTTGGCAGCGAGTGCCAGGAGGCTCAGGACTGTATCTAATTTATACGTATCCTGTGTATTCCTAACACCTGGTGTGGTTCCTGACTGAAGGTCCCTAAGCACTGCAGCCACATCCTCTGTCTTTGAGTACACATTCTATTCTTTAGAATATATTTCTAAACAGCCATTTTTAAAACTTCGTAAAGATGGTAACAACACCCACACCCCTTGCCCCCAAGGAGCATATACAAGTCTGACAAGGCATATTTTAATAGAAGAAATGGCCTCTGTTTCATTGTGTTGTCTTTTATTTATTCTTTAGACTTTGCCATTGATCACCACTAAAGCATTGATTTTGAACAAAATTTAGAGGATTCATTTATACTTAGCTTGATATAGAATAATTCTTCAAAGTCTGTGACATTTTGAGAATTTTACTGATGTGCCTGGGGGAAGGAAAGGAAAAAGCATATACTGCCATGATTTAGTATGTTCTCCCCTTGGTATTCCATCACAGCTTTGTCACAGAAGTTTTGGAGTTCAATTTCTCTGTGTGTTTGTAAACTTTTACAATTACAGTTTCTATTTTGATGGATAGGATATTGCTGCTACTTTGGATACAATTACTGATTCTAAGAACATTTATGCTCTATAAACTTCTTCATTTAGTAAGAATAGTGTTTGGTTTTTAAGAATTTATTGGGGAATTGGGGGAGGGAACAGTGTTGAGGAATCGGGGAAGGGAACAGACAAGTTGCTGTCCTTTTGTTCTTCAGTCTAGTTGTGGAGGATGTCGCTTCACTGGCCCATGTTGGTATTNCGCCGGTCATTGGTCGGCCGCTCACAGTGGCTCACAGCAGCTCTCACCCGCTGCCAGCCGCTCACACTGGCTGCCAGCCACTCACGTAGCTCATGGCAGCCCACTGCAGCCCCGCTCAGCCCACGCCGTCGTCGGCGACTCACAGCAGCCCAGCTCCAGGTCGAGCTGTTGTTCATCATCTTAGCTGTAGAGGGCAGTGTCACTGGCCCTCATGTGGGATCCAAACCGGGTCCCTGCTGCTCAGAGCTGGCGCTCCCAAGGGAGCTCCTAACCAGCTGAGCCACTCGGCCGGCCCACAACCTGTCTTTTCTGACTCAAAAGGAGGCCTGGCAGCTTACAAGTAAAGCATCTCTTAAGTTGAATGCCTGAACTACAGCACAATGAGCTGGTACAACAGGTGGCTAGGGAAGGACAGGAGCCTCAAATACTCTCGCCTTGTACCAAAGGTCAGATGTCCCTTACTGCATGTGCTTCAGCACGTTTATCAGAGCATGCTTCATATAGTCCTTGAAAGGGAGGCATAAGTTACCTTGCTTTAGGAAAGGAATGGGAAAAAGCCAGGGTGTCACTGGGTGGTCTTTCTAATTTAACTATGTGTTAAAGTTGTTAAAGTGAGAACTCCCCTCTGTGCACACACATCTCAAATACTATCAGGCGGGACCATGGCGAAAGCTGGAAGAACATGGTGGAGGTCACCAAGCTGATATCAGTTTATTTAAATGCAATCATTAATAATCACTTTGTTAAAAAGAATGAAAAAAATAAAAATTAAAAAAAAATTAAAAAAGAATGAAAAGTCCTCAGTAGACATTAACAGGACAGGATGCCGGGACCACAGGTGTGAATGAACTGCAGTTGTCCTCTGTTCTTAAGTCATTTCAGAAGCAGAGGGAAAATCTAAACCTTAAACATCACATAAAAGTGTTCCCTTGACACTTTGGAGCTGTCTGAACCTACTAAGAAAGCAGACTTACTCCTGCTCTCATTTCATGACTATTTCCAAAATCTGTTTCTTTGACAAGTCATCCCGCCATCACATAAAACAGCTTGTAAAAATAAACTGCTTTCCTCCTACATAGACTTCAGCTTAGTTTTTTAAAAGACAGCATTTTAAATGTACACTTTTGTTTATTTTGCTGTTATAATCTGCTGAGATGGAATCATGTCTGCTCATTCATTTGATTCCCTCCACTCATTTCTTCATTTATCATTCGCACATCCAATATTTCCATTCCCACTGTGTACCAAGCACTGTAACAGGAGTAGGGACACACTGCAATGAGGCAGAAATGGTCTCTGCCCTGTTAGAACCCACCACGAACGACCCCAGGCCTTACTGTCAGAAAGCACAGGGGGCATTGTCTTCATTCATATTGTCCAGAAGAAAAAGGGGCTTTCACTGTAACTTAATTCCATGTGTCCTACTAGAATGGCAGTAGCTTCTGACGTGAGGTTTTCACCAAGTGGTCTTTTGCTTCTTTATATCTCCCACACCCACCTTTGGAGCAGCTTTTGGAGCTGTCCCAGGAGGTACAGCATTATGGATACATGCAGCTGGACCCCTGTACCTGTGACTACCCGGAACCGGGCTGTGGGGCCATCCTTTCTGTGGGCAAGAACGAAATCAGCTGCTGCATAACCCTGCCTGATAACCAGACCCAGGACATCATTTTCCAGATGAACAGAGTGAAGTGCTGGCAGGTCACTTTCCTCGTGAGTATCTTGGCACTGCCTTACTCATGATTTAACGTCTCCACTCGTGATTTAAAATCCTGTTGCTTTTGGATGGCAAAGTTGACTCTAGGGAGACAAAGTTGCCATTTGAAGCAGTACCTCAAATGAACTAGCATCTAAGCCACAGTGAGCATCACCCACTGGTTAAACCTATCTATTGTTTGGTACAAGTTCCCCACCCACAACAGAAGAGACACCCATCTTTCTACCTTCCAACAGTAGGCTTCTCTATTGCTCAAAGTGTGGCCATAGTAATAACAGCATATAGAACACTTAATATGTACTTAGTACTGACAAGATCTCTAACCTTAGGGACTGGATGCTGACCAGCAAGTTACACTTAAGGATCAGTAGCATCATACCTACATTTCCATCTTCCAGAAGAAACTTTTATGATTAGATTTGTTGAATATGTACTTTGTACCAGCATTTTAAATATACACTTTTTGTTTATTTTGCTGTTATAATCTGCTGATATGGAATCATATCTGCTCATTCATTTGATTCCCTCAACTCATTTCTTCATTTATCATCCACACATCCAATATTTTCATTCCTACTATGTACCAAGCACTGTAACAGGAGTGGGGACATAATACAATGAGGCAGAAATGGTCTCTGCCCTGTCAGAGCCCACCACGAACTATCACAGGCCTTATTGTCAGAGAGCACAGGGGGCTGTGTGGGGCACTGCCACATCTATTATTTAGTTGTTTCTATAACTCAGTGAACTAAGTGAGATTATCTGCTTTACACAGGAAACTGAGGTTAACTAGTAGAGGACAAATACTACGAGAGCAATTGTACGCCCAGTTGTTAAATTCACAAAATCCATTGGGATTTTTTATTTGGCAGAGTACTAGATGTCTCCCTCTCCTTCCTCCCATTTTTGTGGGCCACTTCTCCCTTTGACCATTCCAAAAATGCTTGTGTTTCTTTTTTCTTTCTTTCTTTCTTTTTTTAGCTGAGCCATCCTGCCACCTGCTGGCAGCTCAACGGCAGCTCAGCTCAGGTCTGGACTCGAACCGCTGTTGTTCAGAGCTCACACTCTTCAGCGAGCTCTTAACCGACTGAGCCACTCGTCCGGCCCCCCAAAATGCTTGTGTTTCTTAATGTTCTATTTCTAGCATCTTTCCTCTACATAGTCTCTGAATTCAATTATCCAGATCTCTCTCAAAAGGCCCAGTGTTTCCTACTGTCTCTGGACATCTTCACCAGGTGTCTCATGGACATCTCAAACTCAACCTTTCCCCAAACCAGATTCATCCTTTCACTCTCATGCCCATCCTAGAATTCTTCCTCTTGTGCTCCCTATCTTGGCAAGTGGGACTTCTATTACCACTCCTAATTACCAAACAGGTAATATTGAAATTGTATCTGACTTTTCTCTCTCTCTTACCTTACATGTTTAATTGCTGGTGGAGACATATTCATTCTACAACCTTGCTATCCCTCAAAATTCTCCCTTTCTCTCCACCCTCACCATTTGGTCTCAACATTTCCTGCCTGGATGGATCCAACAGCTTCCTAACCCTTTTACCTAACCACCCGTCCTTCCTTGGGGTCAGAGAAAATACGTTATATGATTTCAGTCCTGTTAAATGTATGGGAATTTGTTTTGGGGCCCCAAATTTGATCTATCTTAGTAAATGTTCCATGTGCACCTGAAAAGAATGTGTATTCTGTTATTACTGGGTGGATTATTCTATAAATGTCAGCTATGTCAGTCAGTTGATAGTGTTCAAATCTTTTATATCCTTCTATGTTTTCTTTCTACTTGTTCTATCAGCTACTGAAAGGAGTGTTAAAATTTTCAAATATAGTTGTGGATTTTTCTATTTGTATTGCATTTTATCAGTGTTTTCCTGCCTTATTTTATGATTCCACTTGTTTGCACCATTGGCTTTTTAAATTAGCTATACCTTTTTTATTTATTTATGATTACTGCAGTTTTTAATATACATCTTTAACTTATTATAGTCTACTTTCAAATATACCACTTCACAAAAAGTGTAAAAACATGACAACAGTGTACTTCTATTTGCCCCTTCTGTCCTTTACGATATTTGTTGCCAAACTTATTTCTACATATATTATAAATTTCTACATATATTATAAACTTCATGCAACATTATAATTATTTTTGCTTTAAATAGTTCATTATTTTTAGTTAAACTTTTAATTTTGATATAATTGTAGATTCACATGAAGTTGTAAGAAATGGTACAGAGACCCTGTGTACTCTTTACCTACTTTTCTCAATTATTACATCTTGCAAAGCTATAGTACAATATCACCACCCAGGATACTGACACTGATACAATCAAGAGTCAGAATATTTACATCACCACCCTCATGTTGGCCTTTTATAGCTATGCCCACTTTCTCCCATCCCCACTCCTCCTTAACTCCTCGAAACCACTATCTGTTTACATTTTCCATAGTGTGTCATTTCAAGAACATTATATAAAACTTTTGGAGGTGATAGACATATTTATTACATTGATTGTGGTCATGGTTTCATGGATGTATACATATGTCTAAACTCACAAAATTGTATGCATCAAATATGTTCAGTTAAATCTATATCAACCATCCCTCAATAAAACCATTTAAAAATAAAACAGAGACACAAATAAAATGAGGCTATGTATTGGTCATTTGATGAAAATGTTGTGACCAGAGGTTTACAGGACATAAACCTGTATTTCCCCTTGGGCTATGATTCAGTATTCAGTAATTCAGTGTTTATGGTGACTTCGTAGAACATGACTACTATGAATGATAACAATTGACTGTTTTTAGAAGGTAGAAATATAAATAAAAGCAAAGAATTGATTACCTTAAGAAAAATAAAAGAATGTTGCATGAGTGGAATCCTATAGTATGTAGCCTTTTACTCAGCATAGTTCTTTGGAATTCCAGGTTGTGGCGTATATCAGTGGTTGGTTCCTTTTCATTGCTGAGCAATATTCCATGGTATGGAATGACCAAAATTTGTGTAACCATTCACCCAATGAAAGATATCTGATTGTATCCAGTTTTAGCTACTAGGAGTAAAGCTCCTATAAATATTCATGTATAGTTTTTTGCCTGAGCACAAGTCTTCATTTCTCTGGGATAAATGCCCAGGAGTGCATAGCTGGGTCATATGGAAGTTGCATGTTTCGTTTTTAAGAAACAGCCGAATTGTGTTAAAGGGTGGCTATTCTGATTTACATTCCCACCAGCAATGTATGAGTAATCCAGTTTCTCTGCATCCTTATCAGTATTCAATATAGTCACTATTTTTTATTTTAGTCATTCTGATAAGTGTGTAATGGTATTTCATTGTGATTTTAATTTGCATTTCCCACATGGCTAATGATGCCGAACATCTCTTCATGTGGTTATTTGCCATCTGTCTATCTTCTTTGGTGAAATGTCTTTTCATGTTTTTTGCCCATTTACTAATTGGATTGTTAGTTTACTGTTGAGTTTTGAGAGCACTTAATACATTCTAGATACTAGTCCTTTGTTAGATATGTAGTTTGCAAATGCTTTCTCTCTATGTCCTTTTGTTCTCTTCACAGGTATTTTATGGAGCAAAAGTTTTACATTTTGATGTAGTCTAATTCATCAGTTTTTTCCTTTTATAGATTGCATTTTTGGTGTCAAGTCTAAGTACTCTTTGCCAAACCCTAAACCCTGAAGTTTTTTTACCTAGGGTTTTTTCCTAAAAGTTTTATAGTTATAGGTTATACATTTAAGTCTATGATCTATTTTGAGTTAATTTTTGTATAGGGTGTGAAACTTAGAACAAGGTTCCTTTATTGCCTATGAAAGTCCAATTGCTCCAGCACTGGTTGTTGAAAAGGCTATCTTTCCTCAATTGAATTGCTTTTCTACGTTTGTAAAAAAACAGTAGGGCATATTTGTGTGGGTCTATTTCTAGATTCTTTATTCTGTTCCATTGATCTATGTTTCTATCCCTCCATCAGTACCACACAATCATACCTTTCCTTTGTAACAGCTTTATCAAGATATAATTCACATACTGGGGCCAGCTGAGTGACTCAGTTGGTTAAGAGCTTGCTCAAGAGTCCAAGCTCTGAGCAACAGGGTCACCGGTTCGATTCACACATGGGCCAGTGAGTTGTGCCCAAGCTGAGCTGCCAACAGGTGGCAGGATGGCTCAGCTGGTGAGAACACATGCTCCTAACAACAGGGTTGCCTGTTCGAGATGGTGGGCTACGCCCACCCACAACTAAAGACTGAACTCAACACCTTGAGCTGAGCTGCTGCGGGGTGGCTCGGGAGGTAGAACATGCGCTCTTCACAACAAGGCTGCTGGTTCGACTTCTGCATGGGATGGTGGCTATGCCCACCCGCAACTAAAACTGAACTTGGCACCTTGAGCTAAGCTGCCATCTGGATGGTTCAGTGGATAGAGTGCACACTTTTAACAAGGCTGCCGGTGTGACTCCCCCATGGGATGGTGGCTACACCCACCAGCAACTAATTGAACACAGCACCTTGAGTTGAGTGGCATGACTAGACTTGGAGCTGAGCTTGCTGTGCCCTCCACAACTAAGATTGAAGGACAACAACTTGGCTGTTCCCCTCCCCCAATTCCCCAACACTGTTCCCCTCCCCCGATTCCCCAATAAAAATCTTAAAAAAAAAGATATAATTCACATACCATACAATTCACCCATATAAAGTGTACGATTTAATGGCCATTAGTATATTCACAGAGTTGTGTGACCATCACTACAATCAATTTTAGAACACTTTAGAACACTCAAAAAGAAGTCCCATACCCTTTTCCTATTACTGCCCTATCCTCCTATTCCCACCAGCCCTAAGAAACCATTAACCTACTTTCTGTCTCCATAGATTTACCTATTCTGAACATTTTATATTAATGGAGTCATATGTGCTTTTTGTGATGGCTTCTTTTACTTAGCATGTTTTCAAGGTTCATTCTTGTTGTAGTATGCATCAGTACTTTATTCATCTTTATGGTCAAATAATATTCCATTGTATGAATATACCAAATTTGGTTTACCTATTCATCCATTGATGAACATTTGGATTTTTTCTGCTTTTAGGCTATTATGAATTGTGCTGCTATGAGCATGTGTGTAAAAGTTTTTGTGGGGACATATGGTTTTATTTCTCTTTGATAGATACCTAGGAGTGGAATTTCTGGTGACTCTACCATAGTAGTAACTCTATGATTAGCTTCTTGAGAAAATTCCAGACTGTTATTCAAAGTGTCTGATGCATTTTATATCCCTACCAGCAGCATATGAGGCTTCTGATTTCTCCACATCCTTGTCAGTACTTGTTATTATCTGATTTTTAAAAAATTATAGCCATCCTAATGTATGTAAAGTGGCATCTCATTGTGGTTTTTGTTCAGTCTTTTTTCTCTGTGTGCTTCATTTTGAGTATTTTCCGTTGCCATGGTTTTAAGGTTATCAATCTTTTCTTCTGTAGTGTCTAACATGTATTTCCCATCCAATGTATTTTTATTTCTATTATTGTATTTTTTCATCTCTAGAAGCTCCATTCCGGTCACTTTATTATTATTATTTTTTAAGATTTTTATTGGGGAATTGGGGGAAGGGGAACACACAAGTTGCTGTCGTTTTGTTCTTCAGTCTAGTTGTGGAGGATGTTGCTTCACTGGCCCAAGTTGGCACCATCATTGCGCTCTTCCCGGGCAAGGC
>NW_017731420.1:3342710-3355302 GCF_001890085.2 Hipposideros armiger | reverse complement strand
ACATAATCACCATTATGTGAATATTATCCTTTAAAAATTTTATAAATGAAACTATGATAGTTTTATTTTCATTTTCAA
Organism: Hipposideros armiger; assembly: GCF_001890085.2. Taxonomy (NCBI): domain Eukaryota; kingdom Metazoa; phylum Chordata; class Mammalia; order Chiroptera; family Hipposideridae; genus Hipposideros; species Hipposideros armiger. Next base: position 3,355,224 of record NW_017731420.1, on the reverse strand, counting down.
TTTTACTTCAGAGCCACAGTTCGCGAGCCACAGTTTGCTGACCCCTGGTGGCTCTCTGTCTCAAAAGTTTGCCGACCCCTGTGCTACACAATCTCTTTTTGTCCTGTAATATAATTTGTTTGCTTCCTGTTTTGTTTTATCTTACTAGTCACAGCCTTCATATCAATTAAAAATGAATTTTGGGACAAGCTGAGTGGCTTAGTTGGTTAAGAGCGCAAGCTTTGAGCAACAGGGTCACTGGTTCGATTCCCACATGGGCCAGTGGGCTGCGCCCAAGCTGAGCTACCCCTGAGTTGCCAGCAGATGGCAGGATGGCTCAGCTGGCGAGAGCATGTGCTCCTAACAACAAGGTTGCTGGTTCGACTCCCGCATGGGATGATGGGCTATGCCCACCCACAACTAAGATTGAACACAGCACCTTAAATTGAGTGGCCGCAAGCTGCCAGCAGGCGGCCGGATGGCGACTGGACTTGGAACTGAGCTAGCTGTGCCCTCTGCAACTAAGATTGAAGGACAATAATGTGGCTGTTCCCCTTCCCTAATTCCCCAATAAAATCTTTAAAAAAATAATTTAAAAAAATAAGAAAGAATTTTGTTACTAGATAACAGAAGACTCAACTAACAGCAGCCTAAACCGGGGGTCAGTAATCTTTTTCTCAAAGGGCCAGATAGTAAATATTTTGGTTTTGCGGTCCATGTGGTTTCTGTTGCAGCTACTCAACTCTGTTGTTGTGGCACAAAAGCAGTCACAGACAATATGTAAACAAGTGGGTACAGTGGTTTTCTAATAAAACTTTATTTATAAAAATAGATTGGGGGCTGAATTTGTTTGCTGACCCCTGGTTTAGACAATACAGATTTTTATCATCCCACTTAATAAGAATACCATAGGTAGACGATTAGCATCCCTATAACTCTCTTGATCTTTTCCAAGCAGATAAATGCTATCCCTTTTATCTGGAAAGCAAAAGCTTTACTCCAGAAGCCCCCGGTAGACTTTCTATTATGACTCATTGGCCAGAACTGGGTTGCATGACCACTACTAGCTGCAAGGGAGTCTGAAAATCAAGCATGTAGCAAAGAGGAACAGGGTTCATAATCAGCTCAGAGTAAGCATAAGTTGTTGCCTGGAGCCGAGCACTTGTCATTTCAAATAAAATCTGTTGTAACAGGGTTCTATTAGAAGGGAAGAGGGCTGCTGGATAGCAAACTGTCCATGTCTGCCACAGACTTATAACTAAAATTGGAATAGAAATTCTAAAAATAAGATCTAGTTTTCTAAACACCAAATTCAATATAAAACTTCCTTTTACTGAACTAACGTAAGTGATTTCAATTTGGAATCAAAACTACAAATGTTCTAAAATGAAACAAAAATAACTAAGTAATCCAGTTGTCAACATTATGTTCAACTTGAGTCCCTTGTGGTCACACTAAGTTCAATGGAGCATTCTGGTTTTAGGTAACCAAAGATCTGTTCAACTCTCTACTTGTAGTACAGTGGTCATCATGAGATAATAGATATCAAAGGCCTCTGAAAAACATGAAGTAGTAAACCAAACTCTTAGGTTAAACAAATGGGTCCTCAGGTTCACCTTTAATATGAAACATTCTTAGGGAAATTTCAGGATGTTTGCTGAGGCAAGGTTTGCAGTCACTTGGACAGACAGATTTTAGTAGTGAAACCACCCTCCCTTCCCCCAGAATGCTAAGTGCAATAGTTAAATTTTATTATGGTCTTTTAATCTAGTCTGCAGCAAATGAGTTTAAACCACTATAGAGAGGTATAATAAACATTCTTTTAAATGATTCCTACTAAGGTCTTATTTCCTTTGGAGTGTGGGTTTATTGATAGGTACCCAGGGGCTACTTCTGAAAAAGGCAGAAACGTGGCTGTGTGCCTTGCAAATACATACAAATGAGGGCTTGGGCCCAAATCTTTACTCCACCCTTTAAATAAAATCTCAGTAGTTTTATACTTAATAAACCTTACCTTGTTTATAACAGAGGTAAGGTTTATAGCGGAGTCATAACCTACGTATTTATGTACATTGTATAGTAATATGGGATCAGTCCATACCTGTGGGACACCATTAAACATCCTTCCTAGCTGCATCAGCTCAGGGGTTGTTGTTTAACTATTTCATACCCTGGTTTTGTGTAGGTTACATATATGCACAGATAAACAGGATTAGTTCTTATCGAAACCAAGAAGTCAAAATTTGTTGTTGTATATAAACCCTGCATATGAATATGTTACTCTTCTTTATTAGTGGCAGTGTCTTTCTCCTCTGTTCCTATCTTTCTCTCCCCTTAAAATAAAATGAATTCCTATTGTGTTCTATAGGCCTGCAAGATTTTGAGATTTTTCTCTCTATTTAGTCTAAAGTCCCTCTAATTATTTCTATGAACTATCCTCCAAGAATTTTCTACATAGGCTACCACTGCAATCTGAGTTTTCTCTCTCTTTCCTCCTTTCCATCAGCCCCACCCAACCTCCATTGCAGCACAAACTCAGGCTACACTAAGGTCATATAGCCTCAAGCTTTGAGCATCAGTTGTCTCAAACCTAGGTAGGGTTGACAGGGAAGAGAGTAAGGCAAGAACTGAGAGCAAAACAAGAGACAAAAAGGGTTAATAGGAAAGGAGCAAATAGGAAAATCATAGGGTACCTTAAATTTGGCACATAAGGGTAAAGACCCTGGAACAAGGAAGCCCCAGCTTTTGTGTAGCAAGATGCATAACATGTCTTGGACTAACCATGGTGAACCAGCAGTAAAGCCACGTGGGTGACATTGGGGGCAACTGTCAGACTTGAAAGTGATGATTAAAGATACCAGAAAAATAAGAAAGTGAAGAAAAACAACTCATTTCTTTTACTTCAGTAAAAGCTATAAAGTATGTAATATATTCTTTCAAACAGACAGGTTACTATTTATGCCTCATAATAGGTCTCTCAGTTATTGTGCATACAATTAACTATAAGATTGACCAACATCAGTTTATTTGGTTAAAATAATAAGCAGTTTTTATTATTTGTTGCTTGTAAAACAAGAGCTGCTTACAAAGTAACAGGAAAAAATGGGATGCAAGGGAGAAGTTTTAAGAGGGAAAAAGGTAAGTAATGAGATCCATGCTATTTCTTACCTGTCTTATTAAAATTTACCTTAAATAGATCCACATGATTGAGAAAATTTATCATTACTTGCTAATTACATCTTACACAAATTTATGGAAGTTGAAGAAATATGAATTTATGCTATTGGAGGGCAGAACTCAAAATCTTCTTCATGGTGTGAGGAGGAAAAGAAGAGAATGAAGATCTCTTCAGTTGAGAGACTTCTTTTTTTCTGGATTTCTTAGGCTTTTTTGCTGAGTAGCTGCTTGAAAAAGATGATCTCGGAAAAGATGGTAAAGCAAGCAGCAGAGAATCCAGAAATGGTAAGTGTTCCTATTTGTGTATATTTTTCACTTTAAGTTCCCACTAAACTACCCTGATCAGCAACCTAGGCCTTCAAGTCTGGGCCTCAAGGAAGGACTCTACCAGCCCACCTCTGCCTGCTGGGAGCTCAGTCTTTAGAATTCGAGCCATTTTTCCAAGGAGAAGTCATCCTTACCTTGCTGAGAACTCTCTAACCCTCTACTCTGTGTCCTTGTGTTTCTGCCTTCCCTCAAATGGAGGATTCTGGATTTACCATAAAAGCTATATTATAAAGTCAGGATCTTGAGGGGTCTTTAATACAACAGCAGTTATCTTAAGTAAGTGATACAGTTTGTCTCTAGAAAGAACCCCCAGCCTCGTGACACTTCCACTGTGCCAAATTAAAATGCCTTTACCAGTTGGGAGAAGACATTGAGTAAAAAAGCTCTCGAACCTATAATTTTTTCTCAATGTAAAAGTAAGCTTTGTTTTTCTAGTCTACATCTCTTTAATAAGAACCTAGTAACTCATTGAAAGGGTTGGTGGCAGGCTGTAAAAAGAGTTACTGAGATTTTAAACTGTTCTGCTTGCTTTGTTACAAGATCATATAAGCATGTCTCTAATAAGACAGCACCGTTTGAATTTATAAAAAAATGATTACAAATACTAATACTTGGTTGACATTTATAAACGTAATTCAGGATATTACACTGATCTTTAAAAATACAACAGAAAACATTTGAAAATATTCTCTAATGTTTTCATTTAAATTTAGTCCTTTATAAGAGGATGGATGACATCTTTAGTTTAACATTGCCCTTTCTTGACTTTGCAGCTTTTTTCTAAGCAAATAGTTGTATTTTATCTCTTTCTTCCAGAACTGAAAATATTTCCCCAGGGAAAATAAAATGTACTGCCTCTTGGTGTTTAAACAATTCAAAATGTACTAGAGTGGCAAGTCAAAGCAATAAAAGAATCAAGGATGCTCTTTTTAAAAGAGTAATAAAATCTTACCTCTTAGGCAGGATGGACCCCCTTAGGATCCAGTTATTATATATATAAAAAGAAGAAGAAAGAGAAAAGTAACTGAAGTAGCCCCATTAAAAGGGAGAAGTGCCCTCAAATGTGGTTGAATAAAATGTAAGCTAGTTGATGCAGGAAGTATTTCTGCCATGAAGAGCTAAAGAGTTTGCTCAATAATAGGAAAAGGTAGTGATCTATTTAACGTTTTCAAGAAAAACAACTACACTAACTACATTCCTTAGATCTGCACACAAATTGAAATCTATAGTTTATCCCTGATTGCAAAGTCAGCATATTAGTCAGTGCTTGTATTGCTTTACCCAAATTCTCAAGTTTTACTTCCACACACTTTCTATTTTATTTCTTATTTTGGTTCTTGAAAAGACAAGTTAAGACCCTTCCTCTTGAAAATTGGGTTTTAAAGAGGATATTGTAGGGATAGTCCACATTTCAACCTGGAATTTCATCTACAAACCCTGGGTAGAATGGGGCAGGGAAAAAGAGCAGACAGATCAGTTGTTTGAATTTCAACTGTTTCTGGGACTCCTATCAAAGTACAATTGATGAGAACAAGCCAGTTCATGGAGCCTAAAGTAGCCACGTAAATGTATGACTGTGACATTTATTTGTTTGCTAGGTAAACACATAAAGTCTGAACTGATGCATATCACTTATGGTTTGTATGGACTTAGGATACAGAGGTCTCTATTTTGCAAGGCAGAATAGATTTTAAGATATTGGTAATCATGAGGACTCTGGGGAATGAGAGAAATTGAAGAAAGTGTAACCAAATAAGCCCCATAAATAAAGCAGATGGTCCCTAGAAGCAGATTAAACAGTACTGTTTTATCCTAGTAAGAAGAAAAGAATAAAAAAAGAAATATAGTGCCAACTTAATTAGCTTAGTTAACTTTAGGCAATGCTTTCAAAGGTAAGTTTTGAAGTGTTTATGAAGAGTCATTAAAATTTGACGTCAAACAAATGCACTAAAGAAAAATATAAACAGTCAACAATAAAAAAAGATATGTTAAATTCTTAGAAGCAGTATTAACTGCAAACCAGGAGAAATAAAAAATGCTCCTACACAAAAACCTAAAAAGTTTTGTTAATATGTGCTACTTTTAACTACTACAGAATTATACGGATTATTTTATTTGAAAATAAAGTGTAATAGTTTGGAATAGATAAGTGTCTTTAGCAAAAGAAAAGTTTGTTTCTCTCTCATCTAAAAGAAGCTCAGAGATAGGCAGTCTAGGGCAGGGATGGTGGCTGCATGATGTCACCTGAGAGCTTTCTGCTCTGCCATCTTCAGTGGCTTTTACCTCATGCTCAATATGGCTGCTTGAGCTCCAGTCATTATATCCACATTCTAGGCGACAAGTATGAAGAAAGTACGACAGAAGGGCTCACTTCTTCTTGTGGTGGTTTTTTTTTAAAGATTCTATTGGGGAACTGGGGGAGCGGAACGGTGTTGGGGAATCAGGGAAGGGGAACAGACAAGTTGCTGTCTTTTTTGTTCTTCAGTCTAGTTGTGGAGGATGTCGCTTCACTGGCCCATGTTGGTATTATCATTGCGCTCTTCCCAGGTGAGGCAGTCACTCACCAGCCATTGGATGGCCTCTCACAGCAGCTCACTAAAATGCACGCCTGCTGCCGGCCAGCCCCACTGCAGCAGGGGCTGCAGCCTACGCCATCGCTGGTGACTCATGGCAGCCCAGTTCTAGGTTGAGCTGTTGTTCACCATCTTAGTTGTAGAGGACGCACTGTAACTAGCCCTCATGTGGGATCCGAACTGGGGCCATGCTGCTCAGAGCTGGCATCCCAAGTCAACTCTTAACCAATGCACCACTCGGCCGGCCCCCTCACTTCTTTTTGTTTTTAAGATGTTGTCTCAGTAGTCCCACACAAAATTTTTGCTTACAGCTCATTAGCCAAGAGTTAGTCACACCACAGGTCCACACCTAACTGCAAGGGAGCTGGTAAGTGTAGTATTTTTGAAGGGTATGTTGTTGTCTCTCCAAATAAATTCAGGTGTTATTGCTGTCAACAAAGTCACTGCCACCAATCTAATGCCAACAGGAGTCCCCAGTCTGTAATGCAGAAAGAGGAGAAACTATTCAGATGAACAGTTTGCAAACCAGGGAGAGGCAGTCTCTGGTGGGAACAGAACTGTTCCCACTCAGTTCTGGTGGGAACAGAACTGAGACAAAGGGGAGGCCCATATATATAGAGAAAGTCCCTGCCCTGTACCTCATTCAACCATTTTTATGCAAATAAGAAATCCAAATTTGTACAGTTTGATTGGTCCAAATAGCACTATCCTGATTGGTCAGAACCACAAATCCAAATTGGCCATTATGGAGCCACTCTGATTGGTTAGTAAAGATGCAAATGAGTATATAGTTGCACAGCTCCAATTGGACAGGGCAGGTCTCAGCCCAGTGGTTGAAATACAATTCCAGGAACTCCTTTATAAGATTCAGCTCAGCCAGCAAGAATGCAGTGCAGGAGACCTGGCAGCTCGGTTTGTGGTTGTTCCTTAATATGCAGTGCATGAGAGGTCTTTGTAAACAATAGTTGTTAGACTCTGATTATGAATTTGGGCCCAGTTAATCATAAGGAGTCCTTCTTGGCAGATATATGTGTTCTTGTGGCCCCCATTACTAAGAGAGAAGGGCAGAATAGATCATGGAGTAGGCTACCAGCAATCTCTGCCATGTAATGAAATATAAGATGCCAACAATAGAAAGCAGATGAATTTTATGCAGTAGATGTATTCCTAAGGAGTTTCTGGAAGTGCATCATTGCTGTTATTATTTTGTATATTGAACCATAATCTGAATACATTAGAGGTATCAGGAATATGCTGGCGAATATATTCTGAATTGTAAAACATTTTATATTTTTAAAATGTACCTAGTTTGATTGTTTTATTAGTTCATATACTTTTTTCTTAGGTCCACTTAAAAGTGGGTCTGAATCTCTACATTGCTGTTCTGAAAAATGGCGGAGAACAAAATGGACTTCCGCTTCCCGTTTTACTCATACCTCTCATTCCCTGCCCTAGCTACCATCACCATATATATTTTTCTCTCCACTTCTTTTTCATTTTGGGTAAGATTAGACTATGTAAAAGGCCATTGGGCTCAGAGATGGGTGCTTTGAAGTGTGTTCATGTGATGTGGTAAGGAGGGAACACACCAACGGCAGTGCTATCAGATGCCCCAGGAATGCTGGCCTTTGCATAGTTCATCCAGTTCAGAAAACAAAAGAAGTACAGACATGTTACAGCCATCACAAGAATGGCTTGAGCATAGCAGGAGGACAAAGTTTTAGAGAGCCAGGGTGGAATTGCTATGCAGGAATAAGTGGTTAGATTATTATCAGAAACTATCGATGAAAGAGAGTGTTCAGGAATACTGTGTTATGAAAAAGGGTTACATTTCCCCCCCCCCAACTTTATTCCCCCTAGTAAAGACTTATTGAAATAAGTCAAGGAAACAGATTATATAAAAAATTACTTAGCATTTTATTTATTTTGATATAGGGAGGGAGACTAGGAGAGAGAAAAATTCCACGAGTTTTCCCCCAACTCTGTATTTCACTGCCCAAGACGACTAATACACTATAATGTAATATTGTAAAATAATAATAATAATATAGCAAAACACATAAAACATCAGAGTATTAGGTTCTCATTACCAACACTTAATAAGTGATTTTTTAAAAATTATTGAGATAGGCTTCAAATATAGGAACTTTTCTATTAAGAATACTCACCTAGAGTCGCCGGCGACGGCGTAGGCTGCANACAGCAGCCCAGCTCCAGGTTGAGCTGTTGTTCAGCATCTTAGCTGTAGAGGGCAGTGTCACTGGCCCTCATATGTGGGATCTGAACCGGGTCCCAAACCAGGTCTTAACCAACGCGCCACTTGGCCGGCCCCATTAAGGTCATTTTTATATCTTCCATTTCTTTCCTTATCATGCTATGTTTTCTTTAAATTCTTGAGTGTGTGGAGTATATTTAAAATAACTATTTTAATATTGTTGTCTACTAATTCCATCATCTCTGGCATTTCTAAGTCTGTTGCTATTGATTGATTTTTCTCCTGTTTGCACAGCATACTTTTCTCCTACTTTGCATGCCAGGTAATTTTTATCAATGCTGAACATGGTGAATTTTACATTGTTGAACACTAGATTTTTATTGTATTCATTTAAATACACTTTGTTCTGTAGTACACTTTGTTCTGGCATGAAATTAAGTTACTTAAGATAAGTTTTTTTTATTAATTTTTAAAAAAATTTTTGAGGCTTGCTTTTAAGCTTTCCTAAGCTAGGTCAAGAGCAGTCTTGAGGGCTAATTTACTCCTTTCCTCATGAGTTGCCATTCTTAGGATTCTCCCAATGTCTTGTTTATTATAGTCTCCCTACTCTGATAGATAGAAACACAAACTATTTCCAGCCTGGTTTGTGAGCTCCTGAAATTGTTCAGCCTTTTCAGTGATTCTTTCCCCAGCCTCACATTCATGGATTCGCATGCACATCTGTACACCCCCACATGAACACAGGTAAAAATCTGAAAGGAGTTCTCTGGAGCATTTTCTCTGTATAAAGCCCTTGTCTTCGGTCTTCTGTCCCACAAATTCTAACCTGAGCTTCTTTGAACTTTTTCTTCTCAACTCAGCAAGACCTCAGGGCTCTGTCTGAGTTCCCCCTCCCTCTGCTGCATCCTGGAGGCTCCTCCAGGCAGTAAGCGGGGTAAGTGTAGGGCTCACCTCTTTTTTTTTTTCTCCCTGAGTTAACAGTCCTGTATCATCTGTTGTGCAGTGTCTGAAAACTGCTGTTTCCCAGTTCATTTTTTATATTGATGCTGTTAGACCAATATTTCTAAAATATAAATCTAATTGTGTTATTGTCCAGCTTTTAAAATCTTTTATACATGCCTGTTGCCCTCAAAAGAGTCCAGACTCCTTAACTTAGCTTGTAAAACCTGTAAGAGTTAGGGCTCTTTGGTGGCAGGCAGTAGAAAAACAAACACTTGTGGCTCTAGTGAAGAAAAAATTTATTGCTGGGATATGGGGTAACCCACTGATTTAAAGGAAAGGCTGAAGCGGAGATTTAGGCAAACCAGGAACCAACGATGCTCAAGGTTTCTAGGAATTTTTTATCAAGACCTGCTCCTTGGGTCTCTCTGCTATGGAATCAAATGAGGAGCACAGGAGTATTTGTTCAGTTGGCATGAACTTGGATCAGGTGCCACCCAGGAGGGCAGTGTTCCCTGATAGTCCTACCTAGAAAGCCACAGTGGAAGAGGTAAGGTTTTTCCCAAGGGAATAAGAGACTCTATTACTAGGAGAAAAAGCGAGAGGTGCTGTAGAGTAAAAATCACAGGTGCTGTGGCTTTTAGGATCTGGCCCTAGCCTCCCTCCCGAAGCCTCTTCTCTCACCACTCACATGCTTTGCAGCCGGTGCTTCAGCCACACTTGAACCCTTGCCATGTCTCTAATATGCCAGGTTCCCTCACACCTCAGTGAATTTGCACTTATTTCTTCTGCTAGGAAACATTTGTCCCCTTACCCCCTCCCCCGCCCCCCCAAAAAAAACCCCACACATGACAAACTTGGTTTTTATTTCTGCTCATATCCCCCACCTCTGGGAAGCCTGCCTCTACCCTCCTGGTCTAGATTACATGCCCATCCTATTTACTGCCATAGACCTGTGTTTACTTTTCTTACACTTATGTCCAACTGTAGTGATGATTTACTCTCATGGCTCCTCATAGACTGATAGCTTCTTGGTAATAAGGACAATCTCACTTGTTTTGATATTTTGGCAACACATAATAGACACTTAAATTTCTGTTGAATATCAAATAATATCTTTTTCTCCGTAGGGCACTCTGTTGGATATGGATGGGCCCCAGCGAACTCTGAACCAGAACTTAGAGCTCAGATTTCAGTATAGCGAGGATAGTCGCTGGCAGTGGTTTGTTATTTACACCAAACAGGTGAGTTCTCAGGACAGAGCATGAAAACCACCTGTGCTGACCTGCTCTCTTGCTTGCTTGAGTGGACAAAGCATATTACCCTAACCCAAGTGGAGCAGAGTACTAGAATATGCTATACCAGGATCAGCAAACTGCGGCTTGTGAGCCACATGCACTCTTTGGGTACGTTCCATCTCAAAAGTTTTCCGACCCCTGGAAGAACCAATCCTGTCCCTCACAACAATTTAAAAATTATTCAACAGCCATATATATATTTTTACATAATCACCATTATGTGAATATTATCCTTTAAAAATTTTATAAATGAAACTATGATAGTTTTATTTTCATTTTCAATTTTACTTCAGAGCCTGCGGTTCACGAGCCACAGTTTGCTGACCCCTGGCGGCTTTTCCATCTCAAAAGTTTGCCTACCCCCGGTCTATACTAATGTTTTACTCAGTTTACTCTCAGTATTAGCCCTTTTACTTGGTGGCAACTATCTCATTGAGACAAAAGGCACTGCTCTGCCAGTGATCAAGGAGGCGTTTTCGGAAGCGGAGAGGCCAGGAAAAAAGAGACTGTGCCTCAAGAAAACACGGAGCTTTGTTCACTGTAGGACACTCTTTCCCATCTCTCTCCTGCTCAGACCTTATACCATAGAGCAGGCAAAGTATCTAGATCTTGACAGTCCTTTTGTAAGTTGATGAGCACCAGAAATATATGGAACTTCTTTTACTTCAGGCAGGTATTATGTAGAAAATAAATGCTCAACAAACACGAAGCAATAATGGAAATGAAGGTTATAATTGAGAACTGTTCCTGAATGCAGTAAAGAAAAACCTATTATCCCTGAAACCTACTTAAGAGAAACACTGATGACTTCTGATGAAGTAACATAACCTGAAGGCATATGAAGAAGAAATTTTCTCTTGATAAATTACTCGTGCCTCTCTAGATACTACTGTATCTAGAGGATTTTAAGAGGTAACAAAATAAAAGAGATCCTCCCACAAATGGATATCTGATATTGTAAACTTGGCCAGGAAAAAAATCCCACTTTGTGGGCATGAGCATAAAAATAGAGAACAATGGAATTAGCGAGAAAATTGGAATACCTTACTGTCCCAGTTATAATGGTAGCCTAGGGTCACCCACCGCAGTTTCTCTAGTAAGCTTCGGGGTCTCCGTTTATTCACTTTTTTATACCTGCAAAGATTGGAGACAAACGTGGATTTAGTCATCTTAAATGGCAGCAACAGCCCTTTGTATGGACACTGCAGTCTAAGTTTGCTCTTCCATGATATAAGCTGTTAGCCAAGATCTTGATAGGGGAAATTAAAACAGATAAATGAGTTGACCAAGAATAAAATAATACTAAAAACACATTAGCATTTCTAATTTCTTGTCCTTGGTTCTAAATTCTTTGCTCAATGAGATCAATTTTAAATGGCAAGTCTCCAGCATCTCAATAATGATAAAAGAATGACAACAGAAATGTCTTTACCTGTCCATGTTGAATGGGACCAAGAGCACTATGAGCAATTGAAAATTTGGCTAACAGAACATGTTCAATTCAGTTTGCTAAAAGTGAGGTATGATTAATCATAGCTATCACCATGTTTATAACGATGGTGGCTTCCTGGAATTGCAGGTTGGGGAAAGTTTGGCAAAATATTGTATACATCAGTAACTGAGTTAACACGACTTTTTTTTTTTTTTTTAAATTGGGGTATTGGGGGAGGGGAACAGTGTTGAGGAATTGTGGGAAGGGGACCAATCAAGTTGTTGTTCTTCAATCTTAGTTGTGGAGGGCGCCAGTTGCCATCTGGCTGTCCATTGGCAGCTCGTAGCCTCTAAGCTCAAGGTGCTGTGTTCAGTCGGAGTTGCGGGTGGGCGTAGCCACTATCCCATGCGGGAGTCGAACCCAGCACTCTTGCTGTTAAGAGCGCATGCTCTATCCACTGAGCCATGTGGGCGGCAGCTCAGCTCAAGGTGCCGAGTTCAGTATTAGTTGCGGGTGGGCATAGCTCACCATCAAACAGGCACTCTTGTCATTAGGAGCACGTGCTCTCACCAGC
>NW_017731420.1:3320763-3336815 GCF_001890085.2 Hipposideros armiger | reverse complement strand
ACTAGACTGAAGAACAAAATGACAGCAACTTGTCTGTTCCCCTTCCCCCAATTCCCCAGCGCCGTTCCCATCCCCCCAATTCCCCAATAAAAATCTTTAATAAAAAAAAAGAATACTCACCTAAAGGAAGTCCTATGCATACTTCAGAGAAATACATTTTACAATAAAATTAAATTAAACATGGTTAAAAAATAATGCTCTTTTGTAGTATCATATTATTTATCTCACTTATTTGGAAATGTCCTGCTCTACATTCTCATGAAAAATAAACACTAATAAACAACTTACTTAATTCACCCCTCATTCTATCATTTATGAATGGCTGTATTTACCATGCATTGGTTAGACACTGAGGATCTATCATCAAGGAGCTTATTTGTTGGAGGATAAAGGCAATTAGTAGAGACACAGTTACAGAGTGATAAGACATGTACATAATGTATAGTTGATTAACAGTAGTTCTTTTCCTGTAAGAAGAGTCTAAGAACTCTTTCCCCCAAGCCCTGGCTAGGTCATGTTTATTAGCTGTACCAGACACCCTTTTGGCCCCTCCAAATTCACTCTCTGCTCTCTTCCACCTTCTCTGTGTCCTTCTCTGTGACCTTTGTGTGCTGTGAACTTGCCCTCTAACCTCCGACCAGGCTCACCAATGGGGGAACCTAGCGAGATTAGAGAGTGAAAGAAAAGTGAGAGTGGGTATTTATTTTCCCACTCTGTGTCTTCTGGGTCTCTGCAGTCGGCACAGCACTCTACAGAGGGCTATGCTCTGGTAGGTGGCCTCTGCTCCCTGCAGCTATAGCTACTCCCCTTCCAGCACCAGCTGCTCTTCCTGCTCTTTCAGGCCCAGAGGTGGTAAGAATTACCGCCTTATTGCTAGCCCCTGGTGGCTCCAACATCCTTTCTTTAATTCCCTTTAATCCTGTCCACACCTCCATTAAATAGTTCCTTTTTTAAACTCTCCTCAATCACCCCAGGAGGGTGCCATCTGTTTTCTGCTGAGACCCTGAATGTTATATTATTTACCTTATGTACATGAGGTAGATTTAAGTGTCTTAAACTTCACTTTGATTCTTCCCTTGATTAATGGTGCCTTTTGATTAATCAAAGCCCCATTTGGCTTTGATTCAGCATATGGATTGGAGTTCTGCAGATTATTTCAGGATTTAGAAGTTCATTTCATGTGTAGTCCTTTTAGAATCTGCATTAAATCACAATATCCATAGGCAACCACCAAGGTTAAACATTAAGCTTCACTTAGCTTCTGGCGGCTCAATTACTGTACCATTTAGACACTTGAAAATGAAAAGAGACTATGCAGATGACATGCAGGTGTGCCTGCTGACTGGCAGCCTTTGGGCCATTAAGAGGATTATTGTGGAAGGGGAAATGTGCTAGTTAAGTAGGTTATTTGCGTGCTTGCTTCTCAGAGCTGTGCTGCCTGACATTTTACTAATCTTTTTAGCAGATTGAAGTTCCTGAACAAGGCAAAAGTAAAAAATACCACATTCAACAAAGTCAGTCGGTGAGTAAAATTAAGTCATTGATACATTATAATTTTGATAAATCTGCCCCCTTTTCCCCACTAAGTAACCAATGTCATTCTACGGTTGTCGGAAAAGTCATGACGCATTTTTGCAACAAAAACATAGAAAAAAATACGTCATGACTTTTCTGACAGCCCAGTAGTTTCAAGGATAAGCCAGAATTCTCTTTTTCAGAAGCTCTTCCAGGTAGGTTAGGCCAATTGGAGGGCTATCAGAGACATATAGTATGTTTATTGTAGCCTCCACTAGGGCTGGGAGAAATGCTTTTCTGAGTTTTTAACAAATTTTTTTTAAGAAGAACACAAAATTCTTTAGTGATTACTTTCTATGCCCCATGCATTTTTTTGAAAATTCTCTTTCTAGTTTGTATATTTTAGTTTCATGGATTTTCTAGTATAAAACAACTTTTAAGTTTATAAAATACTTTTTGAGAATTTAGATCTGCTGTGCATATAACAGTAATGTAAAAATCATAATAGAAAGCATTAATAGGCTCTCATTATTACCAGGCACTGTTCAGAGCATGTTTATGTGGATTAACGCATTCATCCTCACCACTATCCTGTAAATCAGTTGAGGAAACTGGGGCACAAGAGGTTAAGTGATTTACCACAGGTTGCACGGTAATCAATGGTGGAAGGAAGCAGGCAATATGACTCCAGAGCGGTGTCCTTAACTACCCGTGTCCTTTGCCAACTCTTCCTTTCTAGATTCAAATCTTAGTGTAGATGAATGAAATAAAGGTGGCCTCTAAGTAGCATTGGAATGGAATTTATTATTGGTCTGGTCTAGTCTTGTCACAGGGTTTGCTATATATATAAATATATATAAATACTTAGTATATTGAGATAGTATTTATAAATGTATAAGTATATAAGGTCCTTTCTTGAGTTAATAAGCTCAGAAAAAAATTTGAAACAGACTAAATACAAAGCTTTCTCTCTTTCATAATAACAACATGTCTGGCTGCTTAGATCAGAGACAGGAGATGAGAACTCTACCACATACTGTTTCTACAGGTAAAAACCTAAATGTGTATAAGGGACCCCTGAGGTACTTATTAAAATGCATCTCCTGGGCCACACCCCAAACGATTGATGCAGTAAATCCGGGGTAGGGGCCCTGAATCAGAATGTATAACAAGCACCTCAGTGGGAAACACCTCCCCAAGCCTCAATTTTTTTAATCTGTAAAATGTAGGTGGTAATCACTCCATCATTTAAATGTATCCATTTCAGCAGCAAAGTGACGATGTAGAGTTGTGGTTCTCAACTTTGGCTGCATACTGGAATCACCTAGAGCTATCTAAAAACTAGTGATGGCTGGGGCCTGACTACAGAGTTTTTAAAAGCTCCCAAGTGGCCTAATGTACAGCCAGGATTGAAACCATTATTCTAGAACAGTGGTTCTCAAAGTGTGATCCCTAGACTAACAGCACCAGCATCCCTTGGGAACTTACTAGAAATTCAATTTCCCAGGCCCCATACCTACTGGATCAGAAACTCTAGGGGTGAGGGCCAGCAATCTGTGTTCAGCAAACCCTCCAACTGAGTCTGACGCATGTTCAAATTTGAGAGCCGCTGTCCTAGAACAACAGGCAACACAATTCACAGCACAACTGTGGTCAACATTGATGCTAATTCAGTTATCCTCAGAGGAGCAGCAATGCCAAACAGGCAAACTTCCTTTATGCTCTGAGCAGGGCCAGCATGTCAGAAGCAGGCCTGGTATCCATCCCATCACATTGAATTTCAGCTTATTCTAGCAAATCTTTCTTTCTTTTTTGCTTCTTCATTTTGATTATTTATTTATTTTTAATTTTTTTTAATGAAAGTATAGTTGGCATACAGTTCAGGCATATGACATAGTGATTCGATATTTATATACCTTATAGCAAACCTTTCTATAGAGCTTATCCTGAGCCAGGCACTGTTATAATTACTTTCCATATATAATTCGTTTAGTCCTCATAACAACCCAGGCACTATTGTTATCCTTGGTTTATAGCCAAGGGAACTGAAAACACACAGAAAGGCTAAGTAACTTGCCCAAACTAGTAAATGGCAGAGCCAGTGCCTAAATGCAAGCAGCCTTTATTTGCAGTTTAACAAATAAAGTTTGTTCCTTTAACCACTCTGCCATGACAAGACAAATCCCTTATAGAAAAAAAAATGTTCTTTAGCTGATCTGCCATTGACGTGCCCTACATTTATTTTGCCAAGGCCAAAGCATAGTCTCCATGGCCCTGTCTTCGAGATTTCATAAATACTAAAGGCTGACTACTTAGTCACTGAAGGTTTATAGCCACCATAACCTCTTAAAATGTTTTAAAATAACTATTATATGTTTTTAAATGTGTATTTGTGTGGGATGTTCACTAAAGATTTGGGATGAAGTTAAAAATTAAAAGTCACATGGCTGTAAGAATGGGGAAAAAGACAAGAGAGGCAGAGTTCAAGTGTTTCTTATAGACGTTCCAGTGTTTGGAAAGGTACTCTGGACAGAGCTACCTCGGCGAACCAGCAGGGGGCGCTCTCAGCCCTAACAGACGAACACCTAACCCAAAATACATCTTCTACAGGATAAAACCATTTAAAATAGCCATTGCTTAAACAAATGTTAACTTTCTGTTGCCTTTTTAATATTAACATTCTTGACTTTTCTATTGTTATTGTTGTTATTGTTTCCTCCCATATATATATCTGATCTCTTTGTTTACAACAGAAAGACTATTCTAGTTTTCTACCAAGAAAATGCAAGATTAAGATAGCTGAAGTTGACTGTGTTTTGGGGACCATAAAGGAAGAAGGTCTTTGAAAAGAAAGTCTCATTTTTTAAAATGTCCTCTAAGACTGTCTTGACAGTGAAAGAGATTAGGGGTTGAAAGTGTGCTTCCTACTGTCAATGAAAGAAATTTGAGCCCTTCCCTATTTTTTTGTGACATTAAGATGGACCATATTCATCAAGACTGCTGCGAAACTTTGCTAATCTCAAGATTAAAAAGATATACGAGCCAAAGTTATACCATTTGTTTTTAATGATTCCTAAATGACAAGTGGAAAATCTAAATCAATTAGCATGAAGCTCGTTTTCTCCCACCCCCACCCCGATAGATGTTTCCCTGGCTTCATGAAATCTTTTATATGTTCTGATATTACATGAATGAAAGGCTCAGTAGAAAACACTATAAATACATTTGGAATTGAGCTCTGAAGACATGACTCATCAGCTGAGGAAAATGTGACTCTAAGAAATGGAATCCTTGAAAAAGAAATCTGGACTTCACTGATCCATCCACAGCACCAGAGCAAGAAGGAGATGAAATATGTAATTCTGTTTCCTTACGTAATTCTGAGCCTACCAATATGGATAGTCTCAAGGTAATAGGCTGCCCAGTTCTCTGTTTCTCCACTGCTGTATTTGTATTCTGTCCTTAAGCAGACTGAATTCAGTTCAAAAATCATCATGCTATGTGTATTTTGAATATTTTTGTTTTGGAAAGCTATGGGGTCCTGCATTTATTATCAGATACCTTACATGTCTCTTAGCTTTAAAAATATGTATAATTTTTCACTAGATTTTTCCTTATCCAAATTCAGTTTATTATGATAATTATATGTAGAATTAAGACTGTAGTAAGGGAGAAGGGCAGAAGAATCTATGTAATATAATTAGATAAAGTGCAATATTCTAATGTTCTTTTCTAACTAGGTTGTGTAACTAATTATGTAATGAATATGAAATATACTCAAGTGAATACAGAATTTACTGATGAAAATTCTATGAATGATGTTTTTGAAATGTAGAATCTATTAAAGCCCTGTAGTATTTATAAAGCAATGCCTCTAGCCTTAACTTCTAGTGCCATAAAGTTTTATATTTATATTTTAGGCTAGAGTAGGAAATTTTGGCAGGAGGGATCATAAACATCCTAAATCATTCATGGTGATTGTATTAATGGATTAGATGAAAATAGAAGCTTTTCTCCTATTTTGCCAACTTAAGAATAGTCAAGGTCTATTTCTTTTTAATATCAAACACCTACATTGTGTAAGGAACTATTGTAGACACTAGGAAAGCAAACAAAATTTGTGTTTGGAGAAGATGCATATATTAGGTTGAACTATCTGCAATTGATGTTATATAGGTCAGAAATAGTTGAATATTGTCAATTTGATATGTTTCAACTTGATACATAAGAGTGCGTAATCCCAGACAACATGTACTAGGTATCCAATGTATAGTGTGGACCTGTGTATCAAAGGAAGCTGGGAAGTAAGCTAGAAGGCCTGAGGGGAAGAGGGACTTTGAAGAAAGAGTAGAGCCAGGTGGAGGCAGAGGTGGGGCACACACGTAAAAGGAAAGGATAAACACCTACGGGAGAATTAGCACAGTGTTTGGGTAGTGATCAGCAAATCCATTTCATGCTAGCAAAGTTTTAGGTTCAGGGAGTAGTTAGCCGACAGTGCTAAGAGTACATATGCATACACAAATGTAGTGTTCCTGTAATATAAGTACAGCACTTTATCCCTTGTTTGAGAATGACAAAAACAGCAGCATTGTATTTGTTAGTCTTTTTAAGACACTGAGATTATCATCGATATATATCAGAATATGAAAAGAAAAATACAAATGATGAAATGTATTCACAGCATATTCTGTGAAGAATAAAGGAACTGGGATAGTAGAAAATAAAATTCAAAACTTACTTTGTAAAATGGCACATTTCTTAGTAGTTCTGTGAGAGAAGAAAGGGCTATTAGCCCCTTTGGGGGTTAGTGGGCCTAACTTTATCTAGAAGGAGTTTGGGGATTTGAGTCACTTCTGGATCAAAACATATCATTATTAGATAAAAAGTCTGAATGCCAACTGCCAGAGTGGTCTTCCTTGCTGCAGTTCCTGAAAGAAGCCCCCCATCACTCCTGGGGGTAATGACCTCACTCTTTAAGTGGTGCTGCTGGAGTGTGACCTTCCCAAAAATACAGCCATCTAGCACAGGGAAGACATCAGCCAACGCCTGACCTTTATAAAGGTAAGCAATTCTTGAAATCATTCAAGTAACTCCTAAGGGGTGTGGCATGTCTTTGGAAATTACTAGCATATGTTTTAGTCTATAGATTCACTCCTCTTATACCTGCAAAATGCTCCCCACTCAGTCAGATTTTCTCCTGATAAATCTACATTTACCAGCATCACTTTTCTCACCATTTCTAGACATGCATCTTTGTTTCTACTGCTGTTCGTACTCCTAAAATAACTGATATAAGCTCTCAGCCCGTAGCAAATACACTTGAGTTTGAAAATTTCATCATACCGAGAATAAAGGGTAGAGCTGATTAAATTGTAGTTAGGCTCCGAAGTCTGAGCCCCCTTGAGTCCTATGGTGCAGGCTTTGTTTGAAGAGCTCTCGTGCTCGCCAGAGCCAGGTGTCAGTCAAGGTCAGTATTTAGTGAGCTTACGGCTTGCACGCATCCCCATGTGGAAAACTGGGAAGCAAATTTTATGTTAAGTATGTAAGTGAATTTGAGAATCACTAAGAGATCTTAGTTTGTGGAAAATCAAAGAGGTTCTAAGCCTCAGTGAGAAAGTAATGGACAAAGTGATTCTAAAACAGAAGAAAACTCAGCAATGGCGACTACTCTACTTCTCCAGGTGCTTCCTGGTCGTACCTCCTCCTGCAGTGTGTGGACAGTGGGCCACTGGGCCACTAAGGGAGGGTCCGTGTGCACTCAGGATGGTGGGAGATAGAGTGGAAAGTACCTCTCTCCTTCATTAGGGTGATCTCAATCCTGTCATCAGTAATCCTAAAAAAAATGTCAAGAAGAAGTAGATGTATTTTTCTGGCTCTTATCACCCCAAAATAAGATATGCTGAGTTAGCTTAGAAAAAGTATGGCTGACCAATAATCCCCTATAAGATGGCTTTTAATCCTTATATTTCTATTTTCCCTCCCACTTTATTGAGGTATATTTGTACTTTGCGCGTAAATTGCTTTATAATAGCTATTTGTTGTATTCTTAAGAGGTAAGTCGTTTGTATAACAATTTCCCAGACAAGAAAAATTAGATAGAACTTTTGAAAAAGTACGTGGTGAGTTTGTGTCTTTGGTCTAGCCCTAATCCATGTATGTTTCTGAAGGGCAAAGTCTTTAGCTAACCATATGGGCTTTGCTTTTGTAATATCTTGGAAGGGGTTAGACATTCACTTGATTTAAGTGCACTGACCCTAGTGCTTTTGCATTGTTTGTGCACAGAATGTGGTTTCTCTCCTGGAAACGTGGGAACGCAGAGTTGGCTGTGCTTCCTAATGAGTTTTCCATCTGTCCACATTAGCACATATTTGATGGGTTCTGTAGTGCAGCAATTGTCTGGGGTGGATGCACTCTGAGCAGCAGGCTGAAACTGGTACGCGTGAGTTGGCTTTGCTGTGCACACGGGTGCCCTCATTTGCACTGGAAACTGGTCCCTGCAGAACTTCTGGGGAGCTCCAATCCTTTGTAATAATAGGGTCTAGAGTACAGAGAAAGATGATGTAAATCTGCTTCTGGGTCCCAATCAAGGGAAGTTCAGAACTTGATTTTCAGCAGAACAAAAATGATGAGTAAAACAAGTGAATGGCAGTTATTAAACATAGATGTTGCAAAAGTCAACCATTTGGAGACAAGTTCTATTCAAAAATCAATTAACTGTAGAGTTGATTCCCTGATTTTGCTTCACAATAGCTGGTGGAGTAGCACGCTTTCCAGAGACACTAAACCAATAAGTATAACTGCTAATATACAAAGAGAAAGCATCCACTTCCCAGCACGTGTATGGCACCATGTTAAGGAAGAAAATAGGAAGATTGTTTACCAGAGAGAGTTCATTTTCATGTATTGACTGAATACACATTGTAGTGGTTAAGCCTAAGATTCTTACAGGTAACTGGATTTATGTCAATTATTTATGTGAGCATTAGTTAGTCTTTTGCAATTATCTATGGGTTGTTTTAACCTTTTTTCTTCTTCTCCTTTCTTTCCCTTTTCATTTGTCAAAATTAAAGCAGGTGACATGCAGTCCAGGGATCACAGTAAAGATAGGCTGAGATCTTAGACAGAAAATTCACGATAGAAAAATCCTGAAATTTTACTGCCCTATTGCAAACGCCCTTACCTTGGACTTAAAAAAGTAGTCTGCTGGATGACTAACAAAACAAAAACAGGGGCAATCAGTTAGCTCAGTTGGTTAGAGTGCAGTGCTCATAACACCAAGGTTGCCGGTTCGATCCCCACATGGGCCACTGAGCTGCGCCCTCCACAACTAGATTGAAACAACTACTTGACTTGGAGCTGATGAGTCCTGGAAAAACACACTGTTCCCCAATTTTAAAAAAAAATACAAAAAGCAACTATTTCCATTTGTTTTTATAGTGTACCTTGTGAGATTGGAAGATAGACATGTAAAACACATTTTTCAGATTTTTAAAAAAATAAAAATCATTTGTAAGTCTTTTCTCATTCTGTTTGCCTTAAAACAAATCATAGACTAAGAGCAATTTGCATTACTTATCCACTTCTTTCCTCCTATAAAAATGTCAAAAGTTTTCTTACTTGTTGGTCAGGAGTATTAAGTTTCAAAGTTGTATTAGTCCAGTTGTATTTGCAGAAAATGGTTGTCAGAGTGAAATAGCCTTGGGCTTTATCCTGATTTAGGCATCACAGTTTTGTAAAGGTGGAAACGAAACCACAGGATCAGTGTTTTGAGAGGAGAGGAGAATTGAAGCCAGTTCTGATAAAGTTCACTTCCTGGTGTATATTTCAAGACCGAGGAGATATGCTTTGCTTCTGTCTGAATGATTGCCAGGAGTTTGTTTTGAGGCTAATATGGGAGTTAAGATCCCTCTAAGCCTAAAATTTCAGTTCAGTTTGAGCCCCTGGGGTGAGCTAAGTGCCGTTCTAGGGTTGAAGCAAACACTTGAACAACATAGATTGCTGGAATCATTCAAGCTGCTGATTATTTGGACCAAGCAGACATCCCAGGGCCTTTTGGGATTAATCAGCAAGAGCCCTTCTTTAGCTCCTCCTTTGCCCAGATTTAAACCCTGAACTAGCAGGATCTCTCAGGAGTGGGAATATTACAGAGTTAGACAGGAAATTTACAGCCAGAAAGGAATTTTTAAAAAAGGCAAGGCTAGCCTAGGCTATGAGTTTTCCCCATATTATCTCCTATTGCCTCTCCTTGCTCACATCTGAGAAAATTTATAAACCTATTGACTTCCCAAGTTTCTGGTACTTGTTTTGAAGTATAAAATAAGTGATCACATATGTGAACATCATCATTTCTTACGCACTCTGGAGAATTTTTATTGACTTTTTCAATGATATGCAGCAGTGTTCTTTGCGAGATTATTTATTGAGTGCTTTGGAACCCAAGTTCTCACATAGTCCTCCATTCCAAGTAAGATAGTACTTTTACATGCCTTATAGCTTCTATCTCGTTACTCAGTGATTGTGAGATCTGGTGGTCACAGGCAAAACTTCTCACCAAAGATCCCTGTAACCCAGGTGCCCAGAGATTATGGAATGAAGATAGTCTGATTGATTGTAGTGATGGTATGTAGGCCGCTCATAGACTCAGTCTAGGAAGGGAACACAGAAGTGATATATGAAATTTTCCTACAATTTTCTTGAAATATTTAGAACATTTAGTTCCACAGAGGATGAAAGGCATGATAGTGGGGTGGAAGATGACCCTTCTGACTTGAATTTTGAGCTTGCTTCTGCTTCAAGTTAGCAATGTGAGTATCAGCAACGTACCTAACTATATGGCCCTTAGTTTTCTCATCTGAAAAATTAGTTGTAAGAGTCTATATGTGTACTGGATTTGGTTTTTATTTTTGGGGGTTTTTGTTTGTTTGTTTTTGTCAACTTGGTTAAGTTGGAGCTATGTATACCAGAGTCCCCTCACCTGTATGGTTCCAGTTTAGAATTAGCCCAAAGAGAACCCTGCATGAGACCTGGGAAACAGCACTTGTGTTACCTTTTGAAGGTCTTTTCAAAATCAGATACAGTGGTTTGCAAATGCAAGGTGCCCACAGTTTTCAGCTTGTCCTTGCCCCCTGCACTCCATTTCAGCTTTTCTTCTTGCCTGCTGGCCCTGCTGACCAACAGAGCCCCTGGTCCACCACCAGATGCTTCGTAAGGGACTCACAGAAGCAGTAGCTACTTCTTGACAGCTTGCATAGACCTCTCCAAAAGCTCTTCCTTAGTGGTCTCACTTCAGTGGCCCCTAAGCTATTCTTGGCTTCCCAGAATCCTCAAGCAGACTAGTTTGTGACTTTCTTTCTCCAACATTCCTTTCCAAACCTTCACTTTCTGGACTCCTCTTGCAACTGTGTGAGGTGGAATGCCTATAATAAATCCCCTGTTCTGTAACACAGTAGTTCTGCTACCCTGACTGAACCCAGCCTCTCACCACTCACATTTAAAGGCTTTGAAAAGCAATACATTTGCTTAAACCTTTGCAAACATTATTCCCATACTGATGATCAGTTACTTAACTTTGGAAGGGAAGGTTAATCAGGGCTAGGCACTATATATGTACCCATTAGACATACATTATTCTGTCTAATATATGTGTAAAAATCTGGTTCTGGCATGTGTGGATAACTGCAAAGTAAAACAACAAGTGGGTATTGCAGCTCGGCACCAAACTCTTCTTTCTAGGGGTCCAGCTGTTACCTTCATAACTCCAGAAATTCAAGGAGATCTAAGATGTTTACTTTGCAATTAACAACGGGAGAAAGATCATTTTCTGAAAGTTTTGCTTGTATACTTGATTTCTAGTTGTGCTGGTTGCTGGGCGAAAATATGGTCTTCCTAGTCTTCAATTTTTTTCCTTAGTTTTGCAAATACAATGTCTGACACACATACACACTTCATTTTTTGTTTGTTTGTTTGTTTTCTGGTGATTTAAATGTTTAAACTGATGGAGAATTGAAATGAATCTAATTCTGGTGTAGATAGATATTCGTCACTTGTCTCATACCCTGTGACTTATTCATGATTATGCCTTGAGAACACCCACAGTGTTTTTAACAACACTTGATTCACGCTAGTCTGATGTGAGGTGGGACCCCTGTGGAAAACACTTTCAGGGGCGTGTCTCCCTCTGATGGCCATTTGTTAGGACTACAACAAAGCAAAGTGCCTTCTGGACTATAACTAGAGCTCAAAAACAAGAAGAAATGCCTCTTCCCTTGTAGGTACGGTGTGTTTTTTAAACACCTTGCTATTTGAACACATTTCTTTTCTGCAGAGACAACTGGTTACACTGGGATGGTTGCTATTATGCAGATCACTTTGAATCTCTTCTGATAAGCTTTCAATTATATTTTTGAAAGTCTTTTCTGAATTTTCTAAGACTGAATATATAATCAATGTAGACAAAGCTCTTCTTTTCCTTAAACACAAGAAAACTTCCTAAAGGAAAATCCTATCCCAAGCAAATGTGTTCTGTCATCCACTCATTCATTCATTCATTCATTCATTCATTCATTTAGTTGTGTCTAATACAGAGGTTCCCAACCCTGGCTGCACACTAGAATTCCCTGAGCAGCTTTGAAAAGTACAAATACGGAGCCTTGGCGTTAGTATTTTTAAGCTCCTGTGGTGATGTAATGTGCTTCCAGGGTTGAGAACTACTAAGCTAATATTTTTAAGCACCTAGTATGTGCTATTCATTGTGGTAGTGCTAAGGATTTAATGGTAGGGATACAACTTGGCTGCGCTGACTTTCTGATATCACCATTCCCAGGCCACACATACCATCCCCTCTGTCTGACACTTCACTTATTCATTGCATAATTAACACCTCATCCTTTGTGTCTCAGATTTAATATCTCTTATGCAAAGACATCACTGCCCTTCCATTTAAATTAGGTCCCATATTTTGGGACATTGTTTTTCCTCATAGCATCTCTCCTCTTTTGTAAAACTTGTCTCAGTTGTAATTACAGTTATTCCTTCCCATTAGAACTCTCATAATCAGAACCCAGGACCAAATAGATTTTGGTAATGAGGAAAAGGAGGCAGATTTATCTGAAGGGAATGGAGTTTAAGCTTCAGGGCCCTTCTGGTGGCTTGAATAACATCCCCTCAAAGATGTTCATATATCCTAATCCCCAGAACCTATGACAGCGTTACCTTGCACAATAAAAAGGACTTTGCAGATGTGATTAAGTTAAAGACCTTGAGATGGAGAGAATATTCTGGGTTATCCCTCCTTATAATCTAAGGGTCCTTCTAAGGAGGCAGGAAGGTCAAAATTAGAAAGAGCAAATGCAAGGATAGAAGCAGAGGTTAGAGAGAAGACAAGATGCCATACTGCTGGTTTTCAAGATGAAGGAAGGGGTCAAGAGCCTCTAGAAGCTGGAGAAGGCAAGGAAATGGACTCTCCCTAGAGCTTCAGAAGGAATGCAGCCCTGCCTACACTTTGATTTTAGCCCAGTGAAACTGCTTTTGGTCTTCTGACCTCCTGAACTGTAAGAGAATTAGTGTTGTTTTAAGTCTTTAAGTTTGTGATAATTTGTTATGTTGGCAATAGGGAACTATTATAGCCTCCACTTGTACAGGCCCCTTCCAAGATCCTGGAAGGGACTCTGGATGTATGTTTGCATGGTCAAATGTTTTTGTAAAGCTTGAAAATGAAAATATTTTCACAACAATTAAGTCTGCTGTCTTTTTGCACTCAGACTTCTCAGTGCTCTCTTTGAGTAGCTACAGACACTTTTGGGCTCTGGCTAGGCAGAAATGCAGTTGCAGATACTTTAGTTTGCATTTAGTGGGATAAGTTCCTGTGGTTCAATGTCACTTCCATGCAGCGTTAAGTTATTGCTGGAGTATGGGAGTGGCTCCCATGAATACTCCTTATGCCCATTGTGCTAACGTCCCCAGGTATGGTAACATGAAGGAGTCAGAGAATACGTGTAGCATGCAATTCATTCCCTTAATCTCACCAGAGAAAAAAGGTGTCCGCATAGTCCCTACATTTTCCAGATCAAATAAAAGCAGTAATTCATGAAGATGGAGAGATACATTTGAACACAAGTAATGAATAGGCTCTCAGATTGTTTAATAAACCAATTAATGAAGAAGAGTGAATTTTATGAACACACTGGGAAAAGGTTGAAATCCTTTGCTGATTTGACATAATTTACAGGCATAATTGAAAATATTATAAACTCAATACACAACCACAAGAAGGACATCCATGACAAATTGGTTAATACATGTCATTCATTTGAAGAGTATTTAATATTTGTGATTAGCTACTGTACCAGAAAATGTGAAATGCCCTGAAATCTTATAATTCTTATATGAAAGAAATCTGGTAGAAGTTTTCTCAAATTTGACAATAATCCTAAAAATTTACATGACATTTCCAAGAACAAACTGTTAAGACTGAGTAATGGCCCTTTAATGGATGGACATGAGACATCCAAGAAGGTGGCTTGGTTGGGTGAGTATGCTAGAATTCAGAGGAGCAGTGATCACTGCGCAGCGGAAGCCTTCTTGGCTGTCTTCTTGGCTGTAGGACTGGATTTGGTGAACTACAAGAAGAAAAAAAAAATGTTTCCAGTAAATGACCCACCACCCCGCCACCTACCACATTTTTAATACTTAGTATGTTGCATTTAGTCTGGGAATCCTAAAAAGTGGGATGTAAATACTCAAACCGTTTTTCGAAAAAACAAAAACTCAGGGTCATATTTTAGAGCTAGAGCAATCAGTCGTTAGTTGCTATTACTACAATAATATATCAATTTGGGTTATAGAGATGATTTACCTTGTGTCCAACAACTATTAATTAATAAAACTATCCTTGCCTTTGAAGCCTTCATTTAGCTGAAGGGGGCAGGATGTATATTTACAAAAGGACGTGAAAATTGGAAAATGCTTCTGGACTCAGATGGGAGAAAATTCTCCTAGGTTGCCTTCCCCTTCTCCCACGCTGCAGTTTTGGTACTTGGCCTAATTCGGAGCAGCCCGGCTGCCGTGCGGGCCGCCCGCCTCCAGGGGGCGCGCCGGCCGCCGCGGCGTGAGGTCGCTCTGGGCCTGCGGGGGCTTCGCTTGTCTCTCTGGCGGGCCTCTCACGGTCGGCTTTGCGTTCCGCTTCGCGTTCGCCTTTGCCTTCGCCTTCGCCGCGGCCGCCGCCGCCGCCGGGAAGGTGCAGCAGCTGTCACCTCTGTTTGGCCGAGTCGAAGGTACCTGGGTCGGGGCCCGTGGACAGCCAGCCCCAGGGCGGAAGCCACTGACACCTCCCCCGCTGGCTCCTGAAGCTCCGGAGAGCCCACACCGGGGCTTGGCCGAGGGGCCTAAGGGGCGATCAGCCGGCTCTGCCCACCTACGCGGCGGCCGGAGGGAGCCGAAACGGTTGTCGCGAGCCCTGGGGCCGGGGGGTGTGTGCTGCTCGTGAGGACTGGGAAAGGCCTGCGGGGGTTCTTGTTGGCTTTGGCGGGTGAAGGCTGTGGTTGTCCGCGGGAGGGTGTCAGCCTGGATCGCCGCCGCGGCGGGCGCGCTCGCAGTTAACCCGGAGGTCGGAGGCCTGAGCCGAAGCCCTAGCCGGCCTCTGGTCATTAGGCCCGAACGAAACGTGTGCTTTTGCGGCCTTACCCCCGACCGTATGTGGCAGATTGGAAGGAACCCGCAGTCTAGGCGTAAACTGGAGCTGCTGAGATGTAAGTGAGCTGCCCTGACTGGCATCTGGCCCCGGGTGCCCGAGTTAAAAGACAGCATTTGCCCCTTAATTAACATGCAACGCTCAGAAGCAGATCGTTTGCTCCCCAGATTTCCAACTCGGCAGTCTGCCTCGAGGAAAAGACATACATATTCTTCAAAACGTTACACAATGTTCAGAATATGAACATAACGAGGTAAAAAAAATATAC
Source organism: Hipposideros armiger (assembly GCF_001890085.2). Lineage (NCBI taxonomy): Eukaryota > Metazoa > Chordata > Mammalia > Chiroptera > Hipposideridae > Hipposideros > Hipposideros armiger. The sequence continues at coordinate 3,321,345 of NW_017731420.1, read as the reverse complement.
CACTGAATAGTAACAGTTCTCGTTCTTTGAAAAATAATGGTGGTACCAAGGAGCTCCTACCTTAAAGAGCAGTAATGTCAGTGGTGCAGGAATTATAGTAATAACTATCTTCAGTGCGACACTGAATTATGTGAGACATTGTGCTGAGTGCTTTGAATACCTAGTAACTTTATTTAATTCTTGCAGCAATCCTATGAGGTGCCATTTCCATTTACAGATAAGGAAACTGAGGTACAGAAAGTATAATTTGTTCACGGTCAGACAGCTTGCAAAAGGTGAGCTGGGCTTTGAGCCCCCTCTCCCTTACACCAGTGTCCCTGCTTTTGTTACCTATCCAAACATGTTCTATAAGATTTTTTGTGTGTATTAATTTGGTTTGTAGCTTGAACTGATTTCGCTCAGGCTTAATTTTAATGGCCATATGCAAGAGTTCTATACCAACTCCTTTTTAGTTTAGGAGTTTAATGAGAAAAATGTTTACTCATTAAGGATTATAGTGATAATGAAGTTAAACTTGGACTAGGGCCCTCACTACTACAATACAGTTTCATTTGAAATAGAGATAGGTTTATTTGGTTGTTA
>NW_017731420.1:3312603-3318438 GCF_001890085.2 Hipposideros armiger | reverse complement strand
CCACTCGGCCGGCCCGAGCTTGTCCTTTTTACATAATACATTTCAGTACTTATAAAAGTGCTTGGGTGGAGTGTGTTCTTTTGTCATTTATCTTTGTTCTTATCGTAGGATGAAAATTAAATTAGAGGTGCTACAAACTGCATTTAAAAACAAAAAAACACGAATACAGAAATTGAGAACCTGGATTTATTTTGAAGCATGCTATCTCAGTAGTATTAAGGACAGTGCTGGTGTACATCATTTCTATTATATTATAAGAAACCGTCAGTCTTAGTGGAGGACTAATTAATTCATAAGTAACAAAATAAAACCACACTTGTCTATCCTTATTTATAAAATGTTGACTAATATTTCATTGAAAGTAAACAGTGTGGGTTAAATAAGACAACATGGTTTAAAAAGGTAATAAATGTATAAAAGAGTGTAATTTTTATCTGAAGACATGAGTTTACGTTCTTGTTTCTGTCCTCAGCAAGTCAGTGCTCAAATTCAAATACAAAATAATCTACAAGGCCTATAATATATACCAGATTTACACCATCTTGACTGTGGATGCAAGCTCTTTCTGTGGTCTTGTCATGTACTTTTTCCATAGCAAATACATTCATCTGTTGCATTCTAAGGATTTTAAATGATTAGATAAAATATTTTAAAGTTTAGTGTTACATCTACTGACTTTTTAAAATCAATTTTTATCTGGAAGACGACAGGTCCTTCAGCCTACAGATTGAAATCTTTTTTTTCAGCTGAAGAAATTATTTTCTTAAATTTGTCTTTTGTCTTTCTTTTATTCTCTGGGAATTTTTCAGGGCTTGGCTCTGCTCTCTAGTTCTTATAATCATCTCTCTCATCCTTTTAAAACTTTTATTTTTCTTTTGTGTAGCTTCTGAAGTTTGGCCTTTCTATCACTGATTTGATTTTCAGTGATATTCTGTTCCTTACTGCTTACAATTTGTATTTTAAATTCTTTTTATATTTTGATTTAACATAGTCTATTTTTTTGTAGCCCAATGTCCTAATACTATTTTTCCCTCTTACTCTTAATTTTTTTATATATTGCTAAGAGCAGTTTTTTGTGTGTTTTTTTTCTGGATTTTTTTTTTTCTATTCCTAATTGGAAATCATTTTTAGTGGTGTGCTTTTCTCCATGTAGAGCTAATGAACCTCTTCTCTTCTGGTTCTCCAAAATTCTTCATGGCAGAATTTTGTCATGGACTCTGTGTTGACTTTCTTTTGTTATTCATCTTTTAAAAGTGAAAGAACTCTTGAGATTGTCATTATACATTTGACCCTTGAACAACACAGGTTTGAATTGCACAGGTCTACTTATACGCGGATTTCTTTTTTCAATACATACAGTTAGCCCTTCATATCTGTGAGTTTCGCATCCTTGGAATCAACCAACCATAGCTGGAAACAGTACTTTTGCATTCCCAACTGCGGTTTCCCAACCACGGATTCCCAACCATGGATTGAAAATACAGTTTTTAATCTGTGGTTAGTTGAAACTGTGAATGTGAAGAGCTGGCCAACAAGTTTAGTTTTTGGGGAGTCAGAAGTTATATGTGGAGGTTCCAATCAAGATGGCAGAGTAGTTAAATGCTGTGCCTGCTTCCTCCCTTGGCCATATTAAAGTTACAACTAAATTATAAAACAGTAAACTGGAGAACCACCTGAAGACTAGCTGAACAGAAGTCCCATAATTAAGGATATAAAGAAGCCATGTCAACTGGTAGGAGGGGCAAAGACACGAAATGAGCTGGCCCCATACCCACATGTGGCAATTAAGAATCGGATATCTCAGCTTCAGAGGTCCCTCGAGGATTAAGGGGTTCCAGCCCCACACTGGGCTCCCCAGCCCAGAGCACCAGTGCTGGGAAGAGGAGCCCCTACAACATCGAGCTGTGAAAATCAGCAGGGATCCCATTTGGGTGAGACAGAGGGCTACTAAAAACCGAGGCATCCTCTTAAAGGGCCTGCGTACAGACTCACTCGCTCGTACACATTCATCCTGGGCTCCAGCAGAGGGACAGTGACTTGGGGGACACCAGGGACACACAGGAGGAAACTGAGTTGTATGGCAAGGGCCGGAGGGATAGCCACCATTGTTCATGTATTGAACCTTCCTGCCACACAGCCAGCATGCAAGCACCATCTTTCCTGTGTTGAGCCCTCCCCCTACACGGCTAAATCTTAGTCTGCATCAGCCTAGTGAACACCACTCACCCCACCCCGATGACTCCCTGAGGCCCTGCTGCACCCAACTCATGTACTGCCAGAGTCTGAGTCTCTTTCAGTGGTGGGCAGTCAGCCCTAGCCTGCACACTGCTGGAGTTTCAGTAGCAAGTAGCTGGCCTCAGCTTGTGCACCATTGAATGCTCTTTCAGTAACAAGCAGCCAGCCTTAGCTCATGTACCACCAGAGGCTCTTTCAGTGGCAAGCAGCCGGCCTTAGCCTGCACACCGCTGGAGTCTCTTTCAGTGGTAGGCAGTTGGCCTTGGCATGTACTGCAATCTTTCTTAAAAACCCTCAAAGGTCCTCAGGCCCCAGGCAGGTGGCAACTGGCCTCAGTGTGCTGTGTACCTCTTACTGAGTGTCCCCAGACTCAGCTTTGGTGCCAAATTGGAATTTGCATTAACCAGGTAAACACCACTCTCCCCACCCTGGTGACTTCCAGAGCCCCCCTCCTCACCCAACTTGCATACTGCCTGAGGCTCTTTCAGGACCTGAGCCTTACGGACAGCTGGCAGGCGGTGGATAGAGGGCTTTGGGATACTCTGTGCCTTTGCCTGAGTGGACCCAGGCACAGTACTGATGGTAGCTGGCTTCACACATGCCTCCAGGTCCAGCACAGGCAGGGACCAACCACAGATTGCTTTATAACTCCTACCAGGCAGCCCCGGGCTGGACACAGGCAGTGGCTGACCTTGGCCTGCATAGGAGCTCCTCCCAAGAGGCCCCAGAACCAACATACTTTCTGTCCAGTTTCAGACCACAGTAGAGCACCACCTGATTAGCCCCACAAGGGGCATGCCCAAAGGGTGGTCTTGGCAGGCACCAGAGCCTGCTAGGGTGAATCCTTTCCTGTGGGGTCAGTCTTCACACAGCAGCTTGTATGCTCTGGTCATGGCCTGTCCTCACAGCCAGTCAGCCTGAGGGTCAGTACCATCCACTGATGTGCCAGCAGCAAGGCTCATCTACAATAGGAGGGCATACATAAGTGACACTTCTGGAACTCCCAGCTCAGGTGATCAGGAAAACTGTGCGACTAGGTCCCACAGGTCACCTACATAAGGCCACCCTTCCAAGACTGGGAGACATAGCAGATCTACCTAATACATAGAAACAAACAGATGCAGCCAAAGTGAGACAAAGAAACATATCCCAAATTAAAGAACAGGAAAAACCTCCAGAAAAAAACAAAATGAAATGGAGGCAAGCAATCTACTAGATACAGAGTTCAAAACACTGGTTATAAGGATGTTCAAGGAACTTAGTAAGAACTTCAACAAAGGAATAGTAAGCATAAAAAAAAGACATAGAAACCATAAAAAAGAACCAATCAGAAATTAATACAATATCTGAAGTGAAGAATACACTAGAAGAAATTACCAGCAGACTAGATGAAGCAGAGGATAAAATCAGCAATTTGGAAGACAAGGTAGCAGTAAACACCCAATCAGAATAGCAAAAACAAAAAACAATTTAAAAGATGAGACTAGATTAAGGGACCTCTGGGATAACATAAACTGTAACAACATTCACATCAGGGATACCAGAAGGAGAAGAGAGAGCGCAAGGGATTGAAAATCTATTTGAAGAAATAATGATGGGAAACTTACCAAACTTGGCGAAGGACATAAACATACAAGTCCAGGAAGCTCAGAGGGTGCCAAACAAGATGAATCAAACGAAGCCAACACCAAGAGACATAATTTAAATGCCAAAGGTTAAAGACAAAGAGGGACTTTTAAAAGCAACAAGAGAAAGGTAGGTAGTTACCTACCAGAGAGCTCGCATAAGACCGTCAGCTGATTTCTCAATGGAATCTTTGCAGGCCGGAAGGGATTGGCACAACATATTCAAAGTGATGAAAAACAAGACTACTTTATCCCACAAGGCTATAATTTNTGTTATTTAGAGCAAGTTGAGTTAGTTACTATGGAAGTTGAAATTTTCACAGTTCTTATCAATGTCAGAAGAGAAATCGTATTTCCCATTGTGGAAAGAGGTTGGATATTATAGTGTTCCAAATCTCTTAGCCTTATCACGATTTAAGAATTTGCATATTCAACATTCATATAACAAGTGTATATTGGTGCCTTCCATGGCTAGGCACTGTTCTAAGCTCTGGGGATGCAAGAGTGAACAACACTAAACAATGTCCTTGTCCTCACAGAGTTAACGTTCCACTGGAGGAAGGTGGGGGTGAAGACAAAAGAAATAATTTTTAAAAATTAAAGTAAAATATATCTAGTCAGATGGTAACAATTGCTAAGAGGAAAAATAAAGCAGTGAAGGGTGGGGTGGTAGGGAGCACCAGGGAAGGAGCAGATGCAGTTTAAAAATAAGGAACAGTGTCATGGAGAACAGCAAAACCTGAAGTAGTGCAGGATACACATGCAGCTCTCTAGGGGAAGAGTACACCAGGCAAGTGCAAAAGCCCAGAAACTGCTAGTCTTAGTGGAGGACCAGCAACGAGGCCAGTGGGTTTGATCAAAGTAAGGGGTTGAGGGTTGGGTCCGAGAGCTAACTGGTCCTGGTAAGGACTTTGGCTTTTTCTCTGAGTGAGGAAGGAGGAAGTTGGAAGGTTTTGAGCAGAGGAGTTGGGGATTTGACTTTGTGTTTTTAAACACTCTTGCTGCTATGGTTTAGAATTGACTGTGGGGGCAAGGATAGAAGCAGGGGGACCAGTTGGGAGGTTGGTTTAGTAATCTAAGTGAGAGATGATTGGGGCTTAGACTAGGTGGTAGCAATAGAGTAGTAAGAAGCGTTCATATTCTAGATATAGCCAACAGGATTTGCTGATGGACTGGATGTCGAATGTGAGTAAGAGAGTGAAGCATGGTTCCAAGGCCTTTGGCCTGAGCTTTTGAGAGCATGGAGTTGCTTTTTACTGAGATGGGGAAGACTTGAGAGTGGAAAGATACAGGGAAGTGAGTGGAGTGAGAATTAAGAATTTATTTTTAGACATGTCAAGCTTGACATGCCTGTTAGTGTGGGGTTATAGGAGGCTGGAGTTCAAGGAAAAGGTCCCAAATCGCAATAGAAATTGGAGTCATTAGCAAATAGATGGTATTGAAAGCCATGAGATTGTATGAGATCTGGTACAAAGAAATGAAGATTGAGCTTTGGAACTTTACATGTTCAGAGGTTGGAGAGATTAAGGACCACAAAGGAGACTGAGGAGGAGAAGCCTTTGAGGGCAGAAGTGTGGAGTACAGGAATCAATTGAAGACAGTGTTTCAAGTAGGCGAAAGTGATCAATTGTGTTTCCTTCTGCTGATTTGACAAGTCAAGTAAAATGAGGACTGTGAAATGACCATTGGATATAGCAATGGAAAGGTCACTGGTGACCACACCATGCAAGAGCACTTTCAGAATAGTGGGGGAGAAAACCTCATTGGTGTGACTTAAAGAGAGAATAGAAGGAGAGGAATTGGAGCCTGCAAGTGTGGCCAACTTTTCAGAAGAGGTTAGCTGTGAATTTTCCATGTATAAATTATGTGACTGCACTGCAGTCATTTCCACAGTAAATTTTATTTCCAATTTCAGCTACTTAGCACTAGACTTGGATTATTTTATTAATGATAGGTGGAAATAAAATAACTACTA
>NW_017731420.1:3304472-3310328 GCF_001890085.2 Hipposideros armiger | reverse complement strand
GTCCTCACAGCCAGTCAGCCTGAGGGTCAGTACCATCCACTGATGTGCCAGCAGCAAGGCTCATCTACAATAGGAGGGCATACATAAGTGACACTTCTGGAACTCCCAGCTCAGGTGATCAGGAAAACTGTGCGACTAGGTCCCACAGGTCACCTACATAAGGCCACCCTTCCAAGACTGGGAGACATAGCAGATCTACCTAATACATAGAAACAAACAGATGCAGCCAAAGTGAGACAAAGAAACATATCCCAAATTAAAGAACAGGAAAAACCTCCAGAAAAAAACAAAATGAAATGGAGGCAAGCAATCTACTAGATACAGAGTTCAAAACACTGGTTATAAGGATGTTCAAGGAACTTAGTAAGAACTTCAACAAAGGAATAGTAAGCATAAAAAAAAGACATAGAAACCATAAAAAAGAACCAATCAGAAATTAATACAATATCTGAAGTGAAGAATACACTAGAAGAAATTACCAGCAGACTAGATGAAGCAGAGGATAAAATCAGCAATTTGGAAGACAAGGTAGCAGTAAACACCCAATCAGAATAGCAAAAACAAAAAACAATTTAAAAGATGAGACTAGATTAAGGGACCTCTGGGATAACATAAACTGTAACAACATTCACATCAGGGATACCAGAAGGAGAAGAGAGAGCGCAAGGGATTGAAAATCTATTTGAAGAAATAATGATGGGAAACTTACCAAACTTGGCGAAGGACATAAACATACAAGTCCAGGAAGCTCAGGGGGTGCCAAACAAGATGAATCAAACGAAGCCAACACCAAGAGACATAATTTAAATGCCAAAGGTTAAAGACAAAGAGGGACTTTTAAAAGCAACAAGAGAAAGGTAGGTAGTTACCTACCAGAGAGCTCGCATAAGACCGTCAGCTGATTTCTCAATGGAATCTTTGCAGGCCGGAAGGGATTGGCACAACATATTCAAAGTGATGAAAAACAAGACTACTTTATCCCACAAGGCTATAATTTAAAATCAGTGAAGTGTAATAGATATATATGATGTCAAAGGGGCAATAGATTGGGGGAGGGGAGTTATCACTTTGTGAGGGGCGAAATGTATAACTATTAACATTGTTTTGGACACTTGAAACTAATATAAATAAATAAGTAAACAACATTTATAAAACACTAAAATAAAATAAAGGCAAGATAAACAGCATCCCACACAAGAAAACTCTAAAAGAGTTCATCATCACCAAACCAGTATTACAGGAAATGTTAAAGGGACTTCTTTAAGAAGAATGGGAAAAAAATAGAAAAGCAAAAATATGAATAGTAAATGGCAATAACTATGTACCTATCAATAATCACTTTAAATGTAAATGGATTAAATACGCCAATCAAAAGACATAAGGTAGCTGAATGGATAAGAAAAGAAGGCTCATACATATGCTGTCTACAAGAGACCCACTTCAGAATGAAACACACAGGCTGAAAGTAAAGGGCTGGAAAAAGATATTTTATGTAAATGGAAATAAAAACAGTTGGAATAACAGTACTTAATATCAGACAAAATAGACTTTAAAACAAAAGCTATAATGAGAGACAAAGAAGGACATTACATAATAATTAAGAGATCAACAAGAGGATATAACCGTTGTAAACATTTATGCACCCAACACAGACGGACTTAAACATATAAAGTAAATATTGACTGACATAAAGGGAAAGGTTGACAGCAATACTGTCATAGTAGGGGACTTTACCATCTCATTGACACCAGTGGACAGATCTTCCAGACAGAAAATCAACAAGGAAACAGCAGCCTTAAATGACACACTAAACCACACTGATTTAATATACATTTTTAAAGCATTTCACCCCAAAGCAGCAGAATATACATTCTTTTCAAGTGCACATGGGACATTTTCCAAACAAACCACATGTCAGGCCACAAAACAAATCTCAATAAATTTAAGAAGATTGAAATCATAACAAGCATTTTCTTTGACCACATGGTATGAAACTAGAAATCAATTACAAGAAAAAACTGAAAAACACATGGAGGCTAAAAACATGCTATTAAACAATGAATGGATCGACAGTGAAATCAAAGAAGAAATCAAAAGATACCTTAAGACAAATGAAAATACAATGATCCCAAATCTATGGGACATAATGAAAGCAGTCCTAAGAGGGAAACTAATAACAATACAGACCTGCCTCAAGAAAAGAAAAATCTCATACAATTTAATTTTACACCTAAAGGAACTAGAAAAAGAACAAACAAAGCCCAAGGTGAGTAGTAGAAAGGCGATAATAAAGATCAGAGTGGAAATAAATGAAATTGATTTAAAAAATACACAAAATAAATGAAACCAAGAGCTGGTTCTTTGAAAAGATAAACAAAATTGATAAACCTTCAACCAGATTCATCAAGAAATAAAGAGAGAGGACCCATAGAAATAAAATCAGAAATGAAAAAGAAGTAATAACTGACGCCATAGAAATATAAAGGATTATAAGAAAATATTATGAACAGTTATCTGCCAACAGATTGGACAGTCTGGAAGAAATGGATAAATTCTTAGAAACATATAATTTTCCAAGACTGAGTCAAGAAGAAACAAACTTTGAGCTAACCGATTACTACTAACAAAATTGAATCAGTAATCAAAAAATTCCCAACAAAAAAGTCCTGGACCGGACAGCTTCACAGGTGAATTTTACCAAACATTCAGAGAATTAACACCTATCTTTCTCAAACTATTCCAGAAAATTCAAGAGGAGGGAAGGCTCCCAAGCTCATTTTGCGAGGCCACCATTACCGATTCCAAAACCAAAAACATTACAAATATTCGTGTGTGTGTGTGTGTGTGTGTGAATATCCCCAATGAACATAGATGCAAATATCCTCAACAAAATATTAGCAAACCAAATTTAGCAGTACATTAAAAAGATCACACACTATGATCAAGTGAGATTTATTTCTGGAATGCAAAGTGGTTCAGTATCTGCAAATCAATTAACATGATACACCACATAAACATAATGAAGTATAAAAATCATATGATCATATCAATAGGTGCAGAAAAAGTGTTTGACAAAATCCAACATTCATTTATGATAAAAACTCTCAGCAAAGTGGGAATATAGGGCATACCTCAGCATAATAAAGGCCTTATATGTGACAAACCCACAGCTAACATATTCAATGGTGAAAAGCTAAAAGTGTTTTTCTTAAGATCAGAACAAGCCAAGGATGAAGGATGTCCACTTTCACCACTTTTATTCAACTTGATATTGGAAGTCCTTGCCACAGACAAGAAAAAAATAAAAGGCATCCAAATTGGAAAGGAAGTAGTAAAACTCATTATTTACAGATGACATGAAACCATGTATTGAGATACCTAAAGATTCCACACACAAAGAAAACAAAACTATTAGAACTGATAAATGAATTCAGTAATGTAGCAGGATACAAAATTAATATTCAGAAATCAGTTTCATTTTTATACACAAATAACAAATATCAGAAAGAGAAATTAAGAAAATCTCATTTATAATTGCACCCCAAAAAAATGCCTAGGAATAAATTTAACCAAGGAGGTAAAAGATCTGTATTTGGAAAATTATAAGATATTGAAGAGAAAAATTCATGAAGACACAAATAAATGGAAGTATACACTGTGCTTATGGATGGAAAAATTTAAATTGTTAAAATGTCTATAGTACCCAAAGCAATGTATAGATTTAGTGCATCCCTATCAAAATACCAATGGCATTTTTCACAGAATTAAGAACTAATCCTAAAATTTATATGGAGCCACAAAAGACCCTGAATAGCCCCAGTAATCTGGAGAAAGAAGAACATAGTTGGAGGTATCACATTAATTGATATAAAACTATACTACAAGGCTATTGTAATCAAAACAGCATGGTACTGGCATAAAAACAGACACACAGATCAATGGAACAGATTATAGCATCCAGAAATATGCCCACACCTATATGGGCATTCTATGACAAAGGAGGCAATAATATACAATGGAGTAAAGACAGTCTATTCAATACATGATGGAAAAACGGAGAGATACATGCAAAAAAATGAAACTGGACCACCTTCTTACACCATATAGAAGATTACACTCAAAATGGATTAACATTTAAATGTAAGACCCGAAACCATGAAACTCATAGAAGAAAACATAGGCAGTAAACTCTCTGACATTGCTGTTAGTAATATTTTTTTCTGACATCTCTCCCTGGGCAAGGGAAACAAAAGAAAAAAATAAATATCACTACATCAAACTAAAAAGGTTTTGCACAGCAAAGGAAACCATCAACAAAGTGAAAAGACAGCCTACTGAATGGGAAAAGATATTTGCCAGTGATACATCCGATAAGGGGTTAATATGCATAATTTATAAAAACTCATACAACTCGACACCAAAATAACTAACAATCCAATTAAAAAATGGGCAGAGGGCCTGAATAGACATTTCTCCAAAAAAGACATACATGTGGCCAATAGACATACAAAAATATGTTCAACATCACTAATCATCAGAGAAATGCAAATTAAAGCCTCATATCTATCAAAATGGCTATCAATAAATCAACAAAGTGTTGGCGAGTATACGGAGAAAAGGGAACCCTCATGCACTATTGGTGGTATTACAAATTGGTGCAGCCACTATGGAAAACAGTATGGAGGTTCCTCAAAAAATTAAAAATAGAACTACCTTATGACCCAGTAATTTCATTACTGGGTGTTTATCTGAAGAAATCCAAAACACTAATTCAAAAAGATACATGCACGCATTTGTTCATTGCAGTGTGATTTACAATAGCCAAGATAGGAGGCAACCTAAGTGCCCATCAGTAGACACTTGGATAAAGAAGAAGTGGTACATATATACAATGGAATTTACTCAGTCATAAAAAGAATGAAATCTTACCATTTGCGACAACATGGATGGACCTAGAGGGTATTATGGCAATGAAATAAGTCAGAGAAAGACAAATACCATATGATTTCATTATATGTGGAATCTAAAAAACAAAATAAATGAACAAACAAAACAGAAACAAACTGATGGCTGCCAGGTGGGAGGGTGTTTGGGGACCTGGGAGAAAAAGGTGAAGGGATTAAGTACAAGTGGCTATTTACAAAATAGTCACAGGGATGTAAAGTACAGCATAGGAAATAATATTGTAATGACTAGTGCCAGGTGGGTACTAGACTAATCCATGGAATCACTTTGTAAATTATATTAATGTCTAACCACTATGCTATACACCTGAAACTAATATAAAATAATACTGAATGTTAACTGCAATTGAACAATAAATTAAAAAATAAAATTGTTTTACTCACAAAAAAAAGTTATATGCAGGTTGTTGACTGTGTGGAGGTTGGCACTTGTAACCCCCGCACTGTTCAAGGGCCAACTGTACTATTGAATTTGTCACACCAGATTGTTTGGTAACTTTCTGCTAAAGACTTTAGATTTCATACAAGGAAAATAATTAAAGAGTTGGATTTTGTGTAGGTATACCATAAAGGACTCTGTTGTGGTATTTTTAAAAGATTTACCTATTTGAAATCATTTTCGGTATTATTAGAACTTAGGTTTATAGTTATATCTTTGTGATAAAATCCTTTTTTCCAAACTGGTAAACAGACATTGGAATAATCAATTTAACTTAAACTTTATATATCAGTGACAAAGGAACAGCTAATTTCCAAATTAAATAGATGCTTATTCCTTTTTCTTTTCCTCCCTAGCTTTATTGAGGTATTATTGAGAAATAAAAATTGAATATAGTATTTATGTTGTATAGCATGATTCTTTAAACATGTATAATGTGACGATTTAGTGTTT
>NW_017731420.1:3295298-3300997 GCF_001890085.2 Hipposideros armiger | reverse complement strand
TTTTTTTCTTTAAGTTTTAGGGGGGAGGTTGGTATTTTTTTAAGGTACAGCTAGAATTCTATAGACAGCAATTATGAAGTGGAGTGTTCTATGGTGGCATTGTGTTCACAATAAAATTTCTAGGTAATTTTAGACTTTAAGAAAAATAATTAGCATGTATGTCAAAAATTAAAAATAAGCAGTTGAAAAGAAATATAATAGTATTTAAGGCAATATAGAGGAATGAGGAGAATATATAGAAAAATATAATTGAGAAATGATAGGAAAAGAAGCAAACAAAAAAAAAGATGATAAACAGGAAACACAAAATAGGATGGTGGAAATAAGTCCAAATAGGTCAGAAATCACATAAAATGTAAGTTGATTAAATTCACCTATGAAAAAAATCTTCAAAACAATTAAAAGCCAGTTTCCTGTTGTTTACAAGATACATACCTAAAACAGTTGAAATAGAAAAATATCCCCTCCCCCACAATTATAACCATAAAAAGCTAGTATAATAATATCATCAATGTCAAATGTTGAAGCAAGGAACGTTAATAGGAATAAAGAGGATTGCAGTTTCTGCAAAAAATAAAGAAGTAATTAAAAAGATACAGATCTCCAAGAAAAGACGAAGCAATTTGAAGATGAAGGAGTTGGAAGATATGGAGTTACATTACCATTATGTTGCCTCCAGTTATATAGAGATATTTTTTAGCAGCTGAAAAATTTGTACAAAAATATACTCACAACACATTTGCAATGCTACTACTAATGTATTTTGTGCTTTCAAAAAATTCATTTTAATTTTTTTGTTATTTTAATTTTAATTTTTATGTAGTTTGTTTTTAGGTAACATTTCACTTTATTTTTCTGCCAATTTACATTAGAATGACAATGGATACTTAACACATTTTTATAAGTTTATATTTTTATTTGATGTTCTGAATTGAAATGTTACTAATTTTTTATTTGTGATGTATTGAACACTTAATTTTACTTGTTAAAACATGAATTAAGGATTTTAGAAAATAAAATAACCAGTATTAATACTAATGTTTCTATATTATATAAGTATTGAAAAACACATACTATCATTTTGCTTTAATGATGTATTTCTTCTAGTTAGCATGGGACTGCTTATGGAAGGAGTCAACAAATGTTTTATTATTTGTAAATATCTTCTTCTTGGACATTAAAAGACATTTAAGAAGTAGACATGATTTCTCTTTAAATGTGATACCAATTTTATTGGTGTCCCATTTTGGCACACATTTTTAGTCTAGTTATATTTTTGGGCCAACTTCAATGAGTGTCTTAATGCCTGTTGTTACTATTTACACATTAATGCCAACTTCCATTCTCCATTGAAAGACTTATTTGAATGCATACTTTTCATTTGGACCATACATTTATTTAACTAAAAAAGTAAAAAGTATACATTGATCACTTAGTATATAAATAGTCACTGCTAGACACTGTGGATCATGTTGAACAGGACAAGCTCCTGCCCTCAAAGAGCTTACATTCAAGTGTAGGTGTGGCAATTAAGTTCGTGAACTTGTTGCAATGGTCTTGCTAACCTTTTTTTGATATCAGAGGGATTATTCATTATGAATTTGTACCAACTGGACAAACAGTTAACCAAATTTACTATTTGGAAGTTCTGAAAAGTCTGCATGAAAAAGTTAGACAACCTGAACTTTTCACGATTCGTGGCTCTTGCATCACGACAATGCACCAGCTCACACGGCACTGTCTGTGAGTGAATTTTTAGTCAGTAAACAAATAACTGTATTGGAACACCCTCCCTACTCACCTGATCTGACCCCCAACGACTTCTTTCTTTACCGGAAGATAAAGAAAATATTGAAAGGAAGACATTTTGATGACATTCAGGACATCAAGGGAAATATGACAGCTCTGACGGCCATTCCAGAAAAAGAGTTCCAAAATTGCTTTGAAGGGTGAACTGGGTGCTGGCATCGGTGCATAGCTTCCCAAGGGGAGTACTTCAAAGGTGACCGAAGTGATATTCAGCAGTGAGGTATGTAGCCACTTTTTCTAGGATGATTTTGCAAACTTAATTGGTCAATCTCGTACAGTAAATGATTAGTGAAATCAGAAAATTCTACATTCATTAGAACCAAGAAGGAAGTAAACAGGATGATGTGAGAAATGATTTTGGGAGGTAAGTACATTTGAGCTGAGACCTGAGTTCTGGCAATGAGCCAGTTGAGTATAGATCTGTCCAGAGGAAATACATTCCAATAGAAGGAAGAGTAAGTGCAAAGACCCTGAGGCCGGAAAGAACTTCAGCAAACATAAAGGAGGCAAGTGGGGCTAGAGTGTAGAGAACAAGATGGGGCTGGGCCGGGGGGAAGGACGATTGTTAAAGATGAAGTTAGGTAGGCAGGAGTAAAATCATTCGGTGCTTTGTAGACCATGGTAAGGATTTTGAATGTTATTATTATTTTTTTAATGTTTGGGTTTCTTTGTCTTGTTTTGAAGATATTGTTGGGGAATTGGGGGAGGGGAACAGCCAAGTTGTTGTCCTTCAATCTTAGTTGTGGAGGGTGCAACTATCTCAGCTCCAAGTCCAATCACGCTGCTCAGCTCAAGGTGCTGTGCTTAATTAGTTGCGGGTAGTCGTAGCCACTATCCCATGTGGGAGTTGAACCAGCAGCCTCGTTGTTAAGAGCGCACGCTCTATCCCCTGAGCTACCCGGGTGGCAGCTCAGCTCAAGGTGCTGAGTTCAGTCTTTTTTTTTTTTTTTTTTTTCCCACCATCTCGAACAGGCAACCTTGTTGTTAAGAACACATGCTTTCACCAGCTGAGCCATCCTGCCACCTGTTGGCAGCTCAGCTCAGGTGCAGNCAGCTCACGTTGGCTGCCAGTCACTCCGGTAGCTCACGGCCGCCCACTGCAGCTTCACTGCAGCCTACGCCATCGCTGGTGACTCATGGCAGCCCAGCTCCAGTTCGAGCTGTTGTTTCACCATCTTAGCTGTAGAGGGCAGTGTCACTGGCCCTGATGTGGGATCCAAACCAGGGACCTGCTGCTCAGAGCTGGCATCCCAAGCCAACTCTTAACCAACGCGCCACTCTGCCGGCCCTGATTTAGTGTTCTTATACATTGTGAAATGATTACCAGAATCAGTATAATTAACACATCTATCATCTCACATAGTTACCTTTGTGTTTGGTGAGAACACCTAAAATCTACTCAGCACATTTCAAGTATACAATACAGTATTATTAACTCTAATCACCATGCTGTACATTAGATCCTCAGAGCTTAGTCATCTTAAAATTGAAAGTTTGTACACTTTAACCAACATCTTCCCATTTCTCTTACTCTTCAGTCCCTAGCAACCAATATGCTACTTTTTGGTTTTATGAGTTAGACTTTTTTAGATTCTACATATAAGTGAGATCATACAGTATTTGTCTTTCTGTGTCTGGCTTATTTCACTTAGTATAATGTCCTCCAGGTTCATCTATGTTGCTGTAAATGACAGGATTTCCTTTTTAGGCTGAATAATATATTCCATTGTGTGTGTGTGTGTGATTTTCTTTATTATTCACCTCTTGATGGACATTTAGGTCGTTTGCATATCTTGACTATTGTGCGTAATGCTACAATAAACATGGAGAAATCTTTTCAAGATAGTGATTTCGTTTCCTTTGGATATACATGTATAACCAACACAGGAAGCTTGTTCTTTTTTTTAGTGCTCTTCAGTTTTTCACAAGGATTTAGCACTTCCTCTAAAGCAGTGTTTTAGAAACTTTAAGTAATTTAAGCTCTGACTTATCTCTCTTATAGGTTGTCCGATTTGTTGGTGTATAATTGTTCATAGTAGTCTCTTATGATCTTTGGTATTTCTGTGGTATCAGTTGTAACTTCTGTTTCAGTTTTAATTTTATCTGAGCCCTCTGTTTCATCATTGGTTAGTCTATCTAAATGTTTGTCATAGGTACAGAGAACAGATGGATGGTTACCAGAGGGGAAAAGGGTTGGGAGGTGAGCAAAAGGGATGAAGGGGGTCAGTTGTATGGTGAATGGTTAGTAACTAGACTTTTGAAGGTGATCACTTTGTAGAATATACAGATATTGAATCATAATGTCTTATACCTGAAACTTATATAATGACATTGTTAGAACAGTTTAGGCATTTTAACTTTGGTGGCATTTTTAGTCCTAATATTAGTCAATTTTTCCAATAGCCAAATGGCACTGCTTCTTTCATTTAAATGTCTCAGTGCCCATTCCCCATATTTTGGCTGTATTTTGCTTATTGACTATTATGCCGTTTTTTTCTTAAAAACAAAAACTGGTATTGACTATAAAAGAGTTTTCCCATAGCCAGCTTATTTTTATCTCACTTGTTTATTCAGAGTATCTTTCAACTTGTTCTTTAGGTTACCTCCTTGGTCAGTTCCTAGAATTTACCCCATTTAAATGTGAGATTTCTTAGGCGTTAATTAAGCTGCTGCTTGAAGCAGTTGAATAGAGGTCATTGCACCCCACCCTTCCTTTGACTTTTGTCTTTTGCTGAAACAGTAACATAAACAATATTTTTTTCTTCTTAGAAAGAAATGACAGGTACATATAGCAGTAGATAGTAGTAATGATCACTGTAGGTTCTGTGTCATTTAAATATTTTCTTTTAAGTAACAGAAAACCTAATTTAAATTGTCTTAATAAAAAGAGGACTTTATTGATACCTGTATTTGAAAAACAGTTCAGAGTTAATATGAGCTTCATATGGGGTTTAATCAAGGAGTGGCTGTCTTTCTCTGCCTGCCTTACTCTGTGTGCTTCCTGTATGTGTGTGCATGCACACATATATATATGAAATATACATGTCAAAATGATGAAAGCAACTTTAAATGTCATGTTTATGCCATATTTTCAGAAAAAAAGAGAATGTATTGCTCTAGCATTCTAAGCAAAGAGTCTTATTGGACTGGCCACATGTCCATGTCTAAATAAACCACTACAGCTAGGGAAATGTAATATGTTATATGGCTTAAAATAACCAGGGCTGACCTCTTCAAAGCATATGGGCAGCAAAGAGTTAATAGTGTTGGGTACTAATAGGACAGAACGGCATAGGAACGGCTTCTAAGTAGGCAACTAATCATGTCCACTACAGTGGCACTGGGCATCCGAGGGAATGAAAAACACATAGTTGGCTTTAGATTAAAGCAGTACATTTAGTTCATGTTTTAGTATGTGGCAATTATTGATAAAATGTAAAATGTGAAAATCAAAAGTATGTAGTCAGAACAATAAATTAGCTAAACATCTCTATATAGTAGAAGGACAAAGTGATGAGTGGAGCTCTAGTTGTTCTGGAAGTGGGCAGTGGCAGCCAAGAATGTGGCTCCTGCAGGGTAGTAAAGATTAAAAGAGCTCCACACAAGACAAGACTGGAGTAAGGTTATGGCTTAAGTCAGGGTGTTGGGTACATATTCTCTAAGCATACAAGGAAGCCAAATAAAACTGCTCTTGACTGCTGCCAGAATCTAATGGCTTAAAGAAGCTGGAGCTAGCAAGGTGCGAGGATACAGTCTCACAGAAACTAAACCAAACTTTTGACTCAGTGACTGGATCTGTAATAGCCACATTGTCACATAGAGACAAGAGCTCAAACTTACCTTGTCTAAGACCTGGTTCTGAACTGCATTCCCAGATGGCAGGGCAGAGA
>NW_017731420.1:3290065-3291098 GCF_001890085.2 Hipposideros armiger | reverse complement strand
CATATGAGATGATTGCAAAGAGTTATTCGGAGTATATGAGCTAGACTGATGTTTCCTGTAAACTAAGAAACATTTCCAGATATTTATTGTTTTTCCACAGTTTAAAAAGAAGTTTATTTTCAATGAAATGATTGTAAGGAGTTAATTCAGAATGTGTGGATTAGAACTAATGTTTCTCTTTATATAATTTTTGATGGAAAGATTTGCTAAACTGATTTATTATGTAAAGAAGAATCTTACGAAGACAAACTTAGCAACTTAATATTTTCACCCATAAAATTTTTACGATACAGAGTTTTTGTGAGGATTAAATCAGTTATTAATGGAAAAACACTTAAACAGTCCCTGGAGTATCATAACTTAATAAATGTTAAATATTATGTATCTTAGATGTTGATAAGCAGTTGTTTGCACAGTAATAGCAGATATACAAACAAATCCTTTCCTTTTCATTAAGCTTTTTCCTTAACCTCTACTGAGTAGTTGTACCTGATTAGCCTACTTTTAATTATTATATGAATTTAAACATAATGAACTGGCCTTTCTTACAGTAGCATTCTATAATTCATATATTTCTAATTAAACTCAACTTTACTGCATTAATAAAGTTTTAATTATGAAGTAATTCATAGCTTGGCATTGAAGAAATCCCAAACTTAAGAATTTTAGGCCAGTCAAATTAGACTGAAATGTTGGAAATACCACAAAATGTGAATTCTCCACAAGTTTAGACAAAAGGTGAAAATGTATCTGACCATGTGTCTGGATCTGTCACAATATTACTCGTCTTGAACGTCTATTAATTATTTTTGAGCCTTGGAAGTAAAATTTGGAAGATGCTACTTATAAACATCCTTCTTCAAATTTTCTTCATAGAACTAGGATATCCTGAAAGGACAGTATTCTCAATTCCTTTTTTTTTTTTTTAAGATTTTATTGGGGGATTGGGAGAGGGGAACAGACAAGTTGCTGTCCTTTTGTTCTTCAGTCTAGTTGTGGAGGACGTTGCTTCACTGGCCCATGGTGGTATTAT
>NW_017731420.1:3287057-3288306 GCF_001890085.2 Hipposideros armiger | reverse complement strand
TGGGTATAATAATGATATGTAAGGAGTTCTTGAATTTTAAGACTCTACCTAGGCCATTAAATGTAAGCATCATGGAGCACTAGGCTAGACTAGTGATTTGCATAGATAGCTCCACACACAATCAGAACATACCTCAAAGAAGTCTATTAGATCTTCTCTGGGTTATATAGGAAAGGCCCTTGTCCATCCTGTGTCACTAGAATGTTTATTTCACATAAAGGGTGCAGTACATGCTAGCACCTAATTTAGCACATTATTTGGAATGTGGAAGGGGACAGATTACAATAGAATTGTGAAAACTAAACTGTTATGTTGATGATGTACCTTATTTTTCTACCATGAATCAGGAATAGGGCTAGAACCTGGGGGTGAGGGGTAATGTGTAAAGAAGCATATAAAGTTACAACCTCTCTGGTTCTCAGTATCTTTATCTGTAAAATAAGAAGATTGGGTTAGATGATCCTGGATGACCATTCCAACTTTAAAAATTTCATGGAAATGTTTGTTTCTCATAAGATCACAATCTTTTGCCTTCAAACTACTTCAGGTGAAGTCTGGTAGAAATTTTTTGGAATATTTAGAAAATAAGAATAATTTACAAAAGTTGTAGTTCCTATATTTTTAAATGACACAGAATAAATGAATAAGAATGTCATTTTTGTAGCACTTTAATTATATGTAAATGAAATCTGATAAGGTGGGTTTATGAGATTTAGATTTCGGAGTAGGCCAGGAATCATATTTATACGTTTAAATTGCCTGGTAAACTTTTTTTATGGAAAATTTAACTTCATACTTATGCTGAAGTTTGACAAATTCAGAATTAGTTCAAATTATAAGTAACTATGAAATTAAACAGAGAAACATCAGTGGCGTTCCTCTTGCTTTATTTTTGTACTAGATGCTAAAGTTGCACATGAAGCCCAGGTAGACCACAAGGTGGCACCATTAGGCCATATAAATGAAGTGCAGCTGCAGCTAGAAAAAAAATCTGATTTTTTTACAAAATCAAAATAACTTTTTACAGAAGTAACATATGTGCATGAAAGACTTCAGATTGACCTCCCAGTGCTTATTTAATGTCTTTATTATGTAATTACAAATTAGAAACTTCCAGTGGAAGGAAGTCCCTTTCTAAGAATTTTAAACATGGTAGAATTACACGGTAAAGATTTTAGAAAATACTGAAAGGAATTAGAATAAAATAAAATATCCAGAATGATCAATATTCCCGTGTGAACAATTAATT
>NW_017731420.1:3255382-3284522 GCF_001890085.2 Hipposideros armiger | reverse complement strand
GAGGGCAGTGTCACTGGCTCTCATATGTGGGATCTGAACCAGGGCCCTCTGGCGTCCCAAGCTAGCTCTTAACTGCACCACTCGGCCGGCCCTGTCACATCTTTTAAATACATTGCCTAAGACTCCATTATGGTACTCAGATTTTGACCAAAAATATTATTTCAAAATTCTCTTAGACTACATTTTGATTGGCTTAAAATATCAATGAATTTGAATCTCTGTAATAATAGAAAAAATACAGGGCGAACTTTTTTTTTAATGTGCTAATGAAGTCAATGAAAACTATGGTACGTACAATAGAATACGACCATTAAAAATTGTAATGGAAGACTGGTAACATGAAAGGATGCTCACAATATAGTAAGTAGAAGAGTTTAACATTAGTATGCATAGTATGAATTAAATATAAATATAGAGAAAAAATGCTAGAGACCATAGCATCAAAATATTAATAATAGTTATTTGTAGCTGGTAGGATTATGGGTAACTTTTATTTTCTTTTTTCATATTTAAAAATTTACAATGAACTGTAGAACTAGTCATAAGAAAAAAATGCTACTTTAAAATCCTGTTACAATGAACTTAATTGAACATACATTCAGCAAAGAATTATTGGAGTTTCCTATGTCTAGATTTCAAGAAGCGATGTGCCAGCACTGTGTAATCTGCCAATTTACGTAGATCAGACCCATTTCTTCCTATCTCGAGACATGGTCTGGCAGGAATTTTTGCAAAAAATTGTAAACAAGCAATACAGCTTTGTATGAACCATTTTATCCTGATTATCTTGATTACTGTATAGAGGCTGCATGGCATATGGGAAATATTAGAGACTAAATTGGAAGCCCACTCTGCCACTTAACAGCAGTATGGCCTTAGACTCATTAATCTCTCTGAGCCTTGGAAATTATTAAGACCATTCTGTTAGAGAAATATAGCTGATGAAGATAAGCAGACTGAAAAAACATATTAATGTTTTGGGAAGTATTTAAATTATTGTTAAAATTCTTACTTCCTAACAGCTAAATTTCTTACAGGTATTGGCTTTTCCCCTTGCGTAATATCTGTGAATCTGTGCAGTGCTTAAGAACAGTAATTTTAAAGTGCTAGCAGTTAGGGTTTAATGACTTTACTTGAAGTTCTTGTTTTATGGTTCTTTGAGGTTATTTTACATTTTAAAATGACTGCATCCTTTTAAAAGAGATAGAATTAATCAAGTGAGGTATGCAGAATCCAGATTTTGGGGCTCCATTTACTGTATATCATTCTCAGTTTTAGAACTTCGATGTTAAAAAATGTAGGCAATAAGTCTGATAATGTATCTCTCCAGATATGCCATGTGCTCCTTGCATTTTGCTGAAGTGTCTGGTGTTTTGATCTCTGATTAAAGTTGCTATGTAGGCATAATATAGTCAGTCCATTTGAACCAGAAATGTAGCACTTAGTCTTGATTTTGCCTGTGACCTTTCAAAATGAAAAATAAATCAATACATTATATATATATAGTTGGTGATATTGGATATAGAAGATCAATTTAAACTTACGGTATAATAAATATATGTTAAAATAGAACATTGGGGCCGGCCCAGTGGCGTGTTGGTTAGGAGTTGGCTTGGGACGCCAGCTCTGAGTAGTAGGGCCCCAGTTTGGATCCCACATGAGGGCCAGTGATGCTGCGCCCTCTACAGCTAAGATGGTGAACGATAGCTCCACCTGGAGCTGAGCTGCCATGAGTCGCTGGTGATGGCGTAGGCTGCAGTAGGGCTGGCCAGCAGCAGGCATGAGCTTTCGTGAGCTGCCATGAGCTGCCCTGAGCAGCCATCCAATGGCCAGTGAGCGACTGCCTCACCCGGGAAGAGTTCAATGATAATACCAACATGGGCCAGTGAAGCGACTCCTCCACAACTAGACTGAAGAACAAAAGGACAGCAACTTCTCTGTTCCCCTTCCCCGATTCCCCAACGCTGTTCCCCTCCCTCAATTCCCCAATAAAAATCTTAAAAAAAAAAATAGAACATGTTTTCTCCATTGGTTCTTAACCATCAATACTATCTTAAAGTTGTGCAGATTGACCTAAGATTAACATAAAAGAAAAATAGAAAAGAAAAAGAATATTAACTAGAACTATCCATCAAGTCAGTGACTCACAAGCTTTCATTAAAATCTTATTTGGATTGAGACAAGCGCCATTTAGTGTTAGGAGCTCTTGTAACTGACATCTGGGTGACTGCCTTGTCCTAACGGATGAATGACTCCATCCTTATGAAGTTTCTCAGTCAGCGCCACAGAGCACAGGGTTAGGAGTTTGAAATGCTAGGCTGCTCCAGCCTTGTAAAACCTGACAACAGAGTCCTGCTTTTAACAATCCCAGCAAGTCAGCCTCTGAAACAGTCAGCGGACGCTGTCCCTTAGGAACCAGGCCATGGTGGACAACCAGAGGGCTTTCTGGGGCTTGCCTATCCCCACTATTGACTGTTGTTGTGGTTTTCCTATGCCAGGAACCAGTTCTCTTTTTCTTTCCTGGAAGTCTTGACTCCCCACTAGAGGTCACCCCAGCGTTAGAAACGGCTGTGTCACCAGGGAATCAAAGTTCTATGCAAGCTTTCTCTACAGTAGAGGACTGGTCTCCCTCTGCCCAGCCTGGGGCAGGTAGTAATTGTTATTTTGGGGGTCCTTAAGTCATACAATTAAGCAAGTAGCTGAAGTGGGTTACAAACCCAGGCTGTCTGGCTCCAGATACATTCTGGATGGAGTAGCCACACTCTTTTAATAGCCTGCCTCTGTAGAGTGTCCTCCACTCCTAAAAGTAGTCCCTCCCAGGAGAGACAGACTGTATCACATCCCTCTCCCTCCGGCATTCCCCATCTCTAAAAGCAGCCTTCAGCATGCTTAGCTTTCATAACCATTCCCACGGGAACAGACTCCCTCTGTGAATCTTGAAAGATATTAGTTCACTGTGCATACACATTCGTGCCTCTAACTCTGTGTGTGAAATGGTTCTTATTACTCACTGACTTTGGTAAAGACCAGGGCATCCACCTGAGCCCCTCCAAATGCTTCCATAGAGAACCTCTCACTCTCCTGGCTGCCTGAGGCACCCAGACAAATGACCTCAAAGAAAACCTTATATTCTTCCTTTTTTTAATATGGGGAAGATGGGCACCTTCGGACTCAACAGTCTTATTGTAAAAATCTTTAGGTCTCCATGCAACCCAGCAATTGCACTCCTAGTTATTTTTCCCTGAGAAATGAAGCTTACATTCACATAAAAATATGTACCTGAATGTTTTAGAAGCTTTAACATAACAACCAGAAACTGGAGACAACCAGATTTCCTTTAAAAGGTGAACAGGTAAACCAACTGGTGGTACCTCCATATCAGGGGTACTACTCAGCAATCAAAAGAGACTCGATACAGACAATGACCTGGACAAATCCCTGGAGAATTATGTTGAATGGGGATTATGAGAATTATGGTTCCATTTATGTAATAGTCTCAAAATGACCGTATTATAAAAATGGAAGAGTAATGGTTTCCAGAGGATAAGGAGGGGTGGGGACAGGAGGGAAATAGGTGTGGCTATCAAAGGGCAGTATGAGATATCCTTGCGGTAATGGAAGTGTTCTGTGTCTTGATTATACCAATGTTAATATCCTGATGGTGATACGGTACTATGGTTTTGCAAGATGTTACTGTGGGGGAAACTGGGTAAGAGATACACATAACCTCTGTATTATTTCTTTCTTTCAACCCTGATTTTCACTTTCAACCCAGCACTGATAGCCCTTATGATACAACCTGACTTACATACTGTAAATGGAGCTTCGTAAAGTACTATTATTTCCTTATGTAAGTTTATTTAAAGGGATTTGATAGCAGTGAACATGTATGAACAGTGAAAGGTTAACCTTAGTTTCAGCCGGAGCTTTAAATTTAGGATTTAGACTTTATATTCCACCACTTAACATGGTACTGGCACATTTCAGTCACACAGTACATTTTTGTTTAACAAATTAATATTGATTTTCTGTGGTTCGTACTGCCTGTCCATGATCCTCACTTCTGGGATTCCTCAAAGAAGAATTCAGTGGGACAGACAGGGTACTCTGGAAATGTCTGTCAGCGCAGAGGGACACCTGTCCGGGTGCCAGTGGGAGTGGGAAGGCAGAGCAGCACCACAGTTCTGGAGGAGTGGGGTCAGGCATGTGGAAAAGACTGCAGGTAAATTTGAGCCCGTTTTTCTTTCACACTGAAAAGAAAAGGGGGACAATCTCAGAAGGAGATTTAAGTATCTGCATTCAAGATAGATTAGAAATATTTTTTCTTAAATGGATCCTGTTTGTTTTAAATATAAGTATTGGTTGTTTCTACTTTTTCTCCCCATTGCAAGTAGCATTTTTAGTTTAAAAAATGCTTTTATGGGCTAATCAGACCTAGTCACCATTTCTGTGAAAAGTATGCATTCTGAATTTCAGTGACTTGGAGTAAATGTTCAGAGCCCAGAATTTTTATCTACTGATGGCACATAATTTGATTCTTCTTCTTTTATCTTTCCGACTAGGCTTTCTTGTTTGGGACAACAGAACCACTCTTTATTAAGCCCTTCTGTTCTTCCTTTTCACTACTTTATTACTTACTCATCACTTACTAGCCTTATAAGTTGATGTCTTACCCACAGATTTTGTGAAGAATATGTACGGTTCCTGCCATGTTTACTAGAACACAGCAAGTCCTTTTTCACACCACACCTTTGTTATAACTGAATTTTCTATTTATTGTAGATCATTGCCGGCACATTTCTGGATATCCTGTTGAACCTTCTTAAGAATTCAGAGAAACTGCCAGGTGACCACTGAAAGAAAGATCTAATCTTAAAGCTTACGTGAGTATTTTCTACTGTGGCCTTGGTTTAGGGCAGATTCAGTTCTGTGATCAAGATGAAAAATGTTATCTATCACTGAGCTTATTAAATTTGGGGGTAAGGTTAGCAGTTTCTCAGGGATGCAAAGAAACTCACACAATACACCACACTTATTCTTTCTTTAAAATAGACAAGAAAGGCTTTTTTTACTTAGCCAACATTCAAAAGAATCCCAGTCTGCAAACCACAAGAATTCTTACTGTGTTGAACCAAAACACCAAGTAGATTGTTTTTCATTATCTGTTCATACAGAAAGTAACCAAAACACATTACATCTTAAAAAGCACTTGATATGTGGTATTTTATTTTTTAATTAGTTTGTGATAGCTTTGTCATTTTTATGATCCAACCCAATGAATGCAATAGGGGAAAATAGGGAGATTATCCTCAAAAGAGAATTCTTGATTATTTTATTGAGTAATTTCATTGGTTAATTTCTTTAAAAAGCAGTATACAGTGCCATAACCTGAAGTTTGTTTATCTTGACCTCTGTAATTCTTAATCATAAGCAGATTTTCCCCTTATTTAGAACCATCCTTAACAGCTCCTCACACCCTTTATATCCAACAGGTCATTAAGTTGTGCTAATTCTATCTTACACGCCCCTCTCCAGTAATGCCTCCTTCCCTCTGCACTGCCTTAGATCAGGCTCTCATCATTTCTTGCCTGGATTTCTGCGGTGACCTACTGATTGATCACCCTATCTCCAACCTTAACCCCTGCCAATCTGGCCTCTCCACATTGCCAACAAAGTAATCTTTCTGAAAGACTAATATAATAAGACCATGCTATTTATTGGGTTGTCAGAAAAGTCATGACATATTTTTTTTATGTTTTTCTTTGCAAAAATGGGTCATGACTTTTCCGACAACCCAATAATATCCTTCAGTGACTCCTTCCTAAAATTCAGGTATAATAAACCTTACCATGGCTTTGTTAGGAAGATTAAATAAAATTCATCACAAACCCCTAGTGCAATGCCTGGCTCGGAACAGCCCTCAGCATGTGTGAATGTTTCCCCTTTGCCCAGAGAACCCATGGCAGCAGCAGAGCTGTAGTGTAAGAAAGCCCTGGTATAGGGGGACAGTGGCTCTGCTGGGAAACCAGACTGACAGGAGTAGGAGCCAAGAATCTCACCAAACTCCACAGCCATGCTTTCCTGAATCCCCTGGAGGTTAGGCACAAGAATAGATGGGTCTAGCATCCAATTCCATCCGTGTTCCAGAAAGACAGACTTTGGCTGATAAATTACAAGCCAAGCCCATCTGTGACTAAGCTTTTGTAACCTTAGAGTAGGGGAGCCTTCTCTGTAAACATCACTCTCTGCCTTTGTGTTTTCTTGTTTTGTTTTGTTTTGTTTTCTCTTCAGTTTCTTAGTAGAGTTTCTTCTGTCAGGCTTTAACTTTTTCTTAAATGAACTAAGGGTAAGAGAGAGAGAGAGACAGGCAGAGAGACAGAGACACACTGAGAGACCAGTGGGGCAGGGGAGTATCAGTGAAAGAGGTGTGGACAGACTGACTGGTGAAGCTACATTACTCAAGTGGATGAAATATTAGAGTGGACACAGTTGAGACTGCTGCCTTTGTCCTACCTCTGTATTCCCAGACAAACCTGGTTTTCCTCAACTCGCAGTCTTCAGATAATGGGAGTTTAGTGAAGCAGATATTTAGATAACTGCAGAACAGAGCAGAATAGAATCAATACTGTAAGAAAGTTGGACAATCTGAATTGATTTCATGATATTTCCAATTTTAAATTCAGTTGCTTTCTGTAGCCTTTTTCTTTCTATTAAAATTTGAAGTTTGTGCTATAAATATAGCTTTTCAGCTGGTCCTCACTGAGTGCTGATTGTTTTTTTTTTCATGCTGATTTAATTAACTTTTAGCAGATAGTTCTGTTTACCATATAGAATATTTCAAATATAATAAGCAAATATATGAAGAGAATTATTTTGTTTTAAATAAAAATATCAGTGGTAGCGTGTGTGTGTGTGTGTGTGTGTGTGTGTGTGTGTAGGTCTTTAAAATCTAAGTATTGTGTATTTATGTCTTTTGACAATGCAGTAAACATATGTAAGCAATTATATCTTAATTTTAAAAATATCTCTTATTCTTTTTACATGATGAAAAGCAAACTAAAGCTTTATGGCAATTTAGTTGCAATTTTGATCCAGGAGATATAAAGAAAATAAGACATTTTAATGGAAAATAAAATATGATAACTCTGTTGTTGTTTCTGTTTGGTGAGATAATTTATTAGAGGCAGGAGGCCAAGAAGGATAAGAAAAAGTGTTTTTCTAAATGACTTCATTATCTTGATTTAGTTTGGCTTCACTGAATCTCACTCACCTCATATTTCATTACAGGCATATCCCATCCACCACATCAGAACGATGTCCTACGTTTTTGTAAATGATTCTTCTCAGACTAATGTCCCCTTGCTACAAGCCTGTATTGATGGAGACTTTAACTATTCCAAGCGGCTTTTGGAAAGTGGCTTTGACCCAAATATTCGTGACAGCAGGGGCAGAACAGGTCTTCACCTTGCAGCAGCCCGAGGGAATGTAGACATCTGCCAGTTGTTGCATAAATTTGGTGCTGATCTTCTGGCCACAGATTATCAAGGGAACACAGCTCTTCATCTCTGTGGTCATGTGGATACTATTCAATTTTTGGTTTCCAATGGACTCAAAATTGATATTTGGTAAGTTCTCTGTGGTTTTTGAAGTCTAGTCATTTCTTACCATTAGTCTCTCAACTAGTGGTCTAAGCTAGGAGTCTGTTGACTTTGTTTCCTCGTTGATCAGTTGCAGTGACTCACTCAGAAAGACATTGAGAACAATGGAATCTTAAGGGAGTGAGGGAACAAGGGGCTGACGTCTAGATTTATGCTGAAGCAGTATAGTTCTATGAAAGTAGTGGCTAGATTCTGCTACTAATTAATTGTGTGTTGTAAGATAAGACAAGGGAACAAGAAGGAAAGAACTAACATTTGTTGAAAATCTATCATGGGCTGGGCACTGTGTTTACTTATGTTAGCTCATTCATTCCTCAGAATGATAGCTCGCGGTAGGTGTTATCTTCATTATACAGATGAAACAGTTTAAACAAGAAGGGTTAAATGACCTAACAAAAGTCACGCTGCTGGAATTTAAACCTAGTTCTGCCTGATTCCAAAGCTTGTTTGCCCTCTATCTTATTATATTCCAAGCTAGCTTCATAATCTCTCTGGGGCTCAGAGTCCTTTTTATACTGAAAACTTAGAGACATGGTCTTCTTTCTTTGTTTTAGAGATACTTTCTCTCTTGAGTGGGAAACATGTCGGGCCACCTTTGAAACTGAGCGTGACCTTTAAACTACAGTTATATGTTGCCCTAATTTATTGGTGCTATAATGTCTGTAAATCTGAATAAGACAATAAATGGTTCTGCTGCTATAAGGATAGTATGTGGTGGGAATTGAATATAGGATTCAGTGTTATTTGGGCTCTCTCCTGTTAGTGTGAAATAGCAATATGTACCAAAGCAGCTTATTTGATTGCTTTCTTTTTTTTTAATTCTTAGACTTTTTTAATACAAACACTATTCCCATAAAATATAAATATCAAATAAGAATAAATCTAGAACTAGACTTTCCAGTTAATCTCTGGGAAGGTGCCCTTTTTCTTTTATTCTCATTTATCTACTCTTTTGCTTATATATTCGTATTCCTTTTTCCCTAGAAGAAAAACAATATAGGTTAACTCAAAATTTAGGTTCTAGCTCTACTATTGGTTCTGCTCTGAGTTTTAATTTTGAGTTATTTGGGCCTATGCCTTCTTCACTATCTGCACAAAAAGGTACTGACAATATAAGACAACTGTGATGACCTTTATTTTTATGACCTTTTGTAGCAATCATCAAGGTGCTACACCCTTAGTTCTGGCAAAGCGCAGGGGAGTGAATAAAGATGTCATCCGATTGCTGGAATCTTTGGAAGAACAGGAGGTAAAAGGATTTAACAGAGGAACTCACTCAAAACTGGAGACCATGCAGACAGCTGAGAGTGAAAGGTACTTAAGATATAATTTTTTAATGGGCAAGTCACTTTAAGTCCCTAGATTTTTTATGACAACTTTGTGAGCTTTGTATTTATTTGCTTTCAAGTACAGGGCTTTGATATTTTCTTTGAACTTTATGTAAGCCCTTATGGCTCCAGATTACAATTGAGAAGCTATTAACAGAAAGTACAACGTGCCCACATGCACGTAATGTTCTGTCAGCCACTGTGCAAGGAAGCCTGCTGTATTGGCAGTACAAGGGAGGAAAAGTGGTTAAGAATTGAATATGAGGGAAGGAAACAGGAGTTTGAGAATTTTAATACCAGTCACTAAAAGAATAGAATTTCAAAAAAGCGGGAGAAAGATAAGTAAAGCTAAGTACTTGGACAATATTAGAAAAGACCAAAAAGGTAGTTTCAAGGGTAGGGAAGTGGACTGCTGAGGGAAAGTAAAACAGGAGGAGAGAAAGTAAGGCAAGATTTAACGTGTACGTATTTCAGTCATGTGAAAGCGAAAGTGACTTTCACATGAGTTGGAACAAATGAAATTTGGGTTCCTGTAAGTAATTGAAGCCAAGATGCAGTGACTGACAGGGTCTTAAATATCTCATCATTTCTCGTCTAGATGCAGTTCAGAACAGTGTCAGGGAGCTCTGAAAGGTGACAAACCATTTTTTCTTTTGGCCTCACTGGCTCAACAGGTTAAGTCAGTAGACCAGACTTTGTTGTACTAGCATGTAGTTTGATTGACTGGCATGGTGTTTCAGCCTTCCAAATTATCCCGGGTAAGAAGGACGATGAGCTTACTACAGTTTCCTCCTACAATTTCCAGTGGAATATATTTCAATGGCCCTCAGCAGCTGTGGACCCACTAGCTGATTGACAAGAACCTGGATTTAGGATCATAAAGACCACTTAGACCAGTGGTATCATTGTTTCTTTGAGTTCTAAAAGAAATCCCCTCTAGTTTTCATAGTTCACCGTTCATTTGATTCTTTTGTATCCATG
Organism: Hipposideros armiger; assembly: GCF_001890085.2. Classification (NCBI taxonomy): domain Eukaryota; kingdom Metazoa; phylum Chordata; class Mammalia; order Chiroptera; family Hipposideridae; genus Hipposideros; species Hipposideros armiger. The sequence continues at coordinate 3,274,555 of NW_017731420.1, read as the reverse complement.
ATTGCTTTCCTCGCTTTTCATTTGCTGGCTGGTGTACTCCTGGGGGACCACTGATTCTACTCTTAAGCTTAAGACTGTTTCATTTAGAATACTTTCAAATACTTTTTACTTCCAACGAAATTCAAGAATTTTACTTCTAGAACAGTGCATATTTCTCATGAGTTATCCCTGAAAGCTGACAAGTAGATAAAATAAGCAGGAAGTCGAAGATGCATTTGCAAGCCCTTTTTTTTTCTCTCACCTGTATACTTTGGATTGAATGTCAGAATGCCATAAGCAATTTAATAACATCAAGTTATCCATTATTTGTTATAGATCATGTTCTTTCAAAATAACTTGAAATTTATTTTCATCTTTCTATAAAGTAGTAGTAAATTACTTTAAGCTTTTTTACCATGAGAAATGTCCAAGAATGTATTTTTTGTTTAGCTTAGTATGTTTTGGAAACCTTGCATGGTATATTTTGTTAATAGTTAGTGCTTTGGCACCTCTTTATCAGAAATTAATTTTTAATTCTATTTTGCCTCAATTATTATTACTTTAGAAGTAATTAGTCATTTGAGCAGCTCAGTATAAAATTTTTACTCTTCTTTCCATTCCTGCCATTTCACTTCAGCGTGAGAATTTGTATTGTTTACAGCATTGTGTAAAGCCAGTTCTTCAAAAATTGAATTAATACTTGTACTACCTGTTTGTTATATCTTGGTTGTCCTGTCTTACTCCTGCCCGCTCAGCGTCATGATAGAAATGCAGTGGTTGAAGCTTAAATTTAAAAGCATAAAGGCAAATAGTTAGTCAAAGTGAAGTGCAAATCAAAACCACAGTGAAATGCCACTTCATACCCACTATGATGACTGTACTCAAAAAGATGGGTAATAACAAGTGTTGTCAAGGATGTAGAGAAATTAGAACCCTCATACATTGGTGGTAGAAATGTAAAATAGTGTAACTGCTTTGGCAAACAGTCTGGCAGTGCATCAAAAAGTTATACAGTATTACCATATGACCCAACAATTTCACTTCCAGGTATATACTGAAGAAAATTGAAAACATGTTCACACAAAAACATGTACACAAAATGTTCATAGCAGCATTATTCATAATAGCCAAAAGGTGGAAACCACCCAAAAGTCCATCAACTGATAAAAGAATAACAAAATGTCATCTGTCCATCCAGTGGACTATTATTACACCACAAAAAAGGAATGAAATACTGATACATGCTACAACATGGATAAACTTTGAAAGCATGCTACATGGGAGAAGTCGGTCACAAAAGGCCATATGTTATATATGATTCCATTTATATAAAATGTCTAGAATTGGCAAATAGAAAGTAAGTTAGTGCTTGCCAGGAGCTGGGGGAAGGGACAATGGGAAGTGACTGCTAAGGGGCACAGTTTCGTATAGACGTGATAAAAATATTGTGGAATTAGATGGAGATAGTTGTACAACTTTGTGAATATACTAAAAACCACTGAATTGTGCACATTGAAAAGGCAAATTTTATGGTATCTGAATTATAGCTCAATACAAAAATGTGAGAAAAACGCGTAAAGGGATTGGCTAGCACATGGTATTACAGCATAGCGGTGTAACAATTAGCCTTTTCTAGTGCAGAAGATAAAGCAAGAGCTTGAATGTATTTACTACAATATTTTTCATTTCCCTTGGGATTCCCTGAGACATAGCATAATTTCTTAAGGGCCTATAAATCAAGTTGGTGAAAAATATTTCCCCACTCCCCCATATAGCCTAGGTTTAATTTAATTCCTTTTACTTTGTAGGTACAGGATGACAAAGACAGGGTAGATGACATATGTCCAAAAAAATTACACATGAACAAACACATCATGATGCTAGAATCAGATATTTCCTGGACAGTAGAAAACATTTCATTAAATAAAGTCACTACAGAAAGTTCTGATTGGCAGAGCTTCTGTGATTGGCAGAGGATCTCTGATTAACAGTGTCAAGAAGTAAAATAAAGTTGTAGGTTTAAAAAAAAACTGGCAATTTTGCATAGTGAACCAGACTCTAAGACAGTGTTTTATGCTGTTTTCATTGTTCTGTACCCAGATGGGTGGAAGACTATGAAGAAAAGGGGTTTAGGGAGGGTAGTGATGACCTTTTATAAGCAATAGATAGTTGATACATCTGAGTATGGTCATTGCGACTTTAATCTAAATGATACTGTTATTGGGCCTACATGTTGTGACATAATTGTGGGTGCTAATCCCTTAGAGCTTTGAATTCATCACGGTGCAGGCTTCCAGATACTGAAGTCAGATATACTGTTTTCTATTTATAGCAGTCATGTTTCACGTTGATATAGCTCTGAAAACCAGAAACCTCATTTCAACTAGATTCAGCCTTTATACAGAAGAGAAATAAACTTACTATGTGTTATTGTACAAGATAGAGCTAAAACCAGTGGTGGGAAACTATTAAGAATTTTTAATGAGTAGACTTGTTCCAATGTCCATAAGACTCACAGTAAACATCCATTATTAGAGAATTACAATCAAAAGAAGAAATTTCGTCATTGGTCTGATTATTAAACTAAACGAATAATTCCCTATTAACTTTTAAGATTCACATATTATCTTTGCTTATTTTCACTAACATGAATTCTCAAATTATGAATCTTCATTCTGAATTCTTCTAAATTTAAACTAACCAAATGTGTTTCGGTTTAGCATCTGATGGAAACAACTCATTTGACCTACTTCAAGACTTCTGCTCAGGACCTTTTTATTCAAAAGGATTTCTTAACTTTAACTCTGCTAAATACAAAACCAAGAAAGATAATCACTATGGTTTAGCAATTTACAGTTTAAAGTAGATTGTCCAGATACATACAGATATACATAAATCAGTACGCGTGAGAGTATATGTATGTATGTCAGTTTTCTTCTTGTTAGTGTTGTTACAGGGTTCGTCTTTTCTAAGTAATACATTTCCCATTGTTTTATGTTTTTGAAATGGGTGCAATGCGTTGTTTCATGCCCATTTATTTTATCTTTGCTTCTTTCACAGTGCCATGGAGAGCCATTCGCTTCTCAATCCCAACCTACAGCAAGGTGAAGGAGTCCTGTCCAGCTTCCGAACCACATGGCAAGAATTTGTAGAGGATCTGGGCTTCTGGAGGGTTTTGCTCTTGATCTTTGTCATTGCTTTGCTATCTCTTGGCATTGCCTACTATGTGAGTGGGGTGCTGCCCTTTGTGGAAAACCAGCCTGAACTGGTGCATTAAAGGAGCTCATGGGAGATGAGGCAGATAGACGCCTGTTTCCTGGCTTCTAAAGTTTTTCAGTTTCTCAAAATGGTTCTCAGTACAGGCAGTTTTTTCTTTCTGCATTTTTACATATTCTAATCCTTTTAGAACAATGTGTAGTTAAGGATACTGCATCCTAAAGCTACCTCTGACTCAACTCGACTTCTTAGGAAAGCCTACACATAGCCTTGTTTGATAAAAATATGGAAATGACTAAAGAATGAAAGATAAAGGAAGAAACTAGGAAGTCCTTGCTATAGAAATGGTACTGTAATATAGGACCAACTAAAGTGAAGTTGAAAATTTTAATTAGTTTTGGTGGGTGGTTTTGTTTTGTTTTTTGTTTTTGCCAGAGCCCGTTTTCCCTTTTTATTTATGTTTTCTGGGATTAGGGGAGAGAATGAAGCATTCAGCTGAAAACTTGAAGTGCTATTTTCAAAGCCTACATAGTAAATCAGTATTGTTGGAATCTGGTTTATTTTAATACTTTCAAGTCTAGTCACAAACCAAGTAGAACTTTTGAAAGTAAGTTATATTTTCTTCAAAAATGTTTGATTTGATCTTATATTTATTTGTTTTTAGGGTCATTTTGAATTTTTTTGTTTGTTTGTAAACTGCTTAGCTTGTTTTTAATATCTAGGAAGAATGAACTGGAGGGGTTCATTTCACTTTTCAATTTCCCCTAATGTTTATTTCAAAGGTATTCTATTCATCAGAAATATAGTCAGAAAACTCTTTCTATTCAGTAGTTAGCAGGGAAAAATAATTCTGATAGTTAACTGTGACTATAATTTTGTAGTGCTATTATTATAGTGAAAAATTCAGTTCTGTAAGCTTGCCATGTTGTCACAGCTGTATCATAGTTCATAATTATGTTATGTGCAATCCTGTTTAGAGGCCCTGTAGAATTGTCATAACAATCCCATCCATGTCAGTAATTCTCTGATAGCAAGAATGGATGGAGTATTTCTGAGTTAACAATGCTGAACACATTTGTACTGGGTTTCATAAACACTTTATGAATGGTAATATTATGTAAATTTAAATCTGGCCCCCAAACTGTATTGCAGCTTTCGGCAGTATGTTTGAAGGCCTCTTGTTAATGATTCTGTTATGTATAAATCATATTCTTGGGTTATTAAAAAAGAATATGAAGACTTGATAATTATTCATTGGGTATGGTTAGAAAACTGTAGTGAAAAACTAATGGTTTTACTTTTTAGAACAAAGGCATCTATGCTACTGCTAATCGAATTGCTAAAATTAGAAATTACAGTTTAGAATAGAATTGGTATTACGGATTCATTTTGCTTGTTGTTATTTTCTCTTTTGTATTTATATATCTAGGATTGAGGTGTTTTCTTTCATGTGGCTTTATCCTCACTTAAAGAGCTGTTTTAAAATTTCCTGATTTACCTGGCTGCATCAGTGTCAGCTCACAGAGTCTTGCTTTCAGGTTAGATTCAAAAACAATAAATCATACTTGGTATAAATACATCAAAAATAGCAGACTTTAGAGTGGAGAGGAGAACACTAGAAATCAAACTATATTCACAATGAAAGTTGTGGAATTTACATTTGTAAATCTAAACAGATATGCAAAATTGGTTAAACATACATGTAAATATGTTGAGCTTTTTTAAATAGAGGTTTCCTTTTAAGTGGTGATTTCTTTGTATTCTCTTCTCTGCATTCAGAATTCATTAACACTACCAATAAATGTATTTATAATCTCTTAATCAAAATCCATTTCGTAGTGTATCATTGTTTTTCTTTAAATGGGTTGCAATTGGCTGTTTAAAAAAGCAGAGTTTTTTTTTTTTTTCAAACCTGGTATAATGAGTATATCATGTTTATATATGTTTGACTTATAAATGCTCTGAAACTAATTTGGGTGAATTGCTTGCAGATTTAAAGTGATAATAACTACCATGACTAAGCACCTCCCAGTTATACAGGTCACTTTATTTTTATTTTATTTTTTAAAGTAATTTTTTCAGTTACAGTTGACATATATTAGTTTCAGTTGTACAACATAGTGATTAGACAGTTATGTAACTTACAAAGTGATTACCCCAATAAATCTACCCCATCTGACACCATATATAGTTATTACAATATTATTGAACACATATCTTATGCTATACTTTATATGTGACTATTTTGTAACTACCAATTTGTACTTCTTAATCCCTTCCCCTTTTTCACCCATCCCCCTATCCCCCTCCCATCTGGCAACCATCAAAACGTTTTCTGTATCTATGAGTTTGTTTCTGTTTTGTTTGTTTATTTCGTTCTTTAGATTCCACGTGTAAGTGAGATCATATGGTATTTGTCTTTCTCTGACTTACTCCACTCAGCACAGTACCCTCTAGATACATCTGTGTTGTTGCAGATATTCTGGCAAGATTTCATCCTTTTTATGGCTGAATATATTCCACTGTATGTATATGTACTACCCCTTCTTTATCCATTTATCCACTGATGGACACCCAGGTAGCCTTTATAGCTTGGCTATTATAAATAATGCAGCAATGAACATATGGACGCACATGTCCCTTTGAAGTAGTGTTTTGGGTTTCTTCAGATAAATATCCAGAAGTGGGATTACTGGGTCCTTCTTTGTCTCTTGGTGTAGCTTTTGTTTTAAGGTCTATTTTGTCTAGTATAAGTATTGCTATACCAGCTTTTTTGTTGTTGTTTTGCTTTGTTTTGTTTTTTTCATGAAGTACCTTTTTGCACCCCTTTACTTTCAGTCTGTGTGTCTTTAGATCTAAAGTGAGCCTCTTGTAGACAGCATGTGTAAGGGTCTTGTTTTCTTATCCATTCAGCCACTCGATGTCTTGTGATTGGAGCATTTAATTCATTTACATTGAAAGTAATTGTTGAAGGATATGTAGTTATTGTCTTTTTATTCATATTTTTTATCTTTTTTTTTTTTTCGTCTTAAAGAAGTCCTTCTTAAGATTGCTTGTAATACTGGTTTGAAATTGATGAACTCCTTTAACTTTTTCTTGTCTGAGAAGCTCTTTATCTGTCCTTTGAGTCTAAATTATAGCTTTGCTTGGTAGAGTAACCTTGGTTGTATAGGTCCTTGCTTTTCATCACTTTGAATATTTTGTTCCAGTCCCTTATGCCTGCAAAGTTTCTGCTGAGAAATCAGCTGACAGTCTTATGGGAGCTTCCTTGTAGGTTACTGCTTTTCTCTTGCTGCTTTTAAGATTCTCTCTTTGTCTTTAACCTTTAGTATTTTAATTATGATGTGTCTTGGTGTGGGCCTGTTTGGGTTTATCTTATTTGGGGACTCTCTGCACTTCCTGGGCATATTTGGGAAGTTTTCCATCATTATTTCTTCAAATAGGTTTTCAGTTTGTCCCTCTTCTCCTCTGGTACCCCTATGATGCGTATGTTGGTTCACTTGATGTTGTCCCAGAGGCCCCTTAAGCTATACTCATATTTTTGGATTATTTTTTCTGTTTTCATTGGGTGTTTTCTTCTCCTTAACCTCTAAATTGCTGATTCAGTATTCTGCTTCATCTAATCTACTGTTGATTCCCTCTAATGTAGTCTTCATTTCAGTTATTGTATTCTTTATTTCTGACTGGTTCTTTTTTATGTTTTCTATCTCCATTTTTTTTTTTCCTATTTCTTTGTTGAAGTTCTCCCTGGAATCATTGAGCACCGTGATAATTAGTGTTTTGAACTCTGTGTCTGGTAGATTGCTTGTCTCCATTTTGTTCTTTTTCTGGAGCTTTGTGCTGTTCTTTTATTTGGGATGTGTTTCTTTGTCTCCCCATTTTGTCTGCCTTCCTGTGTTTGTTTCTATGTATTAAGTTGAATTGTCATGTTTCCCTGTTGTAGTAGAGTGACCTTATGTAGTAGTTGTCCTGTGGGGCTCAGTGGCGAAGCCTTCCTGATAACCTGAGCTGGGTGCTGCCCGTGTGTCCCATGTGTGAGTTGTGCATGCCCTCCTGTTTTAGTTGATCTTTAGTTGCTGTTGATATATCAGTGGAAGGGATTGATCCCCAGGCTGATTGGTTGTGAGCACTGGCTATGACTACAGGGGCTGACCCCATGGAGCAGGATTAGCTTTAGCAGGGCTCTAGTGCCTGTCCAGCCTGCCCTTAGGGTGTGTTGTCTGTGGAGGTGGCCTAGTGGTGCTCTGGAGTGGTCTGAAACTGGCCCCTGGGCATGCCAGCCCTGGGGCCTCCTGGGAGGGGCTTCACCACAGGCCAACTTCAGTCTCCACCTGTGCCCTGCCCAGGGCCATTTGGCATGAGCCACAGAGTGATCTACAGATGTCTTCCACCTATACTGAGGTGCCTGAGAGAGGCCAAGCTGCGAACCAAGGCTGGCTGCCACTAGTGGGGATGCTTAGCAAGAGTTTTGGGGTACACAGAGGCCACATGCTGCTTGTTTGGGTTTGTGAACCTTTGAGAGATTTTAGGAAAGTCCGCACCATGAGCCAAGACAGGCCATTTGTATGGAAAAGCCACTGGAAGTGGCTGGGTGGGCCCATAGGTTGGGTGGGGCCAGGTCTCAGGGAATCACCAGGGTGGATCAAATGACTGTATCAGCTAGATGGTTGGAGACTCAGATATGGCACTTGCCTGCATCTGCATGCCAGGAAGGGGAGAGCTCAACAAAGAAACAGTGGCTTCCTCCAGCTCCCCATATGTCCCTGGTGTCCCTTGAGCTGCTGCCCCAGCACTGGAATTTAGAACAAGTAAGTTGGTCAGTGAGTAAGATCATTTGCGAGCCCTTTAAGAGGAATGTCTGGTATCCAGCCGCCTTCGTCTCACTCAGCCACGTTGTCTGCTGGATTTCACAGCCAGAAACTGTGGAGCCTTCTTTTCACGGCACAAGAACCCTGGGCTGGGGAGCCTGGTGTGGGGCTGGAACCCCTCCTTGGGAAGACCTTCACAGCCAAAATATCCCTCCCGATTTTTAACTGCCACATGCGGTTATGGGGCCTAGCCTATTTCGTGTCTCTCCCCACCCTACCACTCTCAAGGTGGCTCCTTCTGTGTGCCCTTAGCGTAGGACTTCTGTTCAGCTAGACTTCAGGCGATTCTCAAAGATAGTTGTTCTGTAGTTGTAATTTTGATGTGGTTGTGAGAGGATGCAAGCACAGCATTTAATCTGCCATCTTGACCAGAAAATATACATGTCACTTTACATGCCTCATTTAATTTCATCCTTATGCTCCCCCTACCCCCACTACATTTCTCCATTTTGTAAGATGAGGGAACTGGGCTGGCCGAGTGGCTCAGTCGGTTAAGAGCTTGCTCAAGAATGCGAGCTCTGAACAACAGGGTTGCCGGTTCGATTCCCATGTGGGCCAGTGAGCTGCACCTGAACTAAGTTGCTGCTGAGCTGCCAACAGGTGGCAGGATGGCTCAGCTGGCGAGAGCACATGCTCCTAACAACAAGGTTGCTTTAGTTGCTACACCTGCTCACAACTAAAGACAATTCAGCCATTGAGCTGAGCTGTTGCCCTGGTGGCTCAGGGGATAGACCATGCGCTCTTAACAACAAGGATGCCGGGTTCGAATCCTGCATGGAATAGTGGCTACGCCCACCCGCAACTAAGATTATAACACAGCACCTTGAGCTTAGAGGCCACGAGCTGCCGACGGGCAGCTAGATGGCTACTGGTGCCCTCCACAGCTAAGACTGAAGAGCAACAACTTGGCTGGTCCCCTTCCCCAATTCCTCAACACTGTTCCCCTCCCCCAATTCCCCAATTAAAAATAAAATAGAATAAAACATCAGAGCCAAGAAAACCCCCCTAAAAAACAAAAAACGTTAACTGGGGGAGGAAAAGAGGCCAGCATCTGGTTAAACCATGCATTAAAATCGTTCAGGCTGAAACAATTCCAGCTGTGTTAGATGAAGTAGAACTTTGGGATCAAGCCCATTCCTTTGTGCTCTGAAGGAGATTCAAAACTATTTTCTAGGGAGAATCTTGGCCCTGCCGTGGACATCTCATTGGCTTCCCTCAAATCACAGATAGTGGGGATTCTGTTCAGTCACCCATACTTGGACTTTGGACATCACAGACAGCTGCACAGCCCAAGGGATAGGGACCCACATTCACCTGGCAGCAGAAGTTTGGCCACATCCCAGTTAGATGTCAGAGAATACAATCTGGAGTTCCTTGTTGCCTAATATCAGAAGCTTAGCTGATAATATTTAGAGTATTGCTTGGAAGGTCTTTTAGATCAACACTGTCCAAACTTTCTGCAATGATGGAAATTTTCTAAATTTGCGCTGCCTAGTGTGGTAGCTAGCTACTTGTCACTTGCAGCAATTTAAATTAATTAAATTATAAATTCAACTCTTCATTAGCACAATCTGAGCCTAAAACCCAACTCCAATTTACATGTTAAAGCAAAACTAGCCACATTTCTAGTGTTCATTAGCCACAAAAGGTTATTGCATTGGTTAGCACAGATATATAACATTTTTATTTTTGCAGAAAGTTCTCTTGGACAGCAGTGTTTGAAGATCTATCTTGGGCTCAGGTCAGGTCAGTGTACAGCTAGATATTGAACTGGATTATAGCAGTGCCCACCCCAATTGCTTTTGGCAAGCTCTTTGTTATTAAATGACAATGCTATACAGTGCTTATTAAGCCACTTAATCTTAACAAATTGTGATTGTTATCCACACACCTCACAGTCAGGGAAACTAAGGTGCCTGAGGTGGTTGGAATGACATGCCCAAGGTCTCACAGCTAGTAAGTGGCAGAGCTGGGATTTGAACTCAGGCAGTATGGAATGGAAGGCTCTTACTCTAAGCATCATGCTGTGATGCTTCCCTCTGCTTAGTTGTGATTCTGTCCTCGTGAAGTACGGGTGAGCCCTGTGTACCTAAGTACTGCATCTATTCTCAGGAAAGTGACTGGGGCTGCTTTTGGCACTGCTCTTTATAAACACCCCTGAGGAGGAACTTTTGCTTCTTAGAACTACAAACAACTGCATTTCTGCTGATCTTTGCTTTCATCTTATGTGCTTTATGAATTATGTAATTGATCAGGTAGAATTCCTCTTCCACATTGGATGCTGAAAAGCTTAATGCCAAATTTGGGTTCCACCAGAAGCACTTTAAGTACATTATAGTGATTTATTAGCACCTCATTCCTGGTTTACTCGTATAGCTTTATCTTTAGTTTTATTTTCTTACTCTAAATGTTCACTTTTTATTTATGCTATTCTGTAGTACTTAAGCCCCCTTAAGTTATATTTGGATTGTAATGGGGGATAGATAGTTAATTAGAAAGTTATTCTTATTAGTATGAATTGCTAGGACTACCACAAAAATACCTGATAATTTCTGGAAGCTAACAGCAGAAAATGCATTGACCTTTTGCAGTTGGAAACAATATTGCCTCCTATTCAAAATGCAGTTATGATTTCTGGCATACCTGCAATTGTCAGTTTACCTTATTTATGTGTTTCTCTTTGTTCCAAAAGGGATTTAAGTTCAGCTGAGTAAGCAGGTAGTATTCTAAACTCTGGAAATCAAACGTCTCAGCTTGTTCTAGTCTAGCATTATGATCAGTCATTTGAGTGAAGCCTGATAAATGAACATTAGGAAGTTACTATAATTACAGAATGTAGAGATGGAGGAACATTAGAAATCGTGTAGGGAGGGGGAAAAGACCAAGAGGGACTGAATGACTGTGATCCCTCAATTAAGAAAGGGGCAGAGCCGTTATGTGAATCCAGACATAGTCTACTAGTCTCACCTCTACTGCCTCTTACATGTCTACCCCTGCCACCATAGGCTATTCCAAATGTTATTTTAAAATACAAGTAGCTGGTGTTAGGTACATAAAGATAAACTTTCTTGCCAGTTGTGTTCTGTATACTTTAACAGTTAACCAAAACACTGACCTGTTCATTGAGCTGATACTTTCATAAGCCAAGGATGTATTTTTCTGTAACCCCAGTCTCCATTTGTTTATGCCCAGGACAGTCACCGCAAACCTATCATCTTCCCTTGATAAACATTTTAAGTGAGAAATCTTTTCACTTCTCACAAAAAAAATGCACATCGAATAATGTACTTTCGCTGTAAAGACCTCACACCATGGAAATGCTGCGAGGAAGCTAAGAAGGCTCCTGAGTTTCCATAGCAGGCATGGTGTTACCACATTTTCACTTGGTCAGACACACTATTTCTTCTTAGAGAACAGTCCCATTGTCTGTTGTGTACTTTTAATTCAAGTTAGGGCGTGGATGGTTGCAGGACCATTTGAAAATTGAAGCCCTGGAATTGTAAAATGCCCTGCTTTGAGGGTATCTCACAAGGCCGTTCACTGCCTGGTTCTCTCACGTGTCAGAGATGTGTTGTGTTATTCATTGAGCTCTTCAATATGTTTCTTATGTGCACTTTCCCACATCTTTGGGAGTATTCCTAAAAAGGCAATGAAAAATGTGTGAAGGAGAGTAACTCTCACTCATGGTAAAACTGTCATTGTATCCTCCTAGGAATCACACATGTAGGGGCGTTCAACAGATTCTTTTCCCCCCTTTTTTCCCTAAGGTTTGTTTTATTTTTAATCTGGGTTATTTTTTTATGTCTAAATTAATATAAGGATCAATTTAGTAATAAGCTCTGACTTAGGGTCAGAAATGTATAATAGTAAATCTACTCCTGAGATTAAAAAAAAAACAAACAAATGGATAAATTTTTTTATTTGCTGGAATAATTACAAATTAATGTGTGGATATATTACTTTATGAATAAATATAGTTCAGCAAATTTCAATTGTTTTTCTTTTTATAGTACCCATTTATTTGCTTTTAAAATTGTGTGGTATGCAATGTTAGCTCTACAGAATGCTTATGTGTTTTTGTATGTGTCCATAAGCCTAATTCCTTTTGGGAGGTTTAAGAATAATCGCTAGCCTAATTCTCTTGCATCTTCATGCTATAAATTGCAAATACTTAGAGAAGTGGCATTGCAGACTTAGTTATTTCTTCCTATAATTGAGCTATGAGAAGGTTATTCTCTGTCACAATAAAAATTAATATTCTCTTTTTTGGGGGATTAATTTCTAAATTTGAAGACTCTGGGTCAGAGTTGGCTGGACTGTTTCACCAAAATTTCAGCCCCTAAGAAACAAAAATAGGTTCTGAAATAGTTTCTAGGTCACTGGCACAGAAAGCTGGCAAAAAGCTACAACTGACTTTGGATAGTCCTAGTTAGTACAATTCCATCAGCACAGTCTGTTCTTTTGGACTGTGATTCAAGTTTAGGAGAAAATACAATATAGGAATCCCCAAATTCTTACTCTATAGGTTTAGGCAAGGGTGAGTCTCCTTTATTTTAGTAGACCCCCTGACATGGGGGAGGGGAGACATATTTAATCAGTTCTGTATTTCACCTTATTGCACTGTCCACAGTTATTTGTTATTTTAGTTTAAGTTCCAGTTTTGGATCAGACAGTGGAGGCTGTGGCTATGCTAAAAACAAGTAGACCTGGAGTTGATAGATCTCAGCTCTACTTAATATGGACTGACCTTGGTCAAATAATTTAATCTTCTAGGATCTCTTCATGTGTAAAACAGAAATAATGCCCACCACATAAACTTATACTAAATAAAAATAACTTACCTGAGTGCTCTGTGTGTGTGTGTGTGTGTGTGTGTGTGTGTGTGTGTGTGTGTGTGCACCTGGCCCTTCAAGGGCTGATACTGTTGTTATTCCCATAAAGAAAACAAGGCTTATATTATGTTTCCTAAAGCCATGGAGTAGACCAAACCAAGAGTCAGTCTAATGCTAGTGATTTTGCACGTAGCCATCAGAACATGTGCTTCTCCTATTAAGTGAGTCACCACATCTGAAAGTACCTGGTACTTTATAGGGACGTAATATTAAGTTCTCTTTTTCTCTTGGCAGATTAAATTATGTGATTTATTGACTGAAGTCTAGCTTTTTCTATGCAAATGATTTACACATTATCTCACAATTTTTGATTTGCTATGGAAGCTTTAATAACTGCTTTATTAATTAAAATCTCATCCATTAATTTTCATAGCAACAGCTTTATAAGAGCCCATAGAACCTTCCAGGCATCATCTCATTAGCTCTGACAGCCCCTCCTCAGTTAAGGAGCCTCTCAGCCATGAGTAGAACCCAGAGACCTCATCAGTGACAGGGTAGAAAAAAAATGCCTAGCTTCCATGTTGAACTGTCCAATCTCAGGTTTACATTGAGAAGGGAAGTGTACCTTTTTAACCAGTTGTGAAGTTTTAAAATGCCTAAGATCATTTAAAATGCCTAAAATCAAGAGGGCGATTTTCACTGGGTTCCATGAGAAAAGATCCAGATTGGTAGCCATGTTTACTAAATTGTTTCAAAAGAGATTCCTCTAATAGAACTACTCTTGAAGAAAACAGAGTAAATGAGAATTATGGAAGCTTATATTTTCTTTCTAGTTGAGCTTTTCTTCCGTTTAGGAAGCATGAAACTTTTCTCTCATGATTTTTGTTGCAGTTGTGTTGGCACTGTCGGTTCCCCAGGGCGATGGTGACATCATCTTGCCTAATAACAGAAATGTTTTAATGGCTGAGCTTAGAAATCCACTATACTTCTTATGATCTTCAAAAATACGTGTTCATCATGTGAAATGGGAATGCACTAGATCCTTAGTCAACAAATCTTCAGCCATTCTGGAATTCCCATTCTGGTATTCCCAATCCTTGAAAGTGGCAGGCCCAGTCCCCAACACAAAGAAGCTCTGCCCTATATTATTTTCCCTTTGACAAACCCTACACCTTTCCAAGGCTTCCCTGTCCTAGTCTTGAGCTACAGTTGGAAGAGAGGGAGAATGTGGAAAGTTAGCAGTTACCTGTTCTCTGGCCCTGACTCAGAGAATGCTATAAACAGAAGGGACCTGGAATTCCCACCCCCGAAAATTATGATTCTCTTTTGACATCTGACCCTGCTCAGAATACGAATTATATTAAATAGAAAGTCTTAATTTTTTTTTGCAATGACTATTTATTAATACATGTATTTCAAATGTTCACAACATCAAGGCATTTTTGTTGGCATGCTAGACAGAGGCATTATTTAAGATCTTTGAAAATATTTTTACTTTTGTTCCCCCTGCATACTCATTTTTAAATTGATTTGATGATGTCCTTGATGTCTGTAATGTCAATGCAAAGGAAAAATACAGAAAGAAGTAAAATAACACAATAGCAATTAATTGGGGAAAAACAAGTTATTATTAATATTATTTCCCTCATGGGAAGCAACAATACAGCTTCCTAATAGGATTATATGGGTTTCAACTGAGAGGCATAGAGCACTAAACTGTCTACACATACCCAGGCATGTAACAGTAATGAGCAAGGAGACCACCTAAAACTCAACAATTTCCTTCATGCATCATGCATGCTTTTTTCTCCTCATGAATAATTACTGATGTGCCTCTTTCTATGTCCTAGGCAGCCTGGAGAAGGCAGGAAAAAGCCTTAGTAAAGGGCAAACAAAGCCAAAGGAGATTAAGTCAAAAGAACAGATAGCTGTTTCTCTTCATCAAGGGGTGTGGCATTTGTCGGTCACGATGAAGGGCTAACAGAAGCCTCCTACACTACTTGCAGGGCCCAGTGGGGCCAGTGATAGTACGATCGATCACCAGTCACCTATGATGAGCTGCAGTTGGACCAAGTACAGATGGAGGAGCCTTGGGTGGGGTCCCTAGGACTAGATGCAGGGAACCTGGCTACATTCTGGCACAACAGGGCTTCACAAAATGGAACATTACACATGATTTGAGCTGAAAGGCAGGGCAGAGACTGCGTGGGAGTGTCAGTTGTGCATGGGGTGGGGCATTAGGGGGAGCAGGGCAGGTGTAATATGTACTGTACTCTAACATTCTTTGGAAGTCTTTCAAGGATTGCTGCAGTTCTTTTTAAAATCAGTTCTCTGATTCTGTCATTCTTGAAAGCCTTCTCCTTACATCATCTCATTCTGGTTGGTCGTGATGAACCGGGACAGACAGCAGGCCAGCAGCATGCCAATCAGCTGGGAGAATGCAATTCCAAAGCCACTCCAGCGATGATTCCCATGTTAGTCTCCATGAAACTAGTCACCAGATCATAACAACCCTTCTAGTTAACGTTGGTGGCGGCCACAGTCAGGTTCTGCAGATCCTGGGGATTACAATCGGTTTCATTCATGCAGCAACTCCAGGGGATGCCATGCTGCTGGAAGTAGGGGCTGGTGCTCCAGCTGGTATAGTTCTGCACACCACAGCAGCTCAGGTTGTGCTGCACATGGTCCACCGCCCGGCTTCTCTCATCATTGCCATTGTAGTTCTGCATGGCATCCGTGTAGGTCCTCAGGAAGGTGTCGATCTCACGACGAAACACAAACCCTGAAATGCCAGCTACGAGCTCAGCCAGGAACACCAGTGACAGAAACATGGCATACAGTTTCAGCATCCATGGGCTACCACGGCATGTAGCAAAGCATCCAAACAGGCCAAAAATGATGATAGTGGTGCCAGTTCCGATGAGCACATAGGGAACATTGGTGGAGTTCTCAGCAATAAGGGAGATATAGGTGCCCAGAGTGAGTTTGTCCCACACTCCCAATGGCCAGCAGAATCACCCCAATGATCCAGAAGATGAAGGAGTAGATGATGAGGAGGGTTTTGAGACAGGTAATCACAGGTTTGGTCTCCATTCTCCACGATGCCACACTCAGAAAGTCTTATTCTTATTAGAAAGAAATTATTCCAATTCCAGAGTTATGTGGCTGAGCCCTTTTTCTCTTGCTGATTGAAATATAAAAAATTTTTTTTTTATTGGGGAACAGCCATGGTCATTGGTTACACATTGCTTTCATGCTCTAATGGCATAGTTGGCTCTTTTAGGGAGGGTGCAGCTCACAGTGGCCCATGTGGGGATCGAACTGGCAACATTGGTGTTATCAGCACCATGCTCTAGCCAACTGAGCTAACCAGTCACCCCCTGAAATTCTTCTTCTTTTTTTTTTTTTTTTTTAGCTGAGCCATCCTGCCACCTGTTGGCAGCTCAGTGGCTGCTCAGCTTGGGCCAGGACTCGAACCACTGTTGCTCAGAGCTTGCACTCTTGAGCAAGCTCTTAACCAACTGAGCCACTCGGCCGGCCCTTCTGAAATTCTTTATTGTCACTAAAGGAGTCCTAATTATTCAGACTGTGGCCTAACTTTGGTTCACTGGCTTACAACTGCTCTGCTCAAATAATATTACCAGCTGTGGAATAAATATAGATGGTCAACTTATGTCAAATGTCAGCCTTTT
This sequence comes from Hipposideros armiger, assembly GCF_001890085.2. Lineage (NCBI taxonomy): Eukaryota > Metazoa > Chordata > Mammalia > Chiroptera > Hipposideridae > Hipposideros > Hipposideros armiger. The sequence continues at coordinate 3,257,968 of NW_017731420.1, read as the reverse complement.
AAAATATTTATGGATATATGAGGTTTCTTGATCATTTAATTTGTATAAAATAAGTTGTAACAGAGCTTCAACATGCTGCTTCTGACTTGCAAGAATGGATACAAAGGGATGAGATGAGATGTTCCACCTTCAGCACCCCAAGGGAAATACACACACAAACATACAAGGCGGTTTTCCGACCTCGCCGTTCATATGAAAACAAACAAGGCACACCTTTTCACAGATACCCTCCATCTGTGACTGGGAGGCAGAATGGCCTGCTAGTTAAACACAGGGACCTTGGAGTCAGCCAGACCTGGCTTTGGATCTCAAGCCTACAATTGTAGTGAAATGGTCCTGGCAGGCTTCCTACCACTTGCCCCTAGCCTCAGGTTCACCATCTGTTAAGTGAGAATAGTAATACTAACCAGAGGCTCAAAGGAAATAATGGATGTAAAATGCTCAATGCAGGGCCTGGTAACTCTCAGTTATTAGCATGGGCCTGGTAACTCTCAGTTATTAGCATAACGATATGATTACTTCCCTTTTAGGCCAACTACTATCTAGAACCATGACAACACCCCAAAAGACACAACAACTTCTGTTTCTTTGTAATTGGTCAGGCCCCCAGGCACTGGCTGACTGGATTCCTGGATGACTGGATAGCTTCCGCTCTTCTGTGAGCTTTCATTAAATAATATTTTAATTATTAGCTCAAGAGGACATTAACCACACTCCCTGCCAGTCTCTCTGAACCCTCCCTGCAGGAAACCGAGGACATTTGAGGAGCTACAGAACACAACTTCCCTCTGAAAATCAAGAGAGATCTGAGGGCAAAAACAGGAGAGGCAGACCCTCTGAGTTCCAGGTCCTTATATTCTCTTATTTGGTCCCAGTGTGTCTCTGTTAGCAGGACTGGGATTTTTTTACCCTCCCCCACCTTTACAGAGAAGGAAACTGAGGCTTGGAAGCTTGCAAGTCCTGACAGACGCTGAATCCAGGCCATCTAACCTCCAGGTCAGCGCTCTGCACCTGGCTGCTATCTAATACCGGAGCGTCAAAGGCGTAGAGAGGAGGAACACAGACGTCAGTGTCCCTGACAGGTGTGGCTGTCCCTGTCACAATTTCTGTCAAGGGGAGGCATCTCTGAAGCGCTACATTTAAAGAGGAAGCACAGAGACCTCCCTGCCGGGGGCCCCTCCTGTCCAGTCCCACCCTGCAGGCCACCCAGGGGACCTGCCACCCTCCCCCTTCCCAGCTCCTCAGGCAGAGCTCAGAACTTCCCCTCCTCTGCCGGGGTAGGATGACTTCCACAAGGCAAATCACACCCATTTGATCTTGAACAAAAGGCTGCGAAGGTATCTGAAATGACAACTCCCTGGTGGGTGATGTCATGCTGTTTTGTTTGTCTCCATGGACTGTGGTTATCCAATTTCAGTTGTGAAGAAAATGGTCTGGGGAAAAAAGTTACTTCATTCGGAAAATTCCAAGAAGCCATAAATACGGTTTGCAGCTGATGAAAGCACATTCACAGGCAGACAATGGCTTTTGGATGGAAGAAGCGCCCTCCCAAGAGAGGTGAGAGGCCAACCCTGCACCCCGCCCGCCGCCCCCGCAGCCCTCCTTCTCCAGGCAGATGTGCTTGTGCGCGCTCCTGGCGAGATCCCGCAGCCCCTTTCCGCTCGGGAGACTCCATAATCCCAGCGGCGAGCTGGCCGGGACGTGTTTCCCTGGTTCTCATCCTAAATGCCTCCTGCCAAGCCCATCCATCCTGGGGCGTCCGGTGCAATTGCGCCCACCTCCCCTCTCATAATCGGTTGACCTAGGTTTCTGAGTTGTTAAAGAAAATTAAAACTAACATTTTGTTTTATTTCATTTCTGATTCACTTTCTAGTCTCACAATCTCTTGTGAATCCTTTTTGCTTTTCATATTCTTTTCTTTTCCCCCTGCAACTGACATAGTGAGAAAGAGGGAGAAAACAGGATGCGATTCCATTTTACTTTTCACGAGATATCTAAGAGTATAATTTCCAGTCCAGATCTTCAGCCCTGAGTCAGGAAGAAATAACCGCTGCCAGGAAAGACTAGGGGCCCAGAGCATAGATCCAGACGCAAATTTTCAAGAGATGTTGCATTTTCTCTTCTCTCTCTCTCTCTCTCTCTCTCTCTCTCTCTCTCTCTCTCTCTCTCTCTCGTATAAAAACAATATGAAAACATTAAAGAATTTTGGAAGACAGGAGAAAGTCTCCATGACCTTTCATTTTTTGTGTTCCCTGCTCCAGGTCCCTCAGTCACTGAGCTCCTTCCTCATTCTGTCTTTCCTGTTACCCTTGATCCCCAGATTTGTTAGGGAGCCCCTCACCCTCCACCTGGCTTCCACAGAGTCACAGCTCCACGGTGTTCCCAGGCTCTGGGAGCTGGTCTCTCCTGAAACTCGCCCACAGCCTCCTATTTTCATTCCCAAATCAGTCTCCAGAGGCAAAGGTCCCCTTGTCCTGAGAACATGAAGTCTTTCCCTGCGGCCTACGGCGGGGCGATGGTCTCCAAGTGCAGACCTTCAGGCCAGGGTGGTGCCCCTGTGCCCGCTGGCTACCATCATACAGGTCT
>NW_017731420.1:3241014-3252637 GCF_001890085.2 Hipposideros armiger | reverse complement strand
CCTAATTCTCTTGCATCTTCATGCTATAAATTGCAAATACTTAGAGAAGTGGCATTGCAGACTTAGTTATTTCTTCCTATAATTGAGCTATGAGAAGGTTATTCTCTGTCACAATAAAAATTAATATTCTCTTTTTTGGGGGATTAATTTCTAAATTTGAAGACTCTGGGTCAGAGTTGGCTGGACTGTTTCACCAAAATTTCAGCCCCTAAGAAACAAAAATAGGTTCTGAAATAGTTTCTAGGTCACTGGCACAGAAAGCTGGCAAAAAGCTACAACTGACTTTGGATAGTCCTAGTTAGTACAATTCCATCAGCACAGTCTGTTCTTTTGGACTGTGATTCAAGTTTAGGAGAAAATACAATATAGGAATCCCCAAATTCTTACTCTATAGGTTTAGGCAAGGGTGAGTCTCCTTTATTTTAGTAGACCCCCTGACATGGGGGAGGGGAGACATATTTAATCAGTTCTGTATTTCACCTTATTGCACTGTCCACAGTTATTTGTTATTTTAGTTTAAGTTCCAGTTTTGGATCAGACAGTGGAGGCTGTGGCTATGCTAAAAACAAGTAGACCTGGAGTTGATAGATCTCAGCTCTACTTAATATGGACTGACCTTGGTCAAATAATTTAATCTTCTAGGATCTCTTCATGTGTAAAACAGAAATAATGCCCACCACATAAACTTATACTAAATAAAAATAACTTACCTGAGTGCTCTGTGTGTGTGTGTGTGTGTGTGTGTGTGTGTGTGTGTGTGTGTGTGCACCTGGCCCTTCAAGGGCTGATACTGTTGTTATTCCCATAAAGAAAACAAGGCTTATATTATGTTTCCTAAAGCCATGGAGTAGACCAAACCAAGAGTCAGTCTAATGCTAGTGATTTTGCACGTAGCCATCAGAACATGTGCTTCTCCTATTAAGTGAGTCACCACATCTGAAAGTACCTGGTACTTTATAGGGACGTAATATTAAGTTCTCTTTTTCTCTTGGCAGATTAAATTATGTGATTTATTGACTGAAGTCTAGCTTTTTCTATGCAAATGATTTACACATTATCTCACAATTTTTGATTTGCTATGGAAGCTTTAATAACTGCTTTATTAATTAAAATCTCATCCATTAATTTTCATAGCAACAGCTTTATAAGAGCCCATAGAACCTTCCAGGCATCATCTCATTAGCTCTGACAGCCCCTCCTCAGTTAAGGAGCCTCTCAGCCATGAGTAGAACCCAGAGACCTCATCAGTGACAGGGTAGAAAAAAAATGCCTAGCTTCCATGTTGAACTGTCCAATCTCAGGTTTACATTGAGAAGGGAAGTGTACCTTTTTAACCAGTTGTGAAGTTTTAAAATGCCTAAGATCATTTAAAATGCCTAAAATCAAGAGGGCGATTTTCACTGGGTTCCATGAGAAAAGATCCAGATTGGTAGCCATGTTTACTAAATTGTTTCAAAAGAGATTCCTCTAATAGAACTACTCTTGAAGAAAACAGAGTAAATGAGAATTATGGAAGCTTATATTTTCTTTCTAGTTGAGCTTTTCTTCCGTTTAGGAAGCATGAAACTTTTCTCTCATGATTTTTGTTGCAGTTGTGTTGGCACTGTCGGTTCCCCAGGGCGATGGTGACATCATCTTGCCTAATAACAGAAATGTTTTAATGGCTGAGCTTAGAAATCCACTATACTTCTTATGATCTTCAAAAATACGTGTTCATCATGTGAAATGGGAATGCACTAGATCCTTAGTCAACAAATCTTCAGCCATTCTGGAATTCCCATTCTGGTATTCCCAATCCTTGAAAGCGGCAGGCCCAGTCCCCAACACAAAGAAGCTCTGCCCTATATTATTTTCCCTTTGACAAACCCTACACCTTTCCAAGGCTTCCCTGTCCTAGTCTTGAGCTACAGTTGGAAGAGAGGGAGAGTGTGGAAAGTTAGCAGTTACCTGTTCTCTGGCCCTGACTCAGAGAATGCTATAAACAGAAGGGACCTGGAATTCCCACCCCCGAAAATTATGATTCTCTTTTGACATCTGACCCTGCTCAGAATACGAATTATATTAAATAGAAAGTCTTAATTTTTTTTTGCAATGACTATTTATTAATACATGTATTTCAAATGTTCACAACATCAAGGCATTTTTGTTGGCATGCTAGACAGAGGCATTATTTAAGATCTTTGAAAATATTTTTACTTTTGTTCCCCCTGCATACTCATTTTTAAATTGATTTGATGATGTCCTTGATGTCTGTAATGTCAATGCAAAGGAAAAATACAGAAAGAAGTAAAATAACACAATAGCAATTAATTGGGGAAAAACAAGTTATTATTAATATTATTTCCCTCATGGGAAGCAACAATACAGCTTCCTAATAGGATTATATGGGTTTCAACTGAGAGGCATAGAGCACTAAACTGTCTACACATACCCAGGCATGTAACAGTAATGAGCAAGGAGACCACCTAAAACTCAACAATTTCCTTCATGCATCATGCATGCTTTTTTCTCCTCATGAATAATTACTGATGTGCCTCTTTCTATGTCCTAGGCAGCCTGGAGAAGGCAGGAAAAAGCCTTAGTAAAGGGCAAACGAAGCCAAAGGAGATTAAGTCAAAAGAACAGATAGCTGTTTCTCTTCATCAAGGGGTGTGGCATTTGTCGGTCACGATGAAGGGCTAACAGAAGCCTCCTACACTACTTGCAGGGCCCAGTGGGGCCAGTGATAGTACGATCGATCACCAGTCACCTATGATGAGCTGCAGTTGGACCAAGTACAGATGGAGGAGCCTTGGGTGGGGTCCCTAGGACTAGATGCAGGGAACCTGGCTACATTCTGGCACAACAGGGCTTCACAAAATGGAACATTACACATGATTTGAGCTGAAAGGCAGGGCAGAGACTGCGTGGGAGTGTCAGTTGTGCATGGGGTGGGGCATTAGGGGGAGCAGGGCAGGTGTAATATGTACTGTACTCTAACATTCTTTGGAAGTCTTTCAAGGATTGCTGCAGTTCTTTTTAAAATCAGTTATCTGATTCTGTCATTCTTGAAAGCCTTCTCCTTACATCATCTCATTCTGGTTGGTCGTGATGAACCGGGACAGACAGCAGGCCAGCAGCATGCCAATCAGCTGGGAGAATGCAATTCCAAAGCCACTCCAGCGATGATTCCCATGTTAGTCTCCATGAAACTAGTCACCAGATCATAACAACCCTTCTAGTTAACGTTGGTGGCGGCCACAGTCAGGTTCTGCAGATCCTGGGGATTACAATCGGTTTCATTCATGCAGCAACTCCAGGGGATGCCATGCTGCTGGAAGTAGGGGCTGGTGCTCCAGCTGGTGTAGTTCTGCACACCACAGCAGCTCAGGTTGTGCTGCACATGGTCCACCGCCCGGCTTCTCTCATCATTGCCATTGTAGTTCTGCATGGCATCCGTGTAGGTCCTCAGGAAGGTGTCGATCTCACGACGAAACACAAACCCTGAAATGCCAGCTACGAGCTCAGCCAGGAACACCAGTGACAGAAACATGGCATACAGTTTCAGCATCCATGGGCTACCACGGCATGTAGCAAAGCATCCAAACAGGCCAAAAATGATGATAGTGGTGCCAGTTCCGATGAGCACATAGGGAACATTGGTGGAGTTCTCAGCAATAAGAGAGATATAGGTGCCCAGAGTGAGTTTGTCCCACACTCCCAATGGCCAGCAGAATCACCCCAATGATCCAGAAGATGAAGGAGTAGATGATGAGGAGGGTTTTGAGACAGGTAATCACAGGTTTGGTCTCCATTCTCCACGATGCCACACTCAGAAAGTCTTATTCTTATTAGAAAGAAATTATTCCAATTCCAGAGTTATGTGGCTGAGCCCTTTTTCTCTTGCTGATTGAAATTTAAAAAATTTTTTTTTTATTGGGGAACAGCCATGGTCATTGGTTACACATTGCTTTCATGCTCTAATGGCATAGTTGGCTCTTTTAGGGAGGGTGCAGCTCACAGTGGCCCATGTGGGGATCGAACTGGCAACATTGGTGTTATCAGCACCATGCTCTAGCCAACTGAGCTAACCAGTCACCCCCTGAAATTCTTCTTCTTTTTTTTTTTTTTTTTTAGCTGAGCCATCCTGCCACCTGTTGGCAGCTCAGTGGCTGCTCAGCTTGGGCCAGGACTCGAACCACTGTTGCTCAGAGCTTGCACTCTTGAGCAAGCTCTTAACCAACTGAGCCACTCGGCCGGCCCTTCTGAAATTCTTTATTGTCACTAAAGGAGTCCTAATTATTCAGACTGTGGCCTAACTTTGGTTCACTGGCTTACAACTGCTCTGCTCAAATAATATTACCAGCTGTGGAATAAATATAGATGGTCAACTTATGTCAAATGTCAGCCTTTTAAAATATTTATGGATATATGAGGTTTCTTGATCATTTAATTTGTATAAAATAAGTTGTAACAGAGCTTCAACATGCTGCTTCTGACTTGCAAGAATGGATACAAAGGGATGAGATGAGATGTTCCACCTTCAGCACCCCAAGGGAAATACACACACAAACATACAAGGCGGTTTTCCGACCTCGCCGTTCATATGAAAACAAACAAGGCACACCTTTTCACAGATACCCTCCATCTGTGACTGGGAGGCAGAATGGCCTGCTAGTTAAACACAGGGACCTTGGAGTCAGCCAGACCTGGCTTTGGATCTCAAGCCTACAATTGTAGTGAAATGGTCCTGGCAGGCTTCCTACCACTTGCCCCTAGCCTCAGGTTCACCATCTGTTAAGTGAGAATAGTAATACTAACCAGAGGCTCAAAGGAAATAATGGATGTAAAATGCTCAATGCAGGGCCTGGTAACTCTCAGTTATTAGCATGGGCCTGGTAACTCTCAGTTATTAGCATAACGATATGATTACTTCCCTTTTAGGCCAACTACTATCTAGAACCATGACAACACCCCAAAAGACACAACAACTTCTGTTTCTTTGTAATTGGTCAGGCCCCCAGGCACTGGCTGACTGGATTCCTGGATGACTGGATAGCTTCCGCTCTTCTGTGAGCTTTCATTAAATAATATTTTAATTATTAGCTCAAGAGGACATTAACCACACTCCCTGCCAGTCTCTCTGAACCCTCCCTGCAGGAAACCGAGGACATTTGAGGAGCTACAGAACACAACTTCCCTCTGAAAATCAAGAGAGATCTGAGGGCAAAAACAGGAGAGGCAGACCCTCTGAGTTCCAGGTCCTTATATTCTCTTATTTGGTCCCAGTGTGTCTCTGTTAGCAGGACTGGGATTTTTTTACCCTCCCCCACCTTTACAGAGAAGGAAACTGAGGCTTGGAAGCTTGCAAGTCCTGACAGACGCTGAATCCAGGCCATCTAACCTCCAGGTCAGCGCTCTGCACCTGGCTGCTATCTAATACCGGAGCGTCAAAGGCGTAGAGAGGAGGAACACAGACGTCAGTGTCCCTGACAGGTGTGGCTGTCCCTGTCACAATTTCTGTCAAGGGGAGGCATCTCTGAAGCGCTACATTTAAAGAGGAAGCACAGAGACCTCCCTGCCGGGGGCCCCTCCTGTCCAGTCCCACCCTGCAGGCCACCCAGGGGACCTGCCACCCTCCCCCTTCCCAGCTCCTCAGGCAGAGCTCAGAACTTCCCCTCCTCTGCCGGGGTAGGATGACTTCCACAAGGCAAATCACACCCATTTGATCTTGAACAAAAGGCTGCGAAGGTATCTGAAATGACAACTCCCTGGTGGGTGATGTCATGCTGTTTTGTTTGTCTCCATGGACTGTGGTTATCCAATTTCAGTTGTGAAGAAAATGGTCTGGGGAAAAAAGTTACTTCATTCGGAAAATTCCAAGAAGCCATAAATACGGTTTGCAGCTGATGAAAGCACATTCACAGGCAGACAATGGCTTTTGGATGGAAGAAGCGCCCTCCCAAGAGAGGTGAGAGGCCAACCCTGCACCCCGCCCGCCGCCCCCGCAGCCCTCCTTCTCCAGGCAGATGTGCTTGTGCGCGCTCCTGGCGAGATCCCGCAGCCCCTTTCCGCTCGGGAGACTCCATAATCCCAGCGGCGAGCTGGCCGGGACGTGTTTCCCTGGTTCTCATCCTAAATGCCTCCTGCCAAGCCCATCCATCCTGGGGCGTCCGGTGCAATTGCGCCCACCTCCCCTCTCATAATCGGTTGACCTAGGTTTCTGAGTTGTTAAAGAAAATTAAAACTAACATTTTGTTTTATTTCATTTCTGATTCACTTTCTAGTCTCACAATCTCTTGTGAATCCTTTTTGCTTTTCATATTCTTTTCTTTTCCCCCTGCAACTGACATAGTGAGAAAGAGGGAGAAAACAGGATGCGATTCCATTTTACTTTTCACGAGATATCTAAGAGTATAATTTCCAGTCCAGATCTTCAGCCCTGAGTCAGGAAGAAATAACCGCTGCCAGGAAAGACTAGGGGCCCAGAGCATAGATCCAGACGCAAATTTTCAAGAGATGTTGCATTTTCTCTTCTCTCTCTCTCTCTCTCTCTCTCTCTCTCTCTCTCTCTCTCTCTCTCTCTCGTATAAAAACAATATGAAAACATTAAAGAATTTTGGAAGACAGGAGAAAGTCTCCATGACCTTTCATTTTTTGTGTTCCCTGCTCCAGGTCCCTCAGTCACTGAGCTCCTTCCTCATTCTGTCTTTCCTGTTACCCTTGATCCCCAGATTTGTTAGGGAGCCCCTCACCCTCCACCTGGCTTCCACAGAGTCACAGCTCCACGGTGTTCCCAGGCTCTGGGAGCTGGTCTCTCCTGAAACTCGCCCACAGCCTCCTATTTTCATTCCCAAATCAGTCTCCAGAGGCAAAGGTCCCCTTGTCCTGAGAACATGAAGTCTTTCCCTGCGGCCTACGGCGGGGCGATGGTCTCCAAGTGCAGACCTTCAGGCTGGGGTGGTGCCCCTGTGCCCGCTGGCTACCATCATACAGGTCTGAGCTGGGTCATCGCTGCACTGACACTGCTCCATGTGCGACAGGTGCCTGTTCATCTCAGCCTCCTGTCCCTCCCAGTTCCCAGCTGATGGTGGGGCCTCAATGAATGTCTCAGGAACCCATGGAGGAGGCTGTGTTCTTTGGGAGTGCTTTCAGCCCTTCAGGCAAAGCATCACCAGGTGATAGAAGAGCAAAAACAAAAGTCAAATCTTCTAAAAAATGTTCCCATTAACTCAATTAGTCAAATCCTGAAGGGGCCTTTGTCTTAACGGAATTTGACTGTATCTCAAATGTTATTTGAAATAAAGGAACCATCATTTTGCATTTAGGAAATGTGGATTTTCAAGCTCATGGGATTTGATTTTCTAGGTGTGAGTAGTGTTACTTTATAGATCAGCACTGTCCCATAGAATATTATATATTATAGTATATAGTATACATTATATGTTAATAGTATATGTTATCATGCAAGCCACTTATGTAATTTTAAGTCTTCTAGTAGCCACATTTAAAAAATATTTCTTTTGAAGTTTATTTTTTTCAGTTACAGTTGACATTCAATATTATTCTATATTAGTTTTAGGTGTACAGCAAAGTGGTTAGACATTTATATAATTTATGCAGTGATCCCCCATTAGTCTAGTACCCACCTAGGACTTTACATAGTTGTTGCAACATTATTGACTATATTCTCTATGCTGTACTTCACCATCCCCCTGACTACTTTGTAACTACCAATTTGTTTCTTTTTTCTTTTTTTTTTTTAAGATTTTTATTGGGGAATTGGGGGAAGGGGAATAGACAAGTTGCTGTCGTTTTGTTCTTCAGTCTAGTTGTGGAGGACACTGCTTCACTGGCCCAAGTTGGCACCATCATTGCGCTCTTCCCGGATGAGGCAGATCAGTCGCCAGCCTCTGGACGGCCGCTCACTGCGGCTGCTGGCCACTCACGCTGGCTGCTGGCTACATACGGTAGCCCATGGCAACCCACTGCAACAGGGGCTGCAGCCTACGCCGTCGCCGGTGACTCACAGCAGCCCAGCTCCAGGTTGAGCTGTTGTTCAGCATCTTAGCTGTGGAGGGCAGTGTCACTGGCCGTCATATGTGGGATCCGAACCGGGGCCCTCTGGCATCCCAAGCCAGCTCTTAACCATCGCGCCACTCAGCCGGCCCCCAATTTGTTTCTTAATCCCTTCACCTTTTTCACTCAGCTCCCCAACCACCCTCCTCTCTGGCAACCATTGGTTTATTCTCTGTATCTGTGAGTCTATTCTGTTTTGTTTGTTCGTTTATTTTGTTCTTTAGATTCCACATATAAGTGAGATCATAGTGTATTTGTCTTCTCAGTCTGACTTTTCTCACTTAGCTTAATACGTTCTAGGTTTATCCATGTTGTCGCAAATGGTAAGATTTCATTCTATTTTTTGGCAGAGTAATTCCTTTGGATAGATACTCAGAAGTTAAATTTCTGGATCATAAGGTAGTTCTATTTTTAATTTTTTGAAGAATCTCCATGCTATATTACATGGTGGCTGCACCAATTTGCAGTTCCACCAACAGTGCACCCTCACTAACTCCACACCCTCGCTAACACTTGTTTGTTGATTTATTGATGATAGCTATTCTGACAGGTGTGAGGTGATATCTCATCGTGGTTTTAATTTGTATTTCTCTGATGATTAGTGACACTGAGCATCTTTTCATATATCTGCTGGCCATGTGTATGTCTTCTTTGGAGAAATGTCTATTTAGGTTCTCTGCCCATTTTTTAATTGAATTTGTGTGTATGTGTGTTAAGTTACATGATATTTTAATAAATTTTGAATATTAACCCCTTGTCAGATGTATTATTGGCGAATATCTTCTCCCATTCAGCAGCCTGTCTTTTCTTTTTGTTGATGTTTTCCTCTGCTGTGCAAAAACTTTTTAGTTTGATGTAGTCCCATTTGTTTATTTTTTTCTTTTGTTTCCCTTACCTGAGGAGAGAGATCAGAAAAATATTACTAACAGCAAGGAGAGTTTACTGCCTATGTTTTCTTCTAGAAGTTTTATGGTTTTGGGTCTTACAATTAAGTCTTCAGTTAATTTTGAGTTTATTTTTGTATATGTTGTAAGAAGTTGGTCCAGCTTCACTTTTTTTGCATGTATCTGTCCAGTTTTCCCAACATCATTTATTGAATAGACTGTCTTTACCCCATTGTATATCCTTGCCTCCTTAATCATAGATTAAATGATCATATAAACATGGATATATTTCTGGGCTCTCTATTCTGTTCCATTGATCTATGTGTCTGTTTTTATGCCAGTACCATGCTGTTTTGATTAATATGGGCTTGGTAGTTTGATATCAGGTAGCATGATACCTCTAATTTTGTTCTTTCTCAAGATTGCTGTGGCTATTCAGGATCTTTTGTGGTTCCATATAAATTTTAGGATTATTTGTTCTAGTTCTCTGAAAAATGCCATTGATATTTTGACAGGGATTGCATTGAATCTATAGATTGCTTTGGGTGGTATTGACATTTTTAATGATGTCAGTTCTTTCTATCCATGAACAATAAATATGTTCCCATTTATTTGTATCTTAAATCTCTTTCCTCAGTGTCTTAATAGTTTTCCAAGTACAGGTCTTTTACCTTCTTGGTTAAATTTATTCCTAGATATTTTTATTTATTTATTTATTTATTTATTTATTTGATGCAGTTGTAAATGGGATGGTTTCCTTAATTTCTCTTTCTGATAGTTCATTATCAGTGTATAAAAGTCCAATCAATTTCTGAATATTAATTTTGTATCCTGCTACTTTACTGAATTCATTTATCAATTCTAATAGTTTTTGTGGAATCCTTAGGATTCTCTCTATATAGTATCATGTCATCTGCAAAAAATGACAGTTTCACTTCTTTCAAATTTGGATGCCTTTTATTTCTTTTTTTTGCCTGATTGCTGTGGGTAAGATTTCCAATACTATGTTGAATAAAAGTGGTGAAAGTAGACACCCTTGTCTTGTTCCTGATCTTAAGGAGAATGCTTTTAGCTTTTCCTCATTGAGTATGATATTAGCCGTGGGTTTGTCGTATATGGACTTTATTATGTTGAGATATGTTCCCTCTATTCCCACTTGGCTGTGAGTTTTTATCATAAATGGATGCTGGGTTTTGTCAAATGCTTTTTCTGCATCTATTGAGATGATCATATGATTTTTTGAAACCTTCATTTTGTTTATGTGGAGTGTCACAGTAAGTGATTTGTGAATATTGAACCCACCTTGCACCCCAGGAATAAACCCCACTTGATCATGGCGTGTAATCCTTTTAATATATTGCTGAATTCAGTTTGCTAACATTTTGTTGAGGACTTTTGTATCTGTGTTCATCAGGGATATCAACCTATAATTTTCGTTTTTTGTAATGTCTTTGTCTGGTTTTGGAATTACGGTAATGGTAGCTTTGTAAAATAAGCTTGGGAGCTTTCCCTCCTCTTAAATCTTTTTGAAATAATTTGAGAAGGGTTGGTGTTAATTCTTCTCTGAATGTTTGGTAAAATTCACCTTTGAAGCCACCTAATCCAGGACTTTTGTTTGTTGGGAGCTTGTTGATTATTGATTCCATTTTGTTAGTAGTAATCAGTCAGTTCAGATTTTCTGTTTCTTCTTAATTCAGCCTTAGAAGATTGTACATTTCTAGGAAATTATCCATTTTTTCCACACTGTCCAATTTGTTGGCATATAATTGTTTGTAATATTTTCTTATAGTCCTTTGTATGTCTGTGGTTTCAGTTGTCACTTCTCTCCTCTTTCATTTCTGATTTTGTTTATATGGATCCACTCTCTTTTTTTCTTGATTACTCTGATTAAAGGTTTATCAATTTTATTTATCTTTCCAAAGAACCAGCTCTTGGTTTCAGTGATCTTTTGAATGCTTTTAAGACTCTACTTTGTTTATTTCCACTCTGATTTTTATCATTTCCTCCTATTCATTCTGGGCTTCGTTTGCTCTTCTTTTCCTAATTCCTTTAAGTGTAAGGTTAGATGATTTATTTGAGGTTTTTCTTGTTTATTGAGGTAGGCCTGTATTGCTATGAATTTCCCTCTTAGGACTGCTTTCACTGTGTCCCATAGATTTGGGGTCATTGTGTTTTCATTTTCATTTCCTCAAGGTATCTTTTGATTTCTTCCGTGATCTCATTGTGGACCTATTCATTATTTAGTAGCATGCTTTTAGCCTCCATGTGTTTGTGTGTTTTTCAGTTTTTTCTCGTAACTGATTTTTAGTTTCATACCATTGTGATCAGAGAAGATGCTCAATATGATTTCAATCTCCTTAAATTTACTGAGACTTGTTTTTTGACCTAACATGTGGCCTATCTTGGAAGATGTTCCATGTGCACTTGAAAAGAATGTATATTCTGCTGCTTTGGGATGAAATGCTCTAAACATGTATATTTAATCAATGTGCTCTAGTGTGTCATTTAAGGCTGCTGTTTCCTTGTTGTTTTTCTGTCTGGAAGATCTGTCCATTGGTGTCAATGGGGTGTTAAAGTCTCCTACAATGTTTGTATTACTGTCGAACTCTCCCTTTATGTCAGTCAATATTTGCTTTATACATTTAGGCACTCCTACATTGGATGCATAAATGTTTACAAGC
>NW_017731420.1:3233237-3240149 GCF_001890085.2 Hipposideros armiger | reverse complement strand
AAGAAGTCAGCTGACAGTCTTATGGGAGCTCCCTTTTAAGTAACTAGTTACCTTTCTCTTGCTGCTTTTAGGATTCTCGCTTTGTCTTTAACCTTTACCATTTTAATTATAGTATGCCTTGATGAGGCCTATTTGAGTTTATCTTGTTTGGGTATTTTCTGCTACCTTGTCTTCCAACTTGCTGATTTGATCCTCTGCTTCACCTAGTCTGCTAGTGATTCCTTCTAGTGCATTCTTTATTTCTGTGATTGTATTCGTCACTTCTCACTGGTTCTTTTTTATGGTTTCTATATCCTTTTTTATGCTTGCTATCTCTTTTTGTTGAAGTTCTCACTATGTTCCTTGAGAATCCTTACAACCATTGTTTTGAACCTTGTTTCTGGTAGGCTGATTGCCTCCATTTCATTTAATTGTTTTTTTCTGGATTTTTTTCCTGTTCTTTAATTTGGGACATATTTCTCTGTTTCCTCATTTTTCCTGCCTCTCTGTGTTTGTTTCTATGTATTAGATAGATCTACTATGTCTCCCAGCCTTGGGCGGTGGCCTTATGTAGTAGGTACCTTGTGGGGCTCGTGACACAGTCTCCCTGGTCAACTGTGCCAGGTGCTCCAAGAGTGTTTCTTATGTGGGCTGTGTGTGCCCTCCTATTATATATGAGCCTTTATTGCTGTTGGCATGGTAGTGGGTGGGCTTGACCCTCAGGCTAACTGGCTATGGGGTTGGGCCACAACCACAGCTTATGAGCTGCTGTGCTGGGGACTTACCCACATGGAACAGGATTCGCCCCAGTGGGCTCTGGTGCCTGCTGAGACCACCCTTTGAGTATGCCACTTGTGGGGCTAATTGGGTGGTGCTCTGCTGTGGTCTGAAGCTGACCTTCAGGTATGTTGGTTCTGGGGCCTTACAACGTGGCTTCTTTTTATATCCTAAGTTATAGGACTCTCTTCAGCTAGATTTCAGATGGTTCTCCAGGTTGATTTTTCTATAATTTAGTTGCAATTTTAATGTGGTCAATGTGGTCACAGAAGGAGGCAAGCACAGCATTTATCTACTCCTCCATCTTGGATCCTCTAGTTGCCACATTTTAAAAAGTAATAAGAAACTTAATTTTAACAGTATATTTTATTTAATCTAATATATCAAAAACAGTAACATGTAATCAATTTAAAAAGTATTAATGAGATATTTTACATTCTGTCTTTCACATTTGTACTGTCTTTCACATTTTACCTTTCAACACACCTCAACTTAGACTGGCCACATATCAAGTGCTCAGTGGCCACATGTGACTAGCGACTACTATGCTGGACAATGTAGTTCCAGACAAATGTCATCTATCCTGGATGGGGGTCCCAATGAGATCTGACCCTAGAAAGTGGGCAGTGGCTCTGAAAACACAGTTGCAGCCAAACAAACCAGAGACTGTCTGTCTGTCTGTCCGAGATAATAGGGCACAACCAAAATCAAGCCACGAGGAGTCTGGAGCCTCTCCCAGTTTACTCAGGCCTGACATGGGGTGGAAACCCTCCACATCCACCTTTTCTCTGTAGTCTGTTGGTTCAGTCTGATCAGATCTTGGCTGATAGGAAAGTTTGC
Source organism: Hipposideros armiger (assembly GCF_001890085.2). Classification (NCBI taxonomy): domain Eukaryota; kingdom Metazoa; phylum Chordata; class Mammalia; order Chiroptera; family Hipposideridae; genus Hipposideros; species Hipposideros armiger. The sequence goes on along the minus strand of NW_017731420.1, from coordinate 3,238,553 downwards.
TACCTCTGGAGAAACTTCATTAATTAATTCAACAAATACTTACCAGGCAGCTTCTATGTGCCAGGCACTATTCTAGAACTTGGGGAGCAGCAATGAAAAACATTCAGATTCCTGCCCTTGAGGGAGTGGACAGATAATAAAAAGTAAGCAAAATAAATAAGCAGATTGAATAGCATATTAGAAAGTGGGGAGTGCTGTGGAAACAAAGGAAACAATAGAACAAGGTACGGAAATAATTGCTAGGGGTGGGGCAAGTTGCAATATTAAATTTTGTGGTTAGAGTAGGTCACATTGGGAAGATGAGATTTTAGCAAGTCTGTATGCAAAGCACTGAAAAAGGTGAAGAAGTTGGCCAGTAAAGTACCCAGACACAGCAGGTAGAGCCAAGGCCCTCAGGTGGTCAGGAATGTCCCTAACCTGTTCAAGAAACAACAAAAAGACCAGTGTGTCTGGAGAGGAATGAGAAAGGCGGAGAGTATCAAGAGATGAAATCACAGAGGTAGGGTGGTAGGGGCTAGATTGTATAGGGCCTTGCATGTGATTGAAAGGAAACTGGCTTGCAAAAGAGTAGCTGGCAGGGTAGTGGGGTCAAGAGAAAGCTTTTGTAAAAATCAACTTTACTGAAGCATAATTTACATTTAATACATTTGAAGTATGCAGTTTGAGTTTTGACAAATGTGAATATCCTACATACAACAATCAAGATATATAACACTTGCTTTATCCCCCCAAAGTTCCATCATGCCCCTTTATAGTCAATCTCTCACATCACCATGTCCCAACCCCTAGCCCCAGGCAACCACTGATCTGCTTTTTATCACTGAGATTAGTTTTGCCTTTTATAGGATTTTTTATAGAATTTCATGGAACTTGAATAATATAAGAGGTACTCTGTGTCTGGCTTCTTTTACTCAGCATATTTTTGAAATACAGCCATGTTGCTGTATGTGTCAGTAGTTCCTTTCTTTATGTCGTTGAATAGTATTCCATTGTATGGATATACCACAATTTGATTACCCATTCACTTCCTGTTGAACATTTGAGTTGTTTCCAGGTTGGGGCTATTATTATTAAAGATGCTATGAACATTTGTATACAAATTTTTGTGTGAACATAAAGTTCACTTCTCTTGGGTAGATATCTAGGAGTAGAATTGTTGGATCATATAGTGATGTATGTTTAATTTTATAAGAATTTACAAAAATGTTTTCCAAAATGACTATATACTTTTACATTCTTACCAGCAATGTATGTATGAGTTCCCATTGCTCCACAGATTTGCCAACACTTGGTATTGTCAGTCTTTAAAAAATAGATAAAGATTGGGGTTTTTTTTAATTAAAAAAAAATTTTCAGTTACGGGTGACATTCAATATTAATTTCAGGTGTACAGCATAGTTTGGTTTGGTTTTGTTAATAGACTTTTTATTTTGGAATAGCTTAAGATTCAAAGAAGACTTGAAAAGACAGTGTAGAAAGCTCTGGTATACCCTTTACCTAGGTTTTTTAACATTACCTTTTTTTGAACTCATGATATATTTGTCAAAATTAAGAAATTGACCTTCGGACAATATTAATAGCCCAACTATAACCTCTAATCAGAGTTCACCAATTTTCTCCCTAATGTCCTTTTCCTGTTCCAGGATACCACGTTGCATGTAATCATCATGTCTCAGTCTTCTCCAATCTGTGATTATTTCTGTCTTTACCTGTTTTTTTATGACCTTTACAATTCTAAAGTATTGGTCAAGTTTTTTGTAGAATGTTCCTCAATTTCAGTTTATCTGAGGTTTCCTTATGATTCAACTGGGGTTATGGGTTTTTGGGAAGAATGTCCTAGAGGTGAAGCGCCCTTCTCATTAGGTCATATCAGGGGGTAGATGATAACAACATGGCTTATCACTGGTGATGTTACCATCATTACTTGTTTAAGATGGTGTCCACCAGGTTTCTTCCCTATAAAGTTACTATTTTTCCCTTCCATACTCTACTTTTTGTAATCCAGTCACTAAGTGCAGTCCACCCTCAAGGAGAGGGGATTGAAACTCACTTCTTTGAGGGAGGGAGTATCTACATGTATTATTTAGAGTTCTTCTATAGGGGAGATTTTTTTCCCTCTTCTCCATTATTTCTTAATCTGTTGCATCATTTATTATAGAGAAAACTTTCTTTTTAAAAGATGAGGAAATAATAGCATATTTGTATGTTGATGGAAATATAGAGCAAAATATTGTGAGAGTTTCTTTAGTTTTTTTAGCAAGTGTTGAAATTTTTTTACTGTTAGAGTTTATAGGAGGCCTTTGCTCATGTCATTTTAAACTCCACTTTTATCCTTAATTCAGTTTCCTTAGGCACTGTTGGAGGTCAGAGGGCCTATTAAGGTTGGGGCAGAGATTTCATAGATGGCCTAACCCTGGCTAAGAACTCCTCGGAATCAGACGGCAGGTCTGGTTATCCAGTAGAACCTCTTGGTGCTTGTGGAAGGGGTTGACTCTCTCCCCAACCCTCATCCTTCCCACCTCCTCAGCCCACAAGAGCCCAGTGCAAGAGAAGGATTTCCAGGGCTGGGGAAGAGCTCATACATATTTTCCTTTGATTAAGAAAGAACTGGACATCTGTCATGGGGAACTGTGGCAGCAGGAGCCCTCTGGAGGGGACTGTGGGGGGCTGATGATGACTGTGGGGGAGAATTCTAGGGGAAGAAGGCAGATGGAGCTCCTTGGCTCTAACTCAGAATTCAGAACAGTGAGCTCTGTGTTTCTTCTGTCCGCTCATTGGGAGGATGGAGCTCTGAGGACAACAGTCAAGGTTCAGAGCCCTGGCTGGGGGCTCAGGAGAGAGGCAAGTGTGAGCACCCCTGGGCAGGGGGATGAGATATGAATGACCTTGGAAGCCCAGGTTACAAACTCAGTGGTGGAAGAGACAGCCCAGGAGAGAGAGAGGCCCAGGACAGGAGCTGGAAGGGACTTTGGCCACTGCCAGTCAGCTTATCCACCCCCCCACCCTCACATTTTCCCTCCCACCCCAATCCCTACACACAGAAACCTCTCATCTGGCCCCCAGCTGGGGAACTCCAGGCCCACATACTGGGGCCCACAGGGTGTGGGGGTGGTAGAGAGAGTGTTTGTGACAAAGGTGACATATCCTGGGTGGTAGAAATGATCTCCAGGCATGTATTTTGCAGAGGCTAGCAATATGGTGTCTACATAGATGTATATATCTGCAGATGAATCAATCCACACCCTGCTGTGCCACCAGAAGAACTGTCACCATTGAAAGGAAGGTGGTAAATTCCCTCTCATTCAGAGAATACCTCCCTTTTCTCAACCAGCTGCCCACGGGTTTCTCATCAAGATAGTAATTCATTGTTCAGGGAAGGGAACTTACCCTGTGGAAATTCCCACTTCCTCCTAAGAACAGTGAGCACAGTGTTATCCTTGGTAAGAATACCCATCTTCCATGCATCCCATGGCAGCTTTTCTCTTTGAAGCCTGCAGTCACTTAGGTCTTATCCAAATTCTCCATGCTGGTCTGAAAAATGCCAGGGGCAGGCCTAGGGGTGAGTGTCACAAGCCCCAATGGCCTGATAGATCAGAGCAAACGTTATAGTATTTTTCCAGCCTTGCATCTTCTTCTGATGACAGCATTTTGGTTTTTCTTTGGCGCAGCAGCTCTTCTCCCCTCTCTGTACCTGTGTTTCCATAGAGGCAGGGGCATGTGACCCAGTCCTGGCTGAGCATAGTGGTATACCTCTCTGGCCACAAGGATGAACACACTCCAAGCTGGGCCAGGCAGAGTCAACTTTGGCAGGCACTGCTAGACTTGAGCCTAGGACACAGCCTGCTTGAGAATGGAGCTGATCCCGAGAAAAGGAAAGCGAAGAGATAGACAGAATCCTGAAAGCATCCGTGGTGCTCCTGGCTTCCATCTGGCCTATTCAGTTACAGAACCAAGCCAATGCTCTCCCTCCCTCACTCCCTTTCTTTCTTCCTTTCTCCCTCTCCTCCTCCTCTTTCTTTCTCTCTCCCTTTTCTACTTACTTTGGCTCAGTCCAGTTTGAGTTTGTTTTTTGTCTCTTGCACTAAAGTGTCGCAACAAATACCCTAATGGCATTGTCACTTCACACGCCTGTCCAACCCCTTGCCCTTCAACACTGTTGGAGAAAGGCTCAAGCTTTGTATTGTTGGAGGGGTCATGAGGCTACTGAAGCATCCCAACCCACAGCCTCTTTGGTCCCCTACAGTGTAAAATAAGAACATATTTTTAAAAATGAATACATGTAACCTTTTATTATACAATGAACACAACATTTATTTTTTTAATTATAGAAGAGGGGGGGAAATTACTCATGACCCAGCTACTATTGAGCATTTTAGCTTATTTCCTTACAAGTGTTTCCCCATACACATTTACAGATGATAGCTCTAGTGCACACAAAATGTAGACCACTATCATCATCATCATCATCATCATCATCATCACACAGCTATTGTCATTAGCATTTCTCTCTTTCTGTGGTTTTTCAAAGTCTCCATTTTCAGTGGCTTTCATTCGTGGAGGTAGAGGGGTTGTGAGATTGGAAAGCAAGTACATCACCTAGAACAATGTAAACCCACTTGTTCAGGTGGGAGCTGTTACTGTGATTAACCATTCTTTTATTTCCAGGAGCCTGGCTTTCATCACCTAGAGTTTTATACAGATGCTTGGGCTGCCACCCTAAAGATTCTGATTCAGTAGATCTGGGGTGGGTTCCAAATATTTGTATTTCTAAGTGATACCAATGCTTCAGGTCTCAGAGTATAAAACTCACCTGGGGGCTAAAATGCCTTTGCTACTCAGGTGACTTGTAAGCATAATCAAGTGTGAGAAGTCCAGACATGGACAAGTCCTAACTTTCAGTTTAATAGTCATTTGCCAAACACTAATTCATTCACTTGGCTTTTCCAAAGCCTACATTTTTTGGGGGGCTAAGTTTCTAAGGGGTGTATGACCTACAGCTTCATGCCTAGAGCCCCCTGGGAACCCCCAAATTCACATAGCCTGAAAAAGGAGAACATTACTGAAGCATTTCTTTCACTATTCTCTTCTAACCTTCGTTCAGTTGGTTAGAGGTTTAGGAGGCACGCTGTGCGGGATTGGAGCCTTCAGTTGGGATTCATATTTATTGAGTGTTGGGGACTATGTTGGGGGGATACAATGATGAGTAAAAGCTGGTTCTTGTCCTCTAGAGCTGACGGTCAGTGGAAAGATGAACACAAAATAAGTAAATGCGACGAGACTTGGGGAAGAGTGAGGAGAGAGGAAGTGTGGAGAAGG
>NW_017731420.1:3224906-3229251 GCF_001890085.2 Hipposideros armiger | reverse complement strand
TATGCAGGACTGGAGAAGCACAAGGCTGACCTCTCATTTTCTCAGAGCCTGAGCTGGCAAAGGGGCAGTGGGTCAAGTTCACAGGTTAGTGAGAAGCTGGCCCCTTTCAAGGGGTGGAGAGAACGTTTCTCACAAAAGTTTTCACTACTCATCCTCACAGGCATCCCCAAAGCAAGAGCAGTCTTTGAGGCAACGCTCTGCCTCAAAGACAGATTCTGGAAACTTCCTGAAGATCTTTCAGGTCCCATGTGAACTGTTGCAGTGACTGAGACTCTATCAAAGAGTGGTGAGCGTCTCCGGCATGTGGTCATCATAACACCTCCCTTCCTGACCCTGTCCTGGGCTCCAGGGCCTGGACATTTTACAAACATATCTCTCCTGTCATCCCCATCATAACCCCATTCTACAGGTGAGGAATCCAAGGCTTGCCAAGGTTAAGTACCTTATTCAAGGTCACAGAGCTGGTAAATACCCGGCCCAAGATGTTCACACTGTTTGTCCCCTCCTAGCCAACACTCCTGCAACTGGGCCACTGCTTTTTGTAATGGGGCAAGCACTGGCGTAGAATCCAAAAACACAGCTCTGAGCCGGTGACGGACCCTCCTGCTGGAACCTCAGCTTCACTTCATCACTTTTTAAACAGGGGAAGGAAAGACCACCCTCCCATTGCCCAGGTGAGGGACTTTGGGTGGGGACAGACTGAAAGAATGAAAAAAAATTTTTTTTTAAATTTATAGCTAACCAGCAATTTATATATCCATTCCCCCCTAATTCCGGCAACTCTGAATATGAGAAAAGCATTCAGCCGTTTAAAAAGTGCTATTTAACTCATTACAGAGAACAAGTCTTTTGAATCTGTGAGAACTTTCTGGAAGTCACATGTCATTTTCACTTTCACCTATTAAAACCGAAGCTTACATTCAGCATTTTAGAAAGCTTCACGGTGCGGAGGCGGCCACAAGCCAGCAGTGCAGGCTGGGTCTCAGGCCTGTGCCCGAGGTCATGGCTCTCTGGAAGCAGAGACCAACCAGCTCAGCAAGCTGCAGGCTTGTGCTCAACCCTGAACTAATTTTGAAAGTAAGACCTGCAAAAAGGTCACAATGCACCAACAGAAAATATTCAACATCTGTCATTATCTCAACTCACTATGGGCTTGGGAGTGGGACACGGCACATTGCGAGAGCCCGTGAGGAAAAACTGAGCCATGAGGAAATGGAGCTGGGGTGGAGCTGGGGTCTAGAGGAGACCCTTTTCCACATCTGTTTCCTTCATAAGGGATCCCTAATCCCCACCTGTGCCAGGTGGAAACCAAACCAGCCCTGGGCCAGGAGCCAGAGCAAGGGCTTACCTGGAAGGGACATCTGCTAAGCTCTTCGAACCGAATGTACAAGCTGCTATTTTAATGATCATAAATTCATACAGCAGGTTCCCCCAGTACCCTGGCTNTCTAAGGACAATGTACTGTATTGGGTTGCTAGTAATAAAGAACCCAGTGGATTAAATGAAGTACAACATATTTTCTCTAGAAAGCAATCCAGAGTTTATACGGAGGCCCAGTGGTCAAACTCAAGCACTTCTGGCATTCAAATCCTCCATCCTTGATTGCAGGGCCCGATGCCCGGCAGTGTCAGCATCACTGGGAACTCCTTAGAAACACAGAATGGGGCCTGCTCCAGACCTACTAAACCACAGTCTGCATTATAACAACCCCCCAAATGATTTATTTGAATACCTATAGTTGGACAAGTTAACCTTACTACTCACTGCAGCGAAGACAACTGCACACCCTGGGGAACTGTGGGTAAAAAGGCGTTTGAAAAGATGTGTAGAATGTGGGCTTTCATTGGGTGAATTTTGGGAGGGTCCAAGAAAGCAGGGGTTTGCTCTGGATTGGGGGGGCTGTCAGGAAACGGGACAATTCTATGACGAGGAATCTTAGTAAATGTTATCTATAAAGGAGGGCAGACCAGATGGGCACTAAAGCTGTAACTGGTAAAGAAGCAGCTGTCACTTATATTAGCCAGGAGAGGGAGGTGTTTAGTATCTTGGTTGTTTTTGTCTGTACTCAGACAAAATTAGAAGTGGTCTGTTTTGACTCACTCCATCACAATTGCACAGTGACCTTTTCTGATGTTAGTGTCCTTTGAGATTGTTTATACCCAACAAGAGAACATCGAGACCAGCGTCTAACAAGACGAAGGCCTAGCTGAAAGTGTCAGGCCAGTTTACCAATGTCAGGGCTGTTTTTTCCTTTCTCAATATCAAAGATTGAGAGTTTTAGTTTGTGGCTTCCTTTTTTAAGGTTGCCTCATTGTCCAACATAGTTGCTAGAGCTCCAGCTATCACATTAGTATTCCAGGGGCAGTAACGGAAGAGCAGGGTGGAGAATACCTTTCCCAGCTTCCTTTAATTTTTTAGGAACTCCCACCTGACTCCTTGCTTTTATACCTTATTGGTTGCCCCTAGTTTCAAGAGAATTAGGAAATACGGTCTTTTAGCTGGGCATGTTGCTGCGTTTCCCCAAATCAGGTACTTTCAGTAAGGCAGAAGGGGAAACTGGGAGTAGAGTAGGTTGCTGGCAACCTCTCTCAGACAGCCAAGGCTGGGCTCAGGAATGGGGAAATTCCAGGCCCTGAAGGACGTCCAGATTTTATCTTCTCCTTATCAGTACTTAACATTCCTACAACCAGAATTGGCCAGAAGCTTCACAGTAAAATAGAATAAGCCTGTCTCCAGGGTCTGCCAGAAATTCTTGTAAGGTAGAATTTGCTTCTCAAGTTTTCTGTACCATTGGCTGGGAGCACAGGAGTGGTATAACTATATAAATCAGAGCTGCCCCATGGGAGGGCTGTTGAAACAAGAAAGAAGATGTCTCTGAGAAGAGTCAGTCTACTCTACTAGGTTTTTCCCCCATCCTTAGAGAGGATAAACAGTGGGAAGAGGACGACTTAAACCAAGGGGTCAGAGCTAATAAGAAGGAAGCATGCTTTCGCTTTTATTCCATAAACCAACACAACGGCTGGGAATACACAGTAGGGTATATTGACCAATTCACAGGGACTCACGCCACCTCCACCACACACATAACCACCAGCTCAAGTAGAACTCTCCCTTCTGTGTGTTCCCCAGTCATTTCCCAGAAGCCCCCAAAGGGACCCCTCACACGTACCCCGTTCATAGTGTGCCATTTGCCAGGTTCATTGCCTCATTTACAACAATTTACTGAGCGCTTTCTAGACACCAGGCCCTGAGCTAGACAAGTAATTCAGGTGTCAATGAGAGAGACACATCACTGATTGTATACAGCTGACAGCTTATTGCGGGAAGACACACAATTATCTAATAAATATATAATTATACATTGTGGAAATGCTACGATAAAGAATCTAACAGTGACCAAACAGGAGATAGGGTGTTCCTTAAAAATACCCCAAGCGTTGGTGTGTTCTCACTTCAGGGCACAACTGCTAGTCTTTCTGTGAGGAACAACCTTTCCACTGCATATCCCCATGACTCACTTGTTTCAGATCTTTGTTCCAGTGTCACCTTCTCAATGACACAGCCCTTGACACCCACCCCATCTCCTGAACTCCCTAGTTCCCATCTTTGTTCTATTTTCTCCATAGTTTTGCCACCTATAATGACATTTAGTTTATTGACTGTCTCCCCTCCTCGCCACTAAAACTTTGTTCCGTGAGATCAGGGGTTTTTGTCTGTGGTGTCACTGCTGTGTCCCAGGTGTTTAAAAACACTATGAAATAGGGCTTCAGTGACCGTGTTGAATGAATGAATGAGTTAGTGAATGAAGAAACACAAGCAGTCAGGGAAGGCCCCTGGGGCCGCTAATGGGATAGCTTGTCTCTTCTGCTTTGGGAGGCTGATGAAACAAATGTGAAGGTGATTTGATTTATGTCTTAGCTCTACTCCCCTGGCTGCTATTTTGGGCAGAATGGCTTGGAAAAGCCAAGCGTGGAAGTGCAAGAGGAGGACAAAGTGGAAGGCCATTGCGGAGGCTGAGGCAGAGAAAACAGCACCCGGACAAGGCAGCTGGGCGTGGCGCTGGAGGCGAGTGGGCAGCTCGAGAGACATTTTGTAGGTGGATTTGACAACACTGAATTGTGCTGAGTGCGACGGGTGTGGGAGACATTTCGAAACTGACCCCTAGAATGCTGGCCTCTGCCGCTTGAGATAGGTAAGATGGGGGCAAGGATGGGGCTGAGGGAAACCAAGAGTTTCCCTTGGGATGTGTTTTTCTCTCCTGTCTGCCCCCACTGTCGACAGCCACAGTCCTCAAGCCCTCAGGCTTGCGCCCAGAGTCTCAGCGCTGCCCCTGGGACGATGCCTG
>NW_017731420.1:3214252-3219725 GCF_001890085.2 Hipposideros armiger | reverse complement strand
GGCCCAGTCACTTGGTATAAATTTACAACACAAGCCAAGCCAGTGTGTGGCTGACCTATCACACACTGGGGCCCCTGTGTTATCTGGAAGGAACACTCCAGAGATGTTTACTGTGCACATACCACTGGACAGGTTCTGTGTCCAGCCATAGGTGCTTCCCCTCATGTTATCACTCCTTGGATCAACTTTTACAAAGGGTTCCCAGGGTATTTGGAGCATGGAGACAGCCCTCCAAAGCAGCAGGAGTTTAAGGGTAAGCATCCCCAGTTCTTCTTCCTGTATCCCAATAATACAAAGCCAGAAATATCAAGAACAGTGGGCCCATCCGACCAGAGATGGAGGTCATCTCTGCCCCCAGGGAGGCCCATGGGAGTCCATGTCTGCTAAGGGCCAGGATAGCCAGTCACGCTGAGGCCTGGGATTCCCTGCCTGAACTTAGACTGTCCGCTGGGCTCTCCTCGCGAGGATTCAAAGCAGCTGTCACTCTCCTGCAGATCCGGCAGATCCATCTGTGTCCTGGGCTGCGTATCTGAGAGGCCCTCTCCCATCACCTCATAAAAAATGCTCCTGCTACAGCAAGTGTGGAAGCTGTCCCGGGAGGGAGATTACTGCACCTCAGAGCACTAGCTCACGGAGCATAACCTAGGGAACGGCTGCCCATCAAAGTCAAATAACAGAACACAAGTGCAAATGGGATTTTCTGGTAACTGTTTTATCCGTGGACTATTTTGGTTTTAGTATTGTAACCTTCACAAATAAAACCCAACAGGAATCCACCCATGGATTTTTCAAGCATCCATACTGTCCTTTGCTATGTTATGACGATGAACAACATAACATTATAATTATGAAGCTACCATTTCTTGTCTATAAACTATGCTCCTATCTCTAGCAGGTATTTATACATATTCCTTGCCAAAAACCCCAGAAAGGAATTATAACAATAATAATGATTATTATAATTGTACTTTTAATTATAATTATTTTGTAATTTTTAAAATAGAATACATTTTATTTTAATAAATAAAACATTTATTAAATTTTTTCAAAATGCCAGACGTTGTGCTCATTATCTTATAACTAACATCTCATTTGCTCCCTCCAGGAGCCCCATAAAGTAATATTATTACCCCGTTTCACAGATGAGTAAGGAGAAATCTGGAACTCCAGCCCAGAGCTGCTGCCCGCAAAGCCTGTGAGCTTCCACCCTGTACTCTCCAGCCTCCCTTCTCAGCCCTGCTTTTCCTCATCGTCCCCTGCAGGGGAAGCAGGGGCCAGGGGGCTGAGGAACCTACTGCAGCTGACTGAGCCAAGCTCCACCCCCGCCCCCAGCAGGCCAGGATTCTGGGGCTGGCTGGCTTCCCATGGCCTCCCTGCCAGTCAGTGCAGACCCACGGTGACTTTCCCATTAGCACAAGCAAAATAACCAGGATGACTTCTGCAGCTGCACTGATAGCTCTGGATGGGTCACTCACACAATCGGATTTACTTTGGGGGCTGAAATGAGAGGAACTAAGGGTGAATAATATCAGCAGGAAGGACAGAGTTCCTATACACCTCCTCCCTGCCCTCTCCAGTTCCCCTACCGTTAACACCATCCACTACTATCGTATATTTGTTACAATTGATGAATCAATATTGATATATTAGTATTCAGTCAAGTCCATAGTTTACATTAGCGTTCATTCTTGGTGTTGAACATTCTGTTGGTTGTGACAAACGTATAACAACATGTATCCACCATTGCAATACCACACATAATGGTTTCACTGCCCTAAAACTCTCTTGTGCTTCGCTTCTCCATCCCTCCCGCCCCTCTAGTCCCTCACCTCCTACCTCCTGCCTCCATCCCTGGCAGCCACTGAGCTTTCTACTGTCTCCATAGTCTTCTCCAGAATGTTATATAGTTGGAATCATACAATACGTAGCCTTTTCAGATGGGCTTCTTTCACTTGGTAATATGCATTTAAGTTTCCTTCATGTCTTTTCATGGCCTGATAGCCCATTTCTGTCTATCGCTGAATACTATTCTACTGTCTGGATGTATCACAGTTTATTTATCCATTCACCTACTGAAGGACATCTTGGTTGCTCCCAGATTTTGGCAATTATAAATAAAGCTACTATAGATATTTCTCTACAGGCTTTTGGTGTGGAAGTTAAAGTTTCAACTCCTGTGGGTAAATACCAAGGAATACAATTGCTGGATTGTATGGTAAGAGTATGTTTAGCTTTGCAAATAATATTTTACTTCAGATGTTTTGCGTTTTAATGTGATTTCTGAAGCTATTCTGGGGATTTCACAACTCTTCAAGAGACCTCCCAAGTACAAAACTCCAACAGTCCAGCCTGCTCTCCCATCCTGCCTCTCCATCTCTCCATCCTTCCCCACTCTCTGCCAAGTGTATCTGCTCTCACATGCACCCAGCTGGGATTCAGTGCAGACGGCCTGATTCACACCTTCTCCAGGGCAGAGAAGTAATTGTATGGCTTTTAGAACCACTTAAAATTCAGTTCCTGCTGAGTGTACACAAAGATCTTATTTAGGTCAAGCTAAATAGTTTAGAATGTCAATAGAATTTGAAAGTAAAATTTTGGAATAATTCTGGAATATAATTGAACTCATTGTACACACATTATTAGATTCTTGAATTTTAATACATTTCCTTTCTTTCTCTTTCTGAATGTTTTTTCTTATTGTATTGCTCCTTCCTCTTTTTGACATATATACCTCTACTTTGGAAAATCACACTTATATTTTATTAGCTCAGTAGGGCAGGCAGCTGACCTTATTTGTCTTTGTAATGCCTAAGTAAATATTTATTGAATGAATATTTTGGAGAAAAGTATCTTGTTTTTTCCCTTCAGTATGAACATGTCTTTCCACTGAGTCAACCTTTACAGATATGTAACCACGAGCATCATTGGAATGTCATTAACATATGATTTAACACATATTTAAATGTACTTTTTACTTTGTTGGGTCACAGAGTCTTGGAGGAGATAATCAAGGGCATGAGTTCAACCTCAAGGGCATGACCCTGGGATTCCAAGCCCCCATGTCTCAAGCCTTTCTCATGAAGTCAGCAGGCTGTTGCTGCTGCTGTCAAGGTCCTTTACACACTGCCTCTTGGGGCCTCACAGAGGCCAGCTGCTTCTGGTCCCACGGAGGTCTCTGCATTCACCTGTGGTGCCTTTTGGGGACCAATTTATAGAGGAGACCTTGGTGCTTTGAGCCACTGGTACTGAACCCCTCTGTAAGCTCACATTTGCTCCCTGGTTTTTCATATTTTTTAATTTCTTTTTTTATTGAGGTAGCACTAGTTAATAGCATTATATAAATTTCAGCTGGATAACAAGTTCTTATTTGGTATCTGTATACTCACCAAAAGTCTAGTTTCCTCCATCACCATATATTTGATCCCCTTTACCCATTTCGGCCTTTCCTTACCTCCCTATCCCCCTGGTAACCACCATTCTGTTGTCTGTATCTATGAGTTTCTTTTTGTTTCCTCATGTTTGTTCATTTGTTATTTATTTTTTTTTAAAGATTTTTATTGGGGAATTGGGGGATGGCAACAGCGCTGGGGAATTGGGGGAAGGGGAACAGACAAGTTGCTGTCCTTTTATTCTTCAGTCTAGTTGTGGAGGATGTTGCTTCACTGGCCCAAGTTGGCACCATCATTGCGCTCTTCCCTGGCGAGGCAGATCAGTCGCNCTACCAGGGCTTCCTAGAGTGCTTCAAGAGATGTTTGGATGCCAGCCTTAAACTCATTATAAAACAGCCTCCAGCCAGGAGGCCAGGGGTAGCCCCCCCTCCTAGTTCCCAACCCCAGGGTTGTCTCACAGAGAGGCCTTTGGAGTAGCAGGCACACTCAAGAATGAGCACCCAGATACCTGGGATCAGGTACCCCCTGACCCCACCCCTGGCTCCGCCAGAGGGAATTTGCACAGACCACTTTCCCCTCTGAGCCTTGGTTTCCCTATCAGTTAATTGGGGCTCATAATGGCTCCCTGGCAGGTTTGGGGCTAAAAATACATGGGAAAGGCAGGGAATTAAGGCAGCAAATAAAAGCACAGGCTTTGGGGTCAGATATCTGAGTTCAAAACCCAGCTCCATTGTGTGCTGGCTGTGAGAATGGGCAAAGTGCTTAACTTTTCCAAGTCTTAATTTGCCCATCTGTGAAACGGAGACAATAGAATATCCACCTGCCAATCTGTCGAGAAGGTTAAATGATATAATGACTTGGCACCGAGCGTGGTGTCTGGCTCACAGAAAACTCAATGAAATGAAGCAGTTTTCCGACCAACTCCTCCATCTTCTCCATCCTCCTGTCCCACCCAATACTGCAAGATCTGTGAGGTGGGACCACTGCTGATCTTCACCATTGAGTGCTCAGCACCTTGGCCTGTAATAAGGTTTAATAAATCAGCTGAATACATGAATGGGTGTTCCTGGTGTACAGCAGGTGCTGAGACAATATATCTATATAAAATAAATTTCTATGAAAGCCTAGACTAAGAGCATACTTTCTCCATTTCTGAAATTCCTAAAAGGGGAGCAGTATAGAAGTATGATTACAAATATCATGGGCTTAGACAGCTATCAGATCTAGTGTGTCCTCTAACTTCTTTCAGCCTCATTTTCCTAATCTGTACAATGGGCACAATAGTAATAACTCACACTGGGTTGTTTCAGGGTTAAATGAGATAATGCATGCAAAACGCTTAACTTAGCTCTCGGCACATAATAAACATGGATGTGTCAGGTAAATCCCAGTCTCATGCCCCTAGAAGATCAGCAGACTTGACTTTTTTCCAAGAAGACAAGCCTTTGGGACTGGCATGTCTCTTGCCTCATTTCTCTTGGTTCCCTCCTTCACAACCATATCCTTCTCCCTTCTCAGGCCTAGCCGTCTTTTCTTGTTGAAGAGCTTGGTGTTTCTGAAGCTCAGATCCCCTCACCCCTGCAGGACTCCTGCAGAGAACAGTGAGCCACCACTGACCTCACGCCATCACCAAGGACAGCAGGGGAGCAGAAGTCTGGTCTCTGCAAAACAGACAGCACTCTCACCCAGGTGTTTACTCTGGGGCATGGTGCTGAGCTCTCTCTTCATGTCACCTGTGCCAGAGTCGCGCTCATTGGCCACTCTTCCAAGAGTAAGTCCAAGACCCAGTGGACGCACAGGCTAAGCACCAAGGTCTGGAGTCAGGCAGCCTGGCTTTGCATCCAGGCTCTGTACAGCATCTCTTGATCTCAGTTTCTTAATCTGTAAAATGGGACCAATGCTAGTTAGTATTCAGGGCTGATATTTAAAACATTTACTAACCAGCTTTGGCGCTGACCTATGAAATGAATGCCAGCCAGTCCTAGGGCATACCTGTTAAATATTAACTCTGCTAATTTCCATTACACAGGTTGTTATGGCTCCTGGCACATTGTAAACACCCTAAACATTAGCCACCACTTTTA
>NW_017731420.1:3195730-3211307 GCF_001890085.2 Hipposideros armiger | reverse complement strand
GCAGTGTCACTGGCCCTCATATGTGGGATCCGAACTGGGGTCCCAAGCCAGCTCTTAACCAACGTGCCACTCGGCCGGCCCTGTTATTCTTTTGTTTTATATCGCACATATGAATGAAATCACATGGTTTTTGCCTTTTCCATCTGACTTATTTCGCTTAGCATAATACCCTCAAGATCCATCTACGTTGCTGCAAATGGTAATATTTCATCTTTTAATGGCTGAATAGTGTTCCATTGTATGTATATACCACATCTGGGTTTTCATTCCTTCCATGCTCCTCAAAGGAAGCCTGTTGTGTTTGATTTATTTAGTTGGTTTGCTTGATCAACCTCTGCTTTTTTCCATTAAAGAAATGGACTGTAATTTCCAAAGAGCCTTTTGAATAACTGTCACAGTCAAAGTTTCTCCTACTGTCCCAGGTGTGGCACACTGAGACCCTCCTCTCACCTCACTATTTCTGGTGTCCAAGGTCTTGACCCTCAGCTGCAGTGTCCTATACCCCTTTTCTTCAGAAGCCCTGGAGGTGAGCTCTCATGAAATGCAAAATTTCTCTGGCCCTCCCTCCTATTCTAGACTTATTGTGTGTGGTGCGCATGCTGAATTGACCCTGCTTTAGTTAGGGTAGGCTGAACTAACACTGTTAACAACTAGACCCCAAAATGAATTGACTCAAATACAGTAGAAGTCTATTTTTAGATCATATTACAGGGTGGGTGTTCCAGGTCAGCAGGTGGCTCTATGCTACATGGCGATTCAGTGACGCAGGCATTTTCCAGCTGTGACTCCATCACCCCCAAGGGCCTTGAGCCAGTGAAAGGGAAAAAACAACATACAGGAAGCCTGCTGCTGTCTCGAAAGCTCCTCACACTCCACTGGCTGGAAGTCAGTCTTATGGCCGCCCCTACCTGCCAGAGGGACTGAGAAATATTGCCTAGCTCTCACCCAGCAACAAGGGGAGATGGGTTTTGTGGAAAGCTCACAGGCCCTACCACAGAACCCGTTCTTCTTTTCCCTAAGTCCACCTTCCCTTACCTTCGTGCTCTCACCCCATTTGTCACCCTTGCAATGTGACATATTGAGAATTTTATAACACAGGAACAAATACAATCAAGAAACAGCCACCTACTGCTTCTAAGGAGCAGATAATAGAATCTGCTCACCAAAGACTAATCATTGCTGTCATAGTGACACACTCCATGTCCCAGCACTGGTCTGCATTAGTGTTCTTTGAGTTTTTATTTTGTTTGTTTTAAAATTTATTGTCCGTGCTGCTATTCATTATCTCCAGGCCTCACTGATGCATACCAGCTCCAGGAGAAATAAAAACCAAACATTAGCAAATACCCTCTCTGAGCACAAATACATTTCAGAGCTTCAAGCTCAGTATCAGCCTTGTGATATTAATCTTTGGATAAGTTCCATTCAGACGCACTTGCCTTAATGATATTGCTCATGGAAAACAGGACCAAACTTGGGATTACATCCCTTAACACCAGGGTCCTGGAGCCTCTACCCCAACTCCCATCTAGCAAGGAATAAGATAAATCAAATTGATTTAGGGGAGCATTGGACATTTATTGGGTGCCCATGGAATAATGTGAACTTTAGGCTTGGAGATGGGGTAGGGGCAAAGAGAGAAAGAGGATTAAATGTGGCATCTTTAAAAACTGTGCAGTGGTCCATGGGAATTTGTCCAACTAGAGGTAGCCATCTACCTCATGGTGAAAGACTCCCCAATTTTTTGTTACCTCAGGTTCCCTTCTTTATTCCTAATTGTTCTGATTGTGAGTGCATCCAAGCCAGGGCCTACCTTTTGCTGTTAATCTACCAGCTAACCCCAGCACGTCCTAACACCCACCTGTTACTGCCTCAGAGTTTAATATCTTAGTACTACTCTTTGGTGGGTGACTTTGGTAAGCCCCCATGTTGAGGTTCAGCTCTCTCCACTTTGACAGTCCTTGCCTGTATCTCTACCTTAAATTGCCTGTGAGAACCTTCTGCTGCCGCCTCTCCCCCAGGCTGGCTCTCAGGGAGCTGGTGCCTAGACTGCTCCCTGCATGCCAAGACCCAAAGGCCTGAACACCTCTAGGTACCATCCACCTCCTCCTAGGCCTCTACTTCCATCTGCAGTCTGCAGTGGGGTTGTTTCTTCTATCCCAAGACCCTCTATTACTGTTTCTCCCCACCCTGACAGCCAGGGACCTCCTGTGTGTTGCCTGACAATGGAGCCTGCACAGGTCATGAGGGTCATTCCTACCTCAAAACCTTCCTTCCTGCTGTTTTCCAAGCGAGGGATTCCTCATCTGTCCCTTTCTGTGTCCTTGCTCAAGGCCCACCTCCTCCGTGGAGCCTTCTCTGATGAGCCCACAGATTTCCTGAGCTCTATCTTGTTCAGAACCCTTGGGTTGGGGTAGCTATTACCAGGCCCAATTGAGTGGCTCTTAAACAGAGTACTCTACTGGGGCAAAATCCCTAGATTTTTCTGCAGGATGAAACGACTGGAATTGTGCTGGAGGTAATACACTTCCCTTCCCTCTAAGTTAATAGAAGCTTTTAGACACAAAGGGGTGTGGGGCATACTTTGTCCTTGCACTAGTGGAGAGTGCAGAAATACAGTACTCTTCCCCTTATCCATGGGAGATACAGTCCAAGACCCCCAGTTGTTGCCTGAAACCACAGATAGTACGGAGCCCTATATACACAATCATGTACCGCTTAAGGACTGGGATATGTTCTGAGAAATGCATTGTTAGGTGATTTTGTCATCGTACATACTTCATAGAGTACACTTACACAAACCTATGTGGTACAGACTACTACACACCTAGGCTATGTAGTATACCACCATCATACATGTGATGTGTCATTGACTGAAATGTCATTATAATATGCATGACTGCACCATGGTTTTTTTTTTTATACATACATACCTATGATAAAGTTTGATTCATAAATTAGGGACAGAAGAAGATTAACAACAAAAAATAATATAGCAGAATAATTACAACAATATACTGTAGTAAAAGTTTGTGAATGTAGTGTCTCTCGACCCTTCTCAAAATATTGTACTGTACTCACCTTTCTTCTTGTGAAGATGTGAAGTGATACAATGACTACATATGAAATGAGGTGAATGAAACAGCATTAAGTTAAATAAGGGTTACTGAACACAGGCACTGTGATATCGCAACAGTCTACCTAATACCTGAGGCAACTACTAAGTGATTAACGGGAGGGTAGCGTATACAGCGTGGAGTTGCTGGACAAAGGGATGATACACAACCTGGGAGGGATAGCAGGACAGCACGAGATTTCATCACACTGCTCAGAACGGCATGCAATTTTAAACTTATTTCTGAATTTTCCATTTTATATTTTCGGGCCACTGTTGACTGCGGGTAACTGAAACCTTGGAAAGTTGAAATCTTGGATTCGGGAAGGGGACAACTGTAGCAAGTGAATCCACTCTCTAGTGGCTATGGTAAAAAAGA
The DNA here is from genome assembly GCF_001890085.2 of Hipposideros armiger. Lineage (NCBI taxonomy): Eukaryota > Metazoa > Chordata > Mammalia > Chiroptera > Hipposideridae > Hipposideros > Hipposideros armiger. Next base: position 3,207,813 of record NW_017731420.1, on the reverse strand, counting down.
GTGATCACTTCCTGTGTTTGTGGACATGGTGTGGCCTTAGGAGGTTGGGGTGAATTTTTTATCCCAGATGCCTCTAGATGTGAAAGTGTCTCCAGGTGTGGTCCTTAGGCCACTTGCCTCAGAACCACCAGTGACACTAGTTGAAATGTAGATTCCTGGTCTTCTTTCCCAAGACCTAGGAAACCAGAACCTCTGAAGGTGGGGCCCAGGAATCTGAGTCTTTATCAGGCACTGTCTCAATAGCTTCACTGTGGTCAGCTATTTGGCACAGGCTGCCATCACCTTGGCTCTTGCTCCTGAGGGCCTTGTTGCACACCCTGTGGGTTCTGGGGCCTCCTGCCTCAGTAGCAGAGGCCTAATAGCTCCGGTCAAGAGTCACCTGTGGTTTTGGCACACTGTCTTATACCATTTGGCCTAAATGGGCGTTCTATAATTTGTTGAACTGAACTAATAGCCTTGAGGACAGTACTTTGTCTTCTCTATTTCTTTGGGATCACTTCCTAGCACATACCATATTTTGCCATGTATAATGCACACTTTTTTGCCCAAATTTGTGAGGGAAAAGTAAGGATGTGCATTATACATGGGTAGTACTAATTCTGTATCTATACAAATGTTTTTCTTTTATTTATGCTTACGAGTTAAAAGTGTAACTCTAGAAATCAATAACAATATCCATATGCAAAATAATATCTTGGAATATGATAATCAGTTGTGTGGAACTTACGACAAACTTGCAACAAAGAAGAATTCTTGGGGCCGGCCGAGTGGCGCGATGGTTAAGAACTGGCTTGGGACGCCAGAGGACCCCAGTTCAGATCCCACATATGAGGGCCAGTGACACTGCCCTCCACAACTAAGATGCTGAACAACAGCTCAACCTGGAGCTGGGCTGCCATGAGTCACCGGTGACGGCATAGGCTGCAGCCCCTGTGGCAGTGGGTTGCCATGGGCTACCGTGTGTAGCCAGCACCCAGCGCGAGCGGCCAAGCAGCCGCAGTGAGCGGCCGTCCAGAAGCCAGCGACTGATGTGCTTCACCCGGGAAGAGCTCAATGATGGTGCCAACGTGGGCCAGTGAAGCAACATCCTCCACAACTAGACTGAAGAACAAAATGACAGCAACTTGTCTGTTCCCCTTCTCCCAATTCCCCAGTGTTGTTCCCATCCCCCAACTCCCCAATAAAAATCTTAAAAAAGAGTTCTTGGCCTTCTATAATGCATGCATATCATAAATTTGTTACCAGTACATAAAATTTCTTGTACCTTGTATCTGCTCTTGTGTTTGTAATTACTTGTTACATAAACTTTCTTCTACCATAATATGTTAAAAACTAAATGCTAAAATTCCTTTGTAATACAAAAAACAAGTACATAAATGTAAACAAAAAAAATTTGAATTAAAAAATTAAAATGAAAGATTTTTTTCCTTGAAAGTTTGGGCCAAAAATGTGGGTGCACATTATACACAGGAGTGCATTATACAGAGCAAAATATGACAGTAAGCACTCACTCTATCTCAGACAGTAGGTAGATCCATGAGGTCAGAGGTCCCTGCCACATGTACAAAAAGAGATGGGAGGGGGCCGGCTGAGTGGCTCAGTTGGTTAAGAGCTCACCTGGGAGCGCCAGCTCTGAGCAGCAGGGCTGTGGCTCAGATCCCACATTGAGGGCCAGTGACGCTCCCCCTCTACAGCTATGATGAACAACAGCTCAACCTGGAGCTGGGCTGTTGTGAGTTGCCAGCGATGGCGTAGGCTGCAGCAGGGCTGCAGTGGGCTGCCGTGAGCTACATGAGTAGCTGGCAGCCAGCATGAGCGGCTGGCAGCCGGTGTGAGCTGCTGGGAGCCACTGTGAGCGGCCGTCCAGAGGCCGGCGATTGATTGCCTCACCCGGGAAGAGCACAATGATAATACCAACATGGGCCAGTGAAGCCACTTCCTCCACAACAAGAGTGAAGAACAAAAACAGCAATTTGTCTACCTGTCTGTTCCCCTTCCCCGAGTCCCCAATGCTGTTCCCCTCCCCCAATTCCCCAATAAAATCTTAAAAAAAAAAGAGTGCAAGCTCTGAGCAACAGAGCCACTGGTTCGATTCCCACATGAGTTGGGCCAGTGAGTTGCGCCAGAGCTGAGCTGCCAACAGGTGGCAGGATGACTCAGCTGGTGAGAGCATGTGCTCCTAACAACAAAGTTTCCTGTTCGACTCCCGCATGGGATGGTGGGCTATGCCCACCCCCAGCTAAGATTGAACACAGAACCTTGAGCTGAGCAGCAGCGAGATGGCAACTGGACTTGGAGCTGAGCTTGCTGCGCCCTCCACAACTAAAATTGAAGGACAACAACTTGGCTGTTTCCCTTCCCAAATTCCCCAACACTGTTCCCCTCCCCCAACTCCCTTATTTAAAAAAAACAACAACGATGAGAGAGGAGACAGCAGCTTTAGTTGACACTGGCCTCCCTGCTCCTCCAGACATTTCTAGAGGAAGAAGAAGCTGTTTTGTTTATGTTCACATATTCTCAGGTGGGTAGAGACCCTTGGTATGACTTGGGAAAGGCAGATATCAGTACAGTTACATTTCCTTTGAAAGAGCCAATATTGGTAAGTGAATAAAATTGACCTCTAGTGTCCTGACAATGGCTTAGCCAGACAGAATTTCTGCGCTCAGTTTTGTTTATTTTCTCTGATATAAGGGCCATGTTGACAGTCCTTGGTGTGCTTCCTGGGTCTCTCAGTTTAAAAGTAGAAGACAAAGCCCTGAAGTATGCAGGGAGGGAGCCCACCTGCCATGGTGGGAGAGATCTAAACATGGCTGAGAGAAAAACTTAAAACTTCTGTGAGTAAAACCATTTTGCTTCTAAGCCAAAGACCAAAAGGAAATAAGAGAAAGCTTAAGAGAGCCCTGAGACAATGAGCTAAGAGATAACCAAAAATGAATGGACTCTTGTAGCTAGAAAATACACATGCTGCAAAGAGTGGGAATTATTGGCTCATGAGGATTCTTCATGCTTGTGAAGAGCAAACTACCTGTATTAGCGGCCCAATCAATCCGCAAGTATTTACAGAGCAATACTACCTACCGGCTACCTTCTCTGCTAGAAAACAAGTGGTAATCAGAGCAATCCCTTCCTCAAGGAGTTTACGGTCTGGATGGAGAGCTAAGACAAGCCCTCTGGAAAGTGAGAACCATACAGGGGATCTCAAAAGCAAGCACACCTGCCTAAATGGCTAGGAAAATTCTTGAAGAAATAGACTCTGGGTCTTACCTTGAACCCCAAGTCGTTAACTTTTTAGTACCTTAAATGCTTATATCCATCAAATCTACTTGTCTTAGAGTACCTAATTGCAAACAATAGAAATAAACTCTCACTGGTTCAAAAAGAAAGGAAATTTAGAAAAGTATAGTTGCAAGGCTGAGCTGAGAACCAGGCTCGGAAAATGGGCAGAAACCACAAGAGTCCGGAGAGCAGGAAGCACCGTTGGTTAACCCTATCGGAACAAGCTGGTGAGGTGTCCACTACAAGGCCTCGGAGTCCAGGGCTTTCAATTCTAAGTCAGGGGCAGGATCCTGGACCACATGTCTATGTCCTAGCTGCAAGGGAGGCTGGCACACAGTGTTTGGAAGATTCTAATTTTTAGCAGGGGGTGGACACTCATTCTTGAGGTGGGGAATTCCTGAACCATAGGAAGGAGGTTTAGCTGCAGGGCAGCCAAAACAAATGACAATGTTCACCACACCTTCCATATCTAGTATGGAAACAAAAAGCATAAATGTGAAAGATAACCATTTCTATTTTTTAAGAAGGAACACTGCAGAATAAGAATTGTGGAGGTTATCAATGCAATAAGGTTCTTCTCAGTGAAAAGTGGACCTTAGTGGTAAGGGGGACCTTAAAGAGCCTGTGGGATCGGGATAGATTGACAAGAAGTGGGGAGGGTCCTCAGGCTGGAAAACCACCCAGAGGTCAAAGTTAGCTTGACATGGGTGTGGACCCAGGAAGGAGACAGCCTGACCTCCCTACCAAGCCAGCCTTTTCCACATTCAAGATCCAGCATGGGGAGACTCATCTTATCCAACATCTGTTTTAGTATCTTCAGCATCACTCAGAAGTCCTATTTGTCATTAAGTGAGAGAGGCATCACCACTACTCTTTTGAGCAGGTAAACGAGGAGGACCCACTTTTGACACCCAACTATACCTGGGATAATAATTAGCTGAAATCAGTTACTACTAACTGCTCAGTGTAAAACTGTTCTCCAAGTGTAAGGTTAACACATGAAGAGAGATTATAAAAATGAAAATATATATTTTTTCTTGTCCCTAATATCTCTCACAGTACTCCATATAGATAAAAACAACTACTGGTATGTTCTCTTAGACCAGGGGTCGGCAAATTGCGGCTCATGAGCCACATGAGACTCTTTGGGTACGTTCTGTCTCAAAAGTTTGCTGACCCCTGGAAGAGCCAATCCTGTTACTCACAACAATTTAAAAATTGTTCGAGAGCCATAAATATATTTTTACATCATCACCATTATGTGAATAATAACCTTTAAAAATTTTATAAATGAAACTATGATAGTTTTATTTTCATTTTTAATTTTAGTTCAGAGCCACATGTACATACCCAAAGAGCCGCATGTGGCTCGCGAGCCACAGTTTGCTGACCTCTGGCGTCTCTTTTGTCTCAAAAGTTTGCCAACCACTGTTTTAGACCAATGGTTCCTAAAATAGATGGTTATCAGGTGAACTTTTAAAAAATATTCCAAGGTTCATCCCAGATCAATTCTAAGTCAGGACTTCTAAGAGGGGATATCTATACTATTTAAGGCTCCCCATGATATTTTCATGATCAGTCACATTTGGAAACAGTGTCCTAAACATTTCAATATATCTCAACTTTCCCTCATATGTTCCTTTGGTTGCCTGTGAATCCTAAGACTCCATCTTCACTTTTTTTTCTACCTAACTTTATTCTTTATTCTTTTATCCCAACCTATGAAAAATTTCAAAATGCAGAAAAGTTGAAAAAACTATATAGTGGCCACTCATATACCCTCTACCTAGAGTCTACATTTGTTCACATTTCACTATATGTGCTTTATCACATATCCATCTACCTATCTATCCAAACATCGTTCCATCTAATTTTTTGATACAATTCTAAGTGAGTTGCAGATCTCAGCATCCCTCGTCTGTGAACATTTTACACTGCATATTATTAACTAAATTTTAATATTTGTGGATGGCTATTTTTTCAGATAAAATTTACAAAAGCTAAAATGCAAACATCATAAGTGTACCACTCAATGTGTTTTAACAAATGCATATCCCAATGTAACCCAAACCCGCATTAAAATACAGAATATTTTTATGACCTCAGAGAGTTCTAAATACCTCCTCCCACTTAATATCCATCCTCACTCCCAGAACAACTGGTATCACCCCTCCTCCCAGGTAGATTAATTTTACCTGTTCTAGAACTTCATATAAATACAGTCATACAGTAAATACTCTTTTGTGTGTAAGCGTTTTGTCACTCAGCTAAAAATTCATACTTTTTTGCATTTATTAGAAGTTAATTCCTTTTTCTTGTTGATTTTATTTCATTGGTATAAATATATCATAGTTTGTTTATCCATTCTCTTATTGATGGATATTTGGGTCTTCCCCCATTTCTAGCTATTACATATAAACCTGCTATGAATGTTTAATGTTATGAATATTCTAATAGAAGTTTTTTGTGGATATATGTTTCCATTTCTCTTAGGTAAATATTCATCAGTAGAACTGCTGAGGTGTAGGGCAGGCATATGTTTAGTTTTACAAGAAACTGGCCAGAATTCTGGTCAAGATGGCACAGTAAGTAAACATTGTGCTTACCTTCTCTCACAACCACATCAACATTACAACTAAACTACAAAACAACCATTACTGAAAATCATTTAAAATCTTGCTGAATTGAAGCCCTGCAACTAAGGACATACAAAAGACTGACAGGAGGGGCAGAGATGCAGAACAGACTGATCCCACATCCATGTGTGACCATTAAAAACCAGGAGGGATATCTCTGCTGCAGAGACCACCTCCCCCTTCAAAGGAGCGAGAGGTTCTAGTGCTGGGGAGAGAAGTCCCTGTAATTTCTGGTTGTGAAAACCGGCAAATACTGTGACTGAGATGGCAGGCAGCTATGTAGGTACCACACATGTACTTACCCACTGACAGAATCACTGGCTCTGAGCTCCAGCACTGGGGCAGCAGCTGAAGAGGCAGCAGGGACATACGTGGGGAACTGAATTGTCTGACCTTAAGACAGGGGCTGGAGGGGCAGCTTTCTCCTCGGAGGAGCTGGTGGAGGACATAAAATGGCAATAACTACATACCTACCCACAATTACTTTCAATGTAAATGGCTTACATGCTCCAATCAAAAGATGGGGGTGGTGGTTGGCTGAGTGGCGCATTGGTTAAGAGCTGGCTTGGGACACCAGCTCTGAGCAGCAGGGCCTGGTTCAGATCCCACATGGGGGCCAGTGACACTGCCCTCTACAGCTAAGTTGGTGAACAACAGCTCGACCTGGAGCTGGGCTGCCATGAGTCACCAGCAACAGCGTAGGCTGCAGCCCCTGCTGCAGTGGGCTGCCATAAGCTACTGTGTGTGGCTGGCAGCCAGTGTGAGCTGCCAAGAGCCGCCATGAGTGGCTGTCCAGAGGCCGGAGACTGATCTGCCTCAGCCGGAAAGAGCGCAATGATACCAACATGGGCCAGTGAGGCAACGTCCTCCACAACTAGACTGAAGAACAAAACGACAGCAACTTGTCTGTTCCCCTTCCCCCGATTCCCCAACACTGTTCCCCTCCCCCAATTCCCCAATAAAACCTTAAAAAAAAAGATGGGGGGGCTGAATGGATAAAAAAACAAGATCCTTACATATGCTACGTATAAGAGACTCACTTCAGATTGAAAGACACACACAGACTGAAAGTAAACGAATGGAAAAAGATATTTCATGAAAAAATGCAAACAAACAAACAAAAAGTTGGGGTAGCAGCACTTATACCAGAAAAAATAGACTTTAAAACAAAGGCTATAACAAGAGACAAAGAAAGACCTAGTAATCCCACTTCTGAGTACTTATCCAAACAAACCCAAAATGCTACTTCAAGGGGTCATGCTCATACATATGTTCATTGCAGCATTAATTACAATAACCAAGATATGAAGGCAACCTGAGTGTCCCTGAATGGATGAATGGATAAAGAAGAAGTGGTGCATATATACAGTGAAATATTACTCGGCAGTAAAAAAGAAATCATGCCATCTGTGACAACCTAGAGGGTATTGTGCTGAGTGTAGTAAATCAGACAACGAAAGACAGTGTCATATGATTTCACTTATAAGTGGAATCTAAAGAACAAAATAAACAAACAAATGTAACAGAAACAAACACATGGATACAGAGAACACATTGATGGTTGCCAGATGAGAGGGAGAATGGGGGGGTGAAAGGGGAGGAGATTAATAAGTATAAATTGGTTGTTACACAGTAGTCATGGAGATGTAAAGTAAAACATAGGGAATATAATCAATAATATGGTAATAACTATAGTATATAAGGGTTCTAGTCAGGGGGACCACTTCTTAAATTATATAAATGTCTAACCACTATGCTGTACACCTGAAACTAATATAAAATAATATTGGATGTCAACTCTAATTAAAAAATTAAAAATGGGGGGGCGGAATACAAAGAAGAATGAGAGGTTCAAAGTTCCAGATATAAAACAAATAAGTATTGGGGATGTAATATACACCATAGAAAATATAATCACTTAATATTGTGATAATGTGGTACAGTGCCAGATGGTTGCTGGACTTATTTATCATGATGATCACTCCTTTAGCATAGGGAATACAAACAATAATGTGGTAATAGCTCTGTATAGTGCCAGATGGATGCTGTTGAATAACTTTATAATTTTGTATGTTATTTTAATAAAAACCTTTAAGAATAAAAAAGAAAGAAATGGGCCAGATTAAAGTGTTTAAACTGTTTTTTATATAGTATATGAGAACTCTGGTTACTTGACATCCTTACAACATTTAATGTTTTCAGTCATCTTACTTTTAGTCGTTCTGGTAGGTATATAGTGGTATATCATTGTGGTTTTAATTTATATTTCCTCCATGATTAATAATTTTGAGCACTTTTTCACAGGCTTATTGGCTGGTGGTGTATCTATTTTTATAAAGTATGTTTACATCTTTTATCTGTGCTTAAAAGAATTGTTTGTCTTTTATTTTTTAAATTCAGCTTGCTAATATTTAGTTGAGGGTTTTTGCATCCATGTACATGGAGAATATTGGTGTGTGATTTACTTTTATTGTAATAGCTTTCTTTGTTTTTGGTGTCAGTGATCTCATAAAATGAGTTAATTTTATAAGATAATTTGTATTAATATATCTTTTCCACCTTTTTACTTCCAATCTGTTTCAGACTTTACATTTATATTGTGCTTGTTGACAGCATAAAATTGGATTCTTGCTTTTTTTTCTAGTCTGACAATCTTTGACTTTTAAGTGAAATGTTTTAGTCAATTTATATTTAATGTAATTAATGTATTGATATGGTTATTTGTTATTTGTTTTCAGTTTGTCCAATTTATTTTTTATTTCTTTCTTTGTCTTTCTTGCTCTCTTTGGAGATTTGATTTGTTTTTTTTATAATCATATTTTTATTTATCTACTGGCTTTTTAGCTATCCCTATTTTCATTGTTTTGTTTTAAGTAAGTGTTCTAGGAATTATAATAATAAACATCCTTTACTTTTCACAATTTACTTAGTTAATATTGCTCCACCTGAAAAAAATGTAAGAATTTTGCAACCATATAGTTTAATTCACTGTCTTCACCTGTACACAATAGTTGTCATATGTGTTATCTCTACATATGTTTATATACCTTTCAATACAATGTTATAAATTTTGCTCTAAATACTCGTATGTAATTTAAAGATATTAAGAGAAAAATAGACTCTTACATGTACCCATGTATTTAGAATTTCTAGTTTCTTTTGTTCCTTCCTGATGATTTGAGTTTCTATTTGATATAATTTCCCTTCACCATAACATAACTTTCTTTAGCATTTCTTGCGGTTTAGGTCTGCTGATGATTAGTTGTCTTAGTTTTCATTTATATAAACTGTCTTTATTTCACCTTCATATCTTGAAGTGTATTTTCTCTAAAGATAGAATTCTAGGTTGACAGTTTTTTTTTCTTCCAGCACTTTTAAGAGGACCCACTGACTACTGACCTTAACTGTTTTTATCATTCATGAAATAATTAGCTGTCATTCATATTGTTAGTATCTGTATGTAATGTGCCATTTTCTCTAGTGGATTCTCTTTATGTTTGGTTTTCAGCACAGAGTATGTGCCTATGTGTGATTTTCCTTGTATTTTTCCTGCTTGGGGTTTGCCTATATTTTTTTCATCTGTAATATTATGTCTTTCATCAAATTTGAATTAATTTTGGCCATTATTTCTTCAAACATTTTTTTTCATGCCCCATTTTTTCCTCTCTTTTTCTTACTCCAATAACATATAATAGACTTTTTGATACTATACCACTGGTCTCTGATCATCTATTCATTTATTTTTAACCTCATTTCTCTCTGTTATTCAGATTGGATAATTCTTGTTGCTTTTTTTTTGTTGTTCATTTGTTTTGGGGCTTTTTGATAAGTCTTGTTGACATATCAAGTTCACTGACAATTTCTTCTGTCATCTCCAATCTTCTGTTGAGCCTATTTAATGAATTTTTATTTAATGTTGTATTTTTCAGTTCCAGAATTTCAAGTTATTTATTTTTTAATAGTTTCTGTTTATTTGCTATGATTTCCTATCTTTTCATTCATTGTGAACTTATTTTTCTTTACATCTTTGAGCATAATTATAATAGCTGCTTTAAAGACCTGGTCTACTCATTCTAATATCTGGGTCATTTCAGCATGTCTCCACTGATTGCCTTTTCTTTTGAGTATGGGTTACATTTTCTGTAATTGAGATATCTAATGATTTTGAATTTAATCATGGTGAGTAATACATTGTACACACTCTATATTCTGATATGTTCTTTAGTAAAATGTTGATTTTTATTATTGTTGTTGTTTTAGCAGGCAGCCAACATGGTTGAACTCAAACTTCAAACTCTATCTTCCCTCCTGTAGTCAGCAGCTGCATTCTCTGGTTCTTTCAGCCTTAGCTTAACTGCTTGGAGTTTGCTCCATACATGTGTATCTCAGAAGTCAGCCAAAGATTTGGGCTGAGTTTATATGCGTAATTTGGGGTTTCCTCTCTTTGGCTGCCTCTATCCTTTCCAGAGTTTCCTACTCACTGCTGTGGCAGCTCCAAATTCACTTATCGGATTTCTCAAGCCAGTAAGATTTCCAGTTTGTATCTTATAGCTAGCCTGCACACCTGACTGGGGTTTACCAATAGATAAAACCCATAAATTTATTTTTCTTTTTTTTTTTAAAAAGGAAGCTCACCCAGGGTCATCTTCTTATTCCATGTGTAAACAGCCCTCCAGTTTCTGCTTGATTATGGTCATGATTTAATGGCTTCACATAGTTGGTTTTTATTCCTTGTCCAGAGTTAATCATTGTCATCTGTGTGAGGGTTAGTCCAATATGAAATATTATATTATTTTTGGAAAACAGAACACTATCTTTACTACTTTTACTACTTTCAAAGAGAATTTCTCGACAATCATTTGGATTTTTTTTCCTAGCAAGGTTGTAAAATGCAGTAATAGTTAAAATCCTAGACTCTATGGCTCAATTTCTTTGGTTCAGATCCATTCTCTGACCCACTGTGACTTTATGCAAAATACTTGCCTTCACTGTACCTCATTTTTCTCACCTTTAAAAATAGGGGTAATCCCAAAGTATTGCATACATTTGTTGTGAGGTTTACATAAATTAACATGTAAAGAACTTGGAGGAGTGTTTGGTTCATGGAAAATAATAGATAAGCCAGCTTTGCTGGGTGTTACTGACATTTTTTCACTTCCCATCTCAGTAAATTTTTTGATGGACAGGGTTTGGAGCAAAGTTAATTATCACCATTTTACAGATACGCAAATGAAGATACCAAAGCTGTAAAGTAGAAGTAAAAAATTATGGCTCCTGGCCTCTTGCTCTTTGTTAATTTACTCAGTTGTCATCTTTCCCTCACCATCCATTATGTGACACTTATCACAAGTTTCATTCAGTAGGCTGAAAGAACCCCTAAACCTCTTGTTAAATAAGGACATCCTGCTATGAAGCTTTTCTGTCCTTTATTAGAAGTGCTACAACATTTCCATTGCCTAAAAGAAAAAGCCCATTCTTGCAAATGCTTTTCTCCTTAGCCACACACTTCAACCTTGAGTTCACATTCTGAACCAATGGCTTCTTCTAAGTGGTTTAGTTTATTATTAACAGTGTCCTCTAACCTTTATCTAAACTTTGGCTGGTACAGCTGCAGGTGGCAAGGAGTGAGAGCTCGTGTTGTCTGTTGCTCAGACCTGTACATCAGGACGATTGTGACCCTTCCTCCACTCAGATTTTCCACCTCCAGCTCCCACCACAAATCAACTTTTAAAAAAGCCACAGAGGTGGATTCTCCTTTTAAAAATAGCTGTCTCCTGATGAGGCTGTGAGAGAAGGCTGATTTGGAAAAGGGCTTAGGTTCATCAGGATTACAAAGTTGGCCTGAAGGCTGCAAGGGATGTATTTTTTTTTTTTTTAGCTGAGTCATCCTGCCACCTGTTGGCCGCTCAGCCACAGCTCAGCTCCAGCTGGGCATCGAACTGCTGTTGCTTAGAGCTCGCACTCTTGAGCCACTCAGCTGAGCCACTCAGCCATCCCTTAATCAACTGAGCCACTCAGCCATCCCTAGGGATGCATTTATTTATTTATTTTTAAGATTTTTATTGGGGAATTGGGTGGATGAGAACAGCACTGGGGAATTGGGGGAAGGGGAACAGACAAGTTGCTGTCCTTTTGTTCTTCAGTCTAGTTGTGGAGGACGTTGCTTCACTG
>NW_017731420.1:3176062-3195610 GCF_001890085.2 Hipposideros armiger | reverse complement strand
AGCTACTCAAGGCAGCCCAGCTCCAGGTTGAGCTGTTGTTCAGCATCTTAGCTGTAGAGGGCAGTGTCACTGGCTCTCATATGTGGGATCCGAACCGGGGCCCTCTGGCATCCCAAGCCAGCTCTTAACCATCGTGCCACTCGACCGGCCTGGCATGTATTTATTTAAACATTGGAATTCAAATGGTTTTAGACAGGACAGACACCACCAGTATCTATTATGTTTTGACTGGTTTCTGTAGCATTTAGGTTTGTAACCCTTGTAGCAAGTTCTATCTAGGGACATCTAGAAGATTCCAAGAAACTCTGGATTTTGGCTCAGCGATTGGCACCTGAGTAAAGGGTACAGAGATCAGAGAGCATTAGCAGTAGTAGATTTATATCTGATCATAATCACCAGAGATATGGAAACACACTTCGTAGGCCCCGGCCCACCAGTTCCAGGCCCAGGTGCTGCAACAAATTATATAAGTTTCTCTTTATTGGACACACAAGATATAGTTAGAAAAATCCACATGCACAGCCTCATTTTACAAAATTTTTCTCAAAAAGTCAAGCCTAACGCAGTGTCATTTGTAAGCAATTATCATAAAGAGCAAACTTGGATACTCCTATATAAGTCTAGAGTGATTCAGTATTTAATTGAATGAAATAAAGTTGACCTGGGTTCTTGGAACTTCAGAGGAAAGCTTAGAAATGCAGTGGGAGCTGCTAGAGCCACAGACTCAGGGTTGAATGTTGCCTACAGCTGTCCCTATAGCCTCCCTACTTCTGGTCTCAGTGCACATCTACCCCGCTCAACTGGGACTCGAATCACTAGCCAAAGGGATCTTCCTCAGTCACCATCTGATAATGTCTCTTTCCTGCTCAAAACGATTTTAATAACTCCCAGTGAGCACCTTCAGAAGAAACCCAAATTCAGTTACTCAGTTTTTAGGGTCAGGATCTTGACCGTAAGCATCTCCTCAGCCTGGACTCCACTCCCTGGCCTCAACCCTATGCTCCAGCCACAGAGTCACAGTGCCCAGCCTTTGCCATCTTCTTTCCTCTGCCTGGGCTCTTACTTGTCCTCAGCCCCCATCCCAGTCTTTTAGTTTCCTAGTGCTGCTGTAACAAATTTCCACAAACTTAGTGGCTTAAAAAAAACAAGTATATTCTCTTAGACTTCTGGAGGTCAGAAATCTGAAATCAGTTTCACTGGGCTAACACCAGGTGTTGGCCAGGCTGGTTCCTTCTAAAGGCTCTCCGGAGCGAATCCATTTCCTTGTCTTTCTCAGCTTGTAGGGGGGGCATTTGTATTCCACGGTTTGTGGTTCCCTTTTCCACCTTCAAGGCATGTCGTTACACTCTCTGCCTCACTATCAACTTGCTTTCTCTTCTGCTGAAGTCAAATCTTCCTCTGTCTCGCTCGTATAGGGACATTTGTGATTACAATTAGAGCCACCCAGATGACCCAGGATAATCTCCCATCTCAAAATCCTTAATTTAATCCCATCTGCAAAGTCCTCTTGACCATATTCACACTTGTATTATTCACAAGTTCTGGTGATTAGAATTTGGACATCTTTGAGGACCCACCAACCTGGCAAACCCCCATCTGCCTCCCAGGTTCTGCTCAGACTTCATTTTTCTCCTCTGAGAGGCCTCCCTGATCCCCAACGCTGTGTTCAAGGGTCAGACTCCCTGGTGTAGCATATCGCACACCAGATTTTAATTGCCTTTTTGTCTCTCTTCTCTCAACTATCAGCTGCTTGAGGGCTGGGATCTCATCCACCTTCTTTCTCGCGGTATCTCCGAAGTCTGGCACATGATACCTGCTTAATATATATTTGCAGGGATGAAAGTGAGTTTCTGGCCGATGAACAGCCCTGATGAAGTGGGCACAGATGTCCCCTGGTCAAGGTGATAGAGAGGTCTGAGGAAAGCAGGGCTATAGCTAGGCATGCTCGCTGGACTGCTCACACGACACCCCAGAGGTGTGTCCCTTGTGTTTGGACTCTAGAGCTTTGCATTCGGTGTACAACAGCCCATCAGCAATAGAGCCCACGATTCCTCGGGTCACGTGCACTGATCATGCAGCTTTCCTGTTGTTCTGACCCCAGAGTCCAGCTTCACTGCAACTCCGTGGTGATCTGTGGCTGGCTCATTTAGACACTGATTAACTTTTAAAAGAAACACAATCACTCTGGCAAATTCCATCCACCTATCAGAGAAGGTATAAACATAAGCAAACATTAACCTTGACGCACAGGTTTACAACTCACAATTGCCCTTGGGCACATAGGCGGTGCCAGCTTGCGCCTGGGTCCAGGTAGCTATTTGGCTGAAGGGAGTGAAGCTGACAGTAATGTGCTTTCAATTTATGCCAACAGATATGTGAACGTGACCCCTGGAATGCGGACTTTTACATCCACAATGTTTACGTATGGCAAGAAACACAAACATATGTACCTCCCAAGGCTATATTATATCACAGCTGTACATGGTTATTTCTGACAAGGCAACCTAGTTTTCATTATTTATGCCAAAATGTATGTCACTAAAAATGTCTTGCAGAATGTGGGTGCAAATGGAAAGAAGTCTTCTTAACCCGAGACCTTGCTACCTCAGGCATTCTGCCCTTTCTTGCGGACAGCAAGCTCGGGCTGTTCTCTGCTGCATTCTTTTGCTGTATGGTAGAGGTTAAAGTGAGTGAGAGAGACTTATTTTGTTTGGATGGTTAAGAGTGGAAACAGAACTGGGGAGCCTGGCCAACCCTCAAAAAAGCATACACCTCTTTGAGACTGCAAGGATAGTGTAGGACTGACCACCGCCCTCCATGTTGTCCACCAGGCCACTTCTGCTATCCTCACCCCCTTAGGTGTCTGGTGCTGGTGGCTGAACATTCGGGAACTCACAGCCAAAACGCTGGTCCTGTTGGAAGTACTAAAACCTTTGTTCCAGGACGATTTCTCAGCTGGCAGGCCCTGTTTGCAGTCTTTTATCCTTTCCCGACAGTTCAGAGGATGTGTTCTCTCTTTACTTCTCCTGAATCTCCTGTCCACCCTCAACTCTCCTCTCTCTCTTCCCCTGCTCTGCATCCATAAACTACTTCTTTGCTCTGTTATCTCCTCCATTTGGAGTCCTGTGCTCGCCAGCACCCTGGGCGTGGGAGAAAGACGACCACAGAGAGGGACCTTGGAATGAATAACTGTGCATTTGATCCTGACATGTTACATAGCTAGCATTAATTATAAAACTGGGATTTCTTTTCTCTATCATCCACCCTGACTTAATAGGCAGTTTAGGATCATGATTAAGAGCATAAATTTTGGAGTCAGACAGACCTGGATTAGTGGTGGTTCTGCCATTTATAAGCTGTATGCTCTTGAGCAAGCTAGTCCACCTTACAACTGCTTTGTTTCCCCATCTGTAAAATATAACAGTGATACCTACCTCACAGGGTTGTTATGAGAACTAAATGAAATTGTGCATGTAAAAGGCTTAACAATTGCTTGCATATATAGCAAGTGATCAATAAATAGTAGCTATTATTGTTATTAGCAATGATAGGATTGTGGGTAATATAAGAGCAACAAATAGAAACTGGTTAGAGAATGCTGGTGAATCAACCACTATGTCATCTCTCTCTCATATTCAGGATAGATGAAGGTATGTATGGCAGGTAAAAACCTTTTCTAAGAGCACATGAGAGGTAAGGTCACGTAGGATGGAATTCTGAGAGCCTACCTCCAAATACCTCCTGAGTCTCTAAGCAATGAGGAGAGTTATGTCTTGATCCTGCATTGGTTTTGTTGAGAATCTGACCCAAAGAAAAGTATTTCAACAGTAACTGTCACAAGTAGGTTTAGTGCCAGAGGAAGAGTGCTGAGCCACCCACTAGGGATGAGCTGGGCCTTGCAGCTGCGTATTACAGGTCTGAGGAAAGGAAATGATTCAAAGATAGTTTCAACTCACTGAGCCAGCAGCCCAATGGGGTCAAAAGCTATTTCCCACAGGTATCAGGCCAGAACCTTTAAAGAAGGAGCTACGCAGGGCAGAAGTAACCACAAACAGATCCAACTGGTTTTTGTGGTGGATAATGTTTGTTTAACTTTATGTCCAGATGTCTAGATTGTGAGACACATATGTTGGCATCAGAAAGTGTTTATAAAATTCTTAGTTGAATGCCATACTGGGTTAGGTGCTGGGATAAATCAAACTGAAACCAAATTGCAATCCCCACCCTTGTAAGGAAGGTCTGGAACTAGTCCCAGCCCTTCAAAAAAGTGGACAAGAAACCAAAAGAAGGGAATCATATGAGCAAGAAGGACTCACCCAGCATTCAGCTGTTTTCCAATTCCAGGAAAAATGCTACATCGTGGACACAGCAAAGTAATCAGGGGTTTTGTTAAGATCTGGTTTCCTAGGTGAATCTAGGATGGTGAGAAAGGCCCCTTCCTGGAGACATCTGGCTCTTCTCCATTGCTGGGCATTTAATGAGATACTCTGCTTAGCAACATCCCTGTGAGGGTGGGAAATGAACACTCCACGCCCCCAAAAACTGACACAGCTCTTTCTTGGCCTTTCTACCAAACTTAAGCATTAATATTCTCTATTTGGCCATGAGTTCCTGTTCTGGCAAAGAAGTAGAAATTATTTTAATGTGATTTTTTTGGTTGTTGTTTTTTTGTTATTGGTTTTGTTTTGTTTTATACCTTAGTGTTGGCTATAAACTTAGGTTTGTATCTTTAGGTTTGACTTTGGGTAGCAGGATAGAATGCAATAGGCCAGGCCAAGAACTCCAGTATAGAATCAGCTCTGGTCAACATTTGCTTCACTTCTGGGGGATGTTCTCAATGCACTGTCCTCAGAACGGAGATGCGCAGAACGTGTCATTCTTGTGGCAAAAGAAGGAGATATAGATAAGAGACTTTCAGATAGGGGCCTCCATCAGCTAACTTAATCTCAACAATGTCCATCTTACCTCTGGGACTCCGAACAATGAAAAAAAGTTTCTCCACACATATATTAATATGTTCAAAGCATCTGAAAAATCACTTATCCATAGCTTACTATAAAAGAGCTCCCTGACCGAGAGGCTGTTATCTTTAAAATAGTCTATAAATTTCATTCTTCCTTTGATGGACAAGAGGTGAGGGGATTGGAATATAGACAGTGGAATCCACCTCACCCCACACCACTCCGCTTCCCACCAATGTTTAAACTACTCAGGCAAACTTTCCTCAACAAACCAAAGGTAAGTCTGAAATAGCTGGAGTAACTGGTGACAAAATTTTTCCTCCTAGTGAATCAAATAATTTTGTCATCAAATCTTTATCATTGAAGTCGTTTGGTAATCCAGAACAACCTTCCTACCAAAGAAATTGCAAAAGTGAATCTGATGTGCTTGGAGTGAGGTTAGAAACAATATTTGACCGAAAATATAAGATAAAAAAATGAGTCTTTTGCATTCTGTTGAATGCAAAGAGAATTTTCTGGAGCTATGTGGTATTGAAATGTTTCATTTGTGTGGCTAGGGCATGTCATGGAATAAGACTAGAGAATAATATGCTACAAACAGTGAGTCTCGCTGGGTTGATTAAGTCTTCATAGTGCCTCCCATGGGGCCAGCAAGTAGGTGCTGTGAGACTCAGGGGACTGGATATTTGGGGATGATAATAAACTTTGCATATTAGCTTCCATACACAGACATTAGAGGGGCCCCAGAAACCCTCTGGTCTACCAGATGGAGAACACTCAGTGGTTAGGGCTGCAGGCTCTGGTGTCCGCTGGACTGGGTTGGAATCTTGGTACAACCATGTACTAGCAAATAATTTTTTTTAAAGATTTTTATTGGGGAATGGGGGGATGGGAACAATGCTGGGGAATTGGGGGAAGGGGAACAGACACGTTGCTGTCCTTTTGTTCTTCAGTCTAGTTGTGGAGGACGTTGCTTCACTGGCCCAAGTTGGCACCATCATTGCACTCTTCCCGGGCGAGGCAGATCAGTCGCCGGCTTCTGGACAGCCGCTCACTGCACCTGCTGTCCGCTCACGCTGGCTGCTGGCTACACACGGTAGCCCATGGCAACCCACTGCAGCAGTGGCTGCAGCCTCCGCTGTCGCCGGCGACTCAGGGCAGCCCAGCTCCAGGTTGAGCTGTTGTTCAGCATCTTAGCTGTGGAGGGCAGTGTCACTGGCCCTCATATGTGGGATCCGAACTGGGGCCCTCTGGCGTCCCAAGCCAGTTCTTAACCATTGCGCCACTCAGCCGGCCCCTACTAGCAAATAATTTAATATCTCTCTTTCTTCATCTGAAATTATGTAAGCAAGGAGACTTCAAAGGCTCTGTGAACAAAATGATGGCCAGGCATTTGGAACCTGAATGGAAACCCCCAACGTGCCTTCCTCCAGGGCAGCCATCATGGAGGAGTTCTCGGCCTCTCTCACTGGGAGCAAGGACTTGTGCCTCTCTCATGATGGGCTGGCTCTTTGGAACAAGGCTGAGGGCAACTCACGGGGTCACATGGGGGTTCACAGACCACCTCTTCACGAATCCATTTCCCGAAAAGTGGCTGCTAGCTTGGCAACGTGAGAAGATTGTTCCAGGAGGAAAGTATGGAAAGGCAGGAAAGAAATTTGTGTAGGGAACAAGGTTTGAGAAGGGAGAGTTCCAAAGGCCTGGCTGAGACTTCTGCTGCTGCTGCTGCTGCTGCTGCTGCTGTGCTATCAATCTCAGGCACAGGGTGTCTATGAGGAGTAATGGAGTTAGTAGTTGGCTGCTGAATTCTTTGGGACCCTCCACTGTAAGCTGCAGAGGCTGATTCTGGTAGTTAGGCAGAAAGGAGTTTATGACAAGGCGATCTGCTAGCCCACAGAATCAGTGGGAGCCTAAAGAACCAATCTGATAGAACAACATCTCAATCTACACTACAGAGATGCCCCAATGAAGACGCTGCTGCTTTGTGGCTGCCCTACCAAGGAAAAAGACTACTAGCACTGCCACTATTTCTGTCCCATTTCTTATAAAATAAACCTCTGCTTTCCCTCTTGCCAGCAAAATGGGTTCCACACACAGCCTTTTTCGTTGAAGTCCTCACTTCCACATCAAATGTAACTCCGATTGGTGGAACCCAGATGATATGTCTGTGACCTAATTGCAGAGGAATTTGGGAACTGATTTTTCTGGATTCTTCCTCAGGAAAGTAGAACTCATAAAGCTGGAATTTCCCAAATAGATCAAAGATAGGTTAAAAACTTGCTGGACAGCCAGGAAACATGGCAATTGCCTATTTCATTCAACCCCTTAGTGAATCTAGGGCCAATGCACACCACCCAGCAATGTTCAGCACAATTGTCAACTACAAGAGAATTCTCTGCCTAACACAATTAAGCTTTCCTTTATGCAAGCTAAAATGATTCATCTGCCTGCAATGATATAACTCAAACTCAAATAGTAATGTGCCCTCAGAAGTAAAAAAAAGAAAACAAAAAATTAATTGAAGCCATCTTTGATTGGAAAAAACTGGCGCACAATGTTTATGCTACAAAGCCTTCAAGGAGCACTTGTTTGGCGATTAAAGAGCTACCAAGTACTCAATGGGTACCTTCCCTTTCTGGCTAGCTTGTTTATCCCTTAGTCTCATGCAGGAGAGAGGAGCTATCCCAGAATCATCTCTCCAGCTTCCCCTTAAGAGATAGAGGCTTTGGGTTCTGGGTGTCACATCTCTGGGAACAGGACTGCACTCTAATAAAGGCTCAGGATACATTTGTCCAGAGCAACACGTTGTGAATGCTGGCTTATCTGAGTTGGGCAGCCCCTGGCCAGATAGTAAAGTTTCCTTTCAGAGCTCACAATCTCCCACTTCCTCTCCACATCCATTTCTCTCTAAGCTGCTCTCTGGAAAAGGACCAGAGTCAAGCGTGAGGGTCATCTGTTCTTATCTGTTTACCTTGGAATCCTGGCAGCCCTTAAAATTCCCTTGAAAGGGTGTCTTGTGACCCTGTTTGAGGATGCTGCACAGAGTCTCTCAGAAACTAGCAGCAGAACTGGCACCAGAATCCAGCTCTCCACTCTCCCATGATGTCACTTCTTGCTCAAGGATATTCTCATTTAATAGAGGAGGGAGGGAGCCAAAGGACTGAGTCTCCTCATGTGAACTGTCAGTTACCTTCAAGCCCTCGCGCTAAGGAGGAACAGTATGGCAATTTCCAGGAAGCCACATGGAGGTAATGATGCAGTGAGCAGAGTGGCAGCCCTGTGATACGTGCAGCCAGATGAACGCCTCATACCCTCCACTCACAAGGGAGCCCATCTGAGGTTCCTCAGGAACTTCGCTTTCCAGATCTTTCCCACCTTGTGGCTGTGAAGCATGTTTCTCTTTCACTCCTCACATGCAGGGAAATGCTAGCCTTCCGTCTTGCCAGCCAAGTCCAGCCTCTGTTACCATCTCAGCTTAGTAAAGCATGTCCTGGAGGAAGAGAATTCACAGGATTTCAAGTTTCCTCCTGTCTAAAATGAGAAAGTTGCACTATATGATATTTAATGCCCTTTTGGCCCAGGCTCTGCAGCCCTGTGAGAATGCCAGCAGAGGCGGGATTACTGTGCAAGAACCACTTATGAACAGACTGTGAAGAAAGGTTCAGTTAGGACTTAGAAGCCTGTAGGCAGCGAGCAAATCTGAGTTCTAATCAGAACCTGAAATGGGAGCAACAGTCAAGACTCTGATGCCAACAGACAAGACATTCAGAAAGCAGCAATGGTTTATTCATCACAAAAGGAGAACCTTCCGAGGCTCTTTGGGCTTTGGGACGTCTGTCTTTCTGCTGCCTGCACTCGTCTTTGTTCATTCAATATTTAGAGAGTGAAGCACAAAGCCTACCTCACCTTGGGAATCCGCCAGCCTTTCTCACTGCATTTCTCCACCTGCTGCCCGAAGCATACCTCTCTATTCCAACTCTCAGCTGAACAAACAGTGCAAATGTTAACTTACATTTTCAAATAAACTCTTAATATGATTATAAGACTAATGCCAATCTATGCAAAAATGTATTATGAACTTATTGCAGCTGTGGCCCACACAGTCCTGTCTCAGAGAAAGACCACAATACATGAAAGACAGTCCAACCACCAAAAAGCAATCCTATTTAACGTAAGTCCTTTGCTTGTACTCCTTGACCACCAGAAAGTAGGTGGGTGTCTGGGCAATACTGCTCAGTCTTTCCTTTCTCTTCCATCTGTTTCCTTTTTACCCCACACGTGCTGTGGCTTCTCTTTCCTCTTAAATCTTGGGGGAGACCGTCTCCAATGCTGCTCTGCATGATACTTATCCTTCTACCCTTTTTACTTTTTGCATTAAAAAAGCTCTTAAGTGCTGGTCCTGCAACACAGAACTCTGGGAGAAGCGAGGGAGAGCAGTTCTTATATATTAAGACAGTAGTTCTTGAACAGGATCAAATATCTACGGAAGCAGATAAATGTTCATTCAACACCCATTTGCATCCACTTCCTTTAGATCCACTTACTTTCTCATTCTACAAAACGCTTATGAATTTCTAAATTTGTTGTAGCACTTCAGGCAAAGAATAGAAGGTAGCGTGACATCTGTGGGACAGAGGTAGAAGAAATACAAATACCTAAGATAAAAAATGGTTGTGAGTTATTGGTAGAAATTATTGGTGTGAAGAGTAAAAATGGAGGAAGAAAAGAGTAGCAATGATACTGATTTCCAGTCCATTTGAATATCTCTTTACACTAAAGCAAGCTCAAAAATAATAACAACAATAGCACTAATATTTACTGTGTTGATGATGTGCTGGGTACTTTACACAGAATGTTCCATTTATTCCTCACAACGATTCTGCAAGGTAATATCCCTCTGTTGCAGGGAGGAATTTTAAGACTCAGAGAGGTTAAGCCATTTGCTCTAGGTCTCACCTTTTAGCAAGCGGTAGATTTGGGTTTTGAACCTGAACAGTCTGACTCAGAGACTAGGCTATGAGCTTCTACTCATGCTTTACATGTTTTCTTACAAAGAGAGGCCTCATTTGGGAGGGTGGAGAAAGAGAAACACACAGAGACTCAAACAAAGCCATAGACACGTGGGCAGGACTGGTGCTTTCTGCACAGAGAAAGATAAGGAGCTGGGGAAAATCCCACTTATCATAAGACACATTGCTTTAGGAACTGCTGCACGGGCACTATCTTAGTCAGCAGAGACTAACCACTGCAATAAATGACCCTAATATATGAACAGCTGAACACAAAAAGTTTTTTTCCTGCTCGTATAAACTCTAATCAGATGGTTGTACTCAGACAGCTCTCCTGGCTTGTCCTCCACACAATGACTTGGGGACCTAGGGCCCTGCCCCTCAGTGACACAAGGTGGAAAGCAAATGAGGGAAGACACACTGCCTGCTTAACCACATGAGCCAGAAAGTGCCACATCACTCAGGCTCATGTTTCACCAGCCAGAATTATTCACCCAGGGTGGGTTGGGGGGCTCAAAAATGTAGTCCCTTGTTAGTCAGCTGCTTCTCAACAGCCACTCTACACTCTGGAAGGAGAGCGTGACTCTTCAGGGGTTAACTAGCCATTTCTATCACAAGCACACTTGAGAGAAAGAGTGGAGAGTGATATGATAGCCTGGCATTCACTGGTGAATGGCACCTGAAATTCGACACTATATGGACTGCACTGGAAGTGAGACCTTCCAGAGACTTAGACTCGGTGCTTTACTTAAGGATTCGATCCAGCAGGTCAAGCCCATTCTCCAGCATCTGTGGCCTGCTGAATCTTGGTCTCATCACTTAGATTGCGGTCTGCCTTAGTGTGCGATCCAATGTCACTGAATTTGACCCCAAAGACAACCTTGCCAGTGAACTGGTTTCTGAGGGCAAGACCATCCTTCCTGAGGATTTAGCTAGAATCAGTTACGTTTGGTCACATGACTTACTGAGGTTTTTAATAAGTTCCTATTGACAGGCCGGCCACACTGGGAGTCCAGGCAAGACATATTGAATCCCAGAATCTAAATTTGTGGGTTAAAGACATTTACAGAAAGAATTTGAATAAATGCTGCTGTCAGAATAGAAAGGGACCAGAAAAAAGAGGGTGGACAGATTCTTAGGGGGGAAAAAAAATGCCAGGCTGTTCTCAGAGTCATATTTCAAATTCCAAGTTTTTATGTCTTTTTTCCCCCAAAATTTTCATTAATTATGGCTCATGTGTCTTTTGGAAGTTTGTTAATACTATTAGTTTTGGAAAGATGTTTCCTGCTGCTTTTCCATATGCGACTATTTATTTAGTCAGCTGGTTCTCATTTCTGAGTGTAGGTTCAATGGTCCAGCTAAAGGATAATGGGCTGAAATGTCTCAAACAAAACTTGAATAAATAAATAACTTTGATATTTGTTTTTCAGGAGTGGATGAATACAGTATTGAATCCTTTGAGACTAACCTGGCCTCTCTTTAGGAAAATGCCCCTAGATGGAAATAACACTGAATTTGAAAACTTTTGAGTTGCAGATTTTCTGAAATGCCAGCACTCTTCCTGCATATAGGACGCTTTGAACTTGGAAAATGGTCTATAACAACTCTTCAAAATACCCCTCAGAGGAAACCTGCAAAATTTCCCTTAGTTTCCAGATGAGGAAACAGACGCTGGAAAGACAGGCATCTCTCCCAAGGTCACAGGGAGACCACAGAACTTGGAGATCCCAAGTCCCAATTTCCCACTCCTCTGATCAATCCCACCTTTATATGGCGACTGTTCTCACCAAATAGCCAAAAGGACTGCACGGTAGACTCCATGAGAACTTTCAGAAAAATTGTAGAAACTTCTACTTGAAATTAGTGCTCAGTGCCTTTGTCAATGTTGTATATATTAGCAGTCACATTAAAAGCCCTCCACAACGCAAAGTTTTTCCTTTACTCAAAACCTTTCTTTACCTACCAGCCTCATTCCTCTGGCTCCATCTCTTCCCTAGACGATGACACCTCCCTATATCTGTCTCTGACGTTACTACTTTGGCATCCTACTGATGCTTCCTCCCCTCCACACAGCCTTCTCCAGGCCATCCAGTCCCCTCTCTGCATAAGTGAAGCCAGTACGAGTGGACGGTGCTCTGGCATGGAGTGGGCTTGGGGGCCCACGCTCTTGTGCGTGCTAGTGTCCAGGTGTGAGTGGTGGTAGGCCGGGAGAGGCTCAGCTGCTCCAGCATGCCAGGGGGGCACAACAGAGTCTAGCATGACAGGAAGTCATGACCTTGGACATGAAGGCAGGTAGAACTCTGAACCAGTGTTGGTGTCAGAGACAGCCATAGAGCAGACATATCTATGGTGTCATGGAAAAAGGCTCTCTGGACATGTGATCAGAAACCCTGCATTCAAATCCTGCCTGTGACAATTGCCAGCTGTGTGACTTTGGATAAATGCCTTAACTTCTCTGAACCTTAATTTCCTCACCTATAAACATGGAGGCTACAACAATATTAGCAAATACCTATGTAGCTCTTAATATATCCCAGATGTTGTTCTGAGCACTTTACATGCATCAACTCATTTAGTGCTCACATCGGCACTCTAGAGTGTGTACTATCATTAGGCTTGTAGTTACAGAAAGGGAGGCACAGAGAAGTTTACCAATTTCCCCAAGATTGTATGAACTGGGGTGTCTGAGCTGGGATTTGAACCCAGACAGTCTGATTCCGTTATGTCATAGGGTTGCTATAAGCTTTGTAAAGCTCCTAGCTCAGTGCCTGGCACAGAATAAACAATAAAGATTCAGAAACAAAAGAGGCTTGGTGTGGGGGTCAGGCATGGATGTGGGTCAGACAAGACTAGCTAAAGGAAGATGCTGAGTGGCCCATGTGGAAAGCCAGGCTGGAGGAAGGATAAGAAGTGGGCTACACAGACAGACTAAGTGGGGTCCAGGGTTTGAACTACGCCCAAGGTCTCAGCTTAGCTGTTACTTCTTCCAGGAAGCCTTCCCTGATCTTGCATAATTGAATTAGGGCCCCCACCCCCACCGCCACCCCTCCTTAGTGTATCCTTCAGCGTGGAGACCAGGCTCCTGTGGCAGCACTTGCCACGCCACACCGTAATCACTCTTCTTCACACTGTGGCTCAATGGGAAGGCAACTTCGGCCTGCTTACCTGTGTGCCTCCAGCACCTGGCATCTAACCTGACATGAAGGAGGTCTCAAGAGCTCTACTTGGATAAAAGATCGAATAAGCAAATTGGCACAAAGGGTCCCTGAGCAAGCAGACTGACAATATTGAATCTGAGCATTTAGATTCTTACAGCATGAGCCTCTCTGAGCCTCTCTGCCTAGCCTTCTTCCTACTCTAGGTGTGTGTGTGTGTGTGGTGTGGCGGAGGGAGGGTTGTCAGGGCGGCAGGTCTTTGGGGTCTGTGGGGGGTGTGGCTGGGCCTGCAGCCAGGCAGTAGACAGCCCCTGACAATTCGGCTACATCAGAGCCTGTAGGAGGACCTGTGAGCAGCCTACCTCCACTTTTAAGCTTCCCTGCCCCATCTGGCCCAGATCCCAGCAGTCCTGGGAGAGTGAACGAACAGCTAGGAATGGCACGTTGGTTAGTTACCCTTCTAGAGCAGGCCCCTAACCCATTTAGGATCCCTAAGGTCTTCCTCAGGGAGTTCACATAATGTCTGGGGAGGGTGTGCCACAGAAACACTCCTCTCAATAGACTTAAGTGGCAGCTATTCTTACCAAAGCCCATCCTCAGCAAGGCTGACAGTGAGGTCACCCACCTCAGCTCCAACCAGCCCACCCGGATCCTCCTTCCTCATTGACAATGGCTCTTTCTTCTCCTTCCAGGCCTGGGGTGGGGAGAGTGGCTCTCTCAGGAGAATCTCCATGGGAACCTCTAGGGGAATTCCAAGCTTCATGTACTGCCTGCTGTCTGAACTTGGCCCCCTCTCACTGTTTCTCAAGAACTGGCACACAGATTGGGAGGTCAGCACAAAACGCCTTGATTTCCTTTCCGTAGCACGGTCACCCTGGCCAACCCCCAGTACTCAGAAATGCCTTATTGTGTAAGCAGGGAACAGGCAGGCCAAGACGTAATAGATTTTGGCACAAAGTGTAAACTCAATGAATAATCACCTAACAAGCCCAAGGTCAATTTTTATGGTTTTACTTTGCAGCTTCCATCAGGCCAAGTTATTTCTACAAAGCAAGGCAGGTAAAGCCATAGACACCAGAGCACAGGGCAAAATTTCCAAACTTGACCCTTCCTGGTTGGGAAAAATTTGGGCTTGGGACTTGTACCAGTGACCTGTATTCTTTGCACCTCCTGTTCTGGATGCAGATTATAGGAGGGAACACAGGTCAAAGCAGTCATTGTGCCCGAGAGATCCAGGTGACTTGTTGGCAGAGATAAAGGGCTTCCTGCTAATCTGTTCTCTGGAAAATGCAGTGCAGGGAACACTCTGGGCAGCCCTCAGATAACCCACAATAATACAAGTTCTCTGTAAATGAAATTGTTGTTGTGACGTACAAGAAACCATGGAACCAGAGGCTGACTAAGGCTGACTGCAGGCTGGCTTGCTGAAGTGGCACGTCTCCAGATCGCTCTGGACTGAGAGCGGATTGGGCCAGGCTGTGGATCAGTTGGGTGGGCTGCTGTGTCCTGGGCGTGATCTGAGGGGAGGTGGAGCATCATGACACTGCAAAGACTCAGGGCTCAGCCCCAGTTCTGCTCCCAAGACCTCTGCAAGCCACTGACCTGAATGAAAGGGAACGGTAGTATCTGCTCTACCTCTCAAGGTTGTCAAGAAATTTAAACCAAGTGGAGGAGGAGCATATGTGACGTTGCCAGCTATTAAGTTATTGTTTCTTGGCTCTAACTCTGTTTCCGCCCTGTGAGGCTGGGGCTGGGACTCTGCAAACCACGATCCTCTTTTGCAAGCTGCTCCCTGTTAGACACTGCCAATGGGGAGTAGTGGTTGCAGGACTAGAGCAAGGTAAGCAAGGCCCCTAGGGTGCAAACTGTAAGGAGGCACTTGCTCTCAGCTGTGGACCCTGCCCCTCAAGACCCTACCGAAAAGCCCACAGAGACTCAGACTAAACACCATTCCTTACCACCTGCAATTTAGAAACATGTACCTCAGTCTCACAGACAGCCAGCCTCATGAACATTCCTGGATTGTCATTTTGATTATTTAAGTTTCTTTTTTTCCCCCTCCAAGTGACAATAGACAAGATGCTTTTAATTGGCAAAGGAGCATTCCAGGAGAAATTCCTGAGGGTAGTGGGCATGGGGAAGTCCTTGCTTCCTCTCTCTGGAGGAGGTGAGCCTTGGCTTAATGAGAGGAGGACAAGATGATTTAAGTGGACTGGATTCTGTTGCTGTCAGTGTCATCCAGGTGCCCACAGCCAGCCTACACTGGCCCTGCCAGAGGAAAGAAAGGAGAGTGAAGGACAGATGAGCAGTGAGCAAAGATGAGCTTGGAAGAAGGATTGAAAAGGAGTCCAAATTGCTGAGAAGGAAAGAGTTGCCTGGAGTTCAGAGGAGTTGTCCACCAAGAGCAATCAGCCATTCGTGTGGGTGTTATTATCCCCAGATCCAGTGAAACCACGATTCCATCCGGTTTACAGAAAACAAAATCTATAGTGTTTAATGATTTTGTTCCCATAATAACACTAAATGAACAAACAACATCTTTAGCTCTGCTTGGAGAAAAACTCAGGCCATTCTAATGGAGTAATGTTGAAGCATGACACTCACTCTCTGATTCACCTCTGCTTCCCTTCCCCCTCACCAACTGCTCTAACCAGTATTGACATAACAAGTGCCAAATCATCAAGCTGTTAATATTATGCTCTGGGGCATCTTGGGTATAACTGCCATGTGATCTTTGTGCCTGTATTTCACCTGAGGCCCAGCTCAGGCTAGCCAAATCCCACAGATGGCAGCTTCAGGACAGAGAACAGAACATGCAATTGACTTTTTTTTTTTTCCATGCAAGCAAATGATAGAAAAAGACCAGTAGCTTTCAGAAAGGTTCTTTATCTTACACTGTTTGACATGTAATTTAGAAATATAATCTTTTTGTCAGTAGCACTGTGTTAGTGTGCTAGGGCTGCTATAAAAAAGGTATCACAGATTGGCTGGTGTAAACAACAGAAGTTTGATTTTCACAATTCTGGAGGTTGAAAGTCTATGATCAAGGTGTCAACAGGGTCCATTTCTTCTGAGGTCCCTCTCCTTGGCTTGCAGATGGCCATCTGCACCCTGTGTTTTCACGTGGCCTTTCCCTTGTGTTTCTATATCTTAATCTCCTTTTCTTAGAAGGACACCAGTTATAGTGGATTAGGGCCCCACACATATGACCTCATTTTATCTTAATTACATCTTTAAAGACCCCATCTCCAAACATACTCACATTCTCAGGTATTGGGGGTGAGGACTTCAACATAGGAATTTGTTGTGTGTGTGGCGGAGAGACACAATTCAGCCCGTAACAAATACTACTGATGATAATTGGAGTAATACAAGCTAACATTTCCTGAAGGGTTACCAAGTATTTGAAATTGTACCAAACACACAACTTGAATTTAATTTTTAAAAACAGTTTTATGTGGTAGGTACCATCATTCTTCTCATTTTATAAATTAGTGACAAAGGCTTTTAGGAGGTTAAATGACTTACTCAAGGTTACATTACTAAGAAGTATTGAATCAGAAGTCTGAACTATAACATAATGTGAATCTAGGTCTGTCCGGTTCCAAAGAAGCCCAGGTTTCAGAGGATCCTACAACTATTTCCCCTTCCAGCAAATTAATGAAAACAATTTGCGAATGCTTAGCACATATACACGGAAGAGAATAAGGTGAAATATCTTTGGAAGAGAAATAATGACTTGGGTATTTCAAATTTTAAAGGAAGAATATAATATATGCCATATCTGGATGATATCCAGTTTCACAATAGAAACTAAGCTAAAGAAAAAGAAAAGCAATGAATAATTTAACTTCATTTGTTGATGTTCTTGGCACTGCATTAGAAAACAAATAATGATTATCCAGTTTGGAAAAACCCCAGATCTCAAGAACACACTTTGTGCTATGACATTTGAACCTTATACAAAGGCAGGAACAAAAACTAAACTGAATTGGTAAGAAACACCTGTGTTTATTTTTCTCTACTTTAAATATAAAGTTATGTAATTTTATTGATAGGCTAGACTTATCTCAAGATTACCTGGTCTAATTTCATGGAATTACAGAGTGCTGGTGAAATGCAGAAGCATTTTATGATACGTATTTTCTCTCTTTAGATCAGTGTTTCTCAATATATTGGGTTTGAATTTTAAAAGTTTATTGAGTTTCTTTAACTTTGATTTTATGGTAAAGTTGTATTTAGTTGGGGCTAATCAATGATAAAACAAATGCAAAATAAAGACAATGGCTTTTTAAAAGAAAGATTACCTGGTCTCTTTCATTATCCTTATCTGTCTCAAAATAAGAATTTATTGTAGTTAATTCAAAACAGTTTATCAATGATCCAACTGTATCACTTTTAACATAATATCTCTTTTATTTATTCCTTCCTCTCTACCCTTGTTACCGGACCTATCCTAGCTAGATATTAGCCAACTATTCTTAACAGGAAATAAAATGAGTAACTGTGATCTGAAACGATTCTTGAACTGAGTATTTCAAACATTCCAGATAAACCAAAGTTGGGCTTCCTCTAAAATTTAAAAATACACAGCAAATGTGGCTGATATTTGAGTTAACTAGTTAGTGTTAGCCATGGCTCTATAATTAGCAGCAATAAATATACTATTATCATTACAAAAAATATATATATCCACCATCTCTTATACATGGTTTAATCAAAGTTACTATACAAAGCCAGAAGGAAAGAGTTAATGTATGCCCTTAAAGAGGCAACAGAGGCAATATTTTAATATCAATAATCTACCTTGTATATATTCTGGTTAAAGACCCAAACTGGAATAAACTGATACTAACCTGCTAACCTTGAATTTATGCACAAAGAATGTCTAAAGACTGAAATAGAGGGGGGGAAAATACATAATTCCTAACCCAAGCTTTTAATCTGATCTAAACATAAATACCTTAATGTTGAGTTCCTGAATACATAATGCACAGTAGCTAATAAAAACATTTGATAGAAGGATTAAGTGACCAAAGTCAGTAGTGGCTACATAGAGACTTTAACTGCAACAAACGTTAATCAACAAACCCTCTGAGGAAAAATAGTCCTTTTGTAATAAAATCAATATTGCTTTTTAAAATCATAAATAATGCAAAGCAAGGCCAATGTCAATAGCAAGATTACCACAAAGATACACAGGTCCACAATTTTACACAACAAAAATACCATTCTAAGCCCAGTTTCTATCGGTAGGGGGAGACGGTATGGTGCACTTGGCTCTATTTTCAGGAGTACCTAGGAGGTGTACTGCATAGCCCCTCATGACCCTCCAACATGAAGAACCCTGCTCCCCAAGCACACTCTAATCTCCAAACCCTTCCTCCCTTTCTTTAATTTCTCCCTCTACACACTACAATTCCCAAACACTCATTATATTTTCCCCCACACATTTGGGACCTTATTATCTCCTCCTTGATACACTGTAAGTTCTAGGAAAGCAGGTGACAAATGTTTTGTTAACTTTTCTAGTTACAGGATCTAGTATGGTAGTCACTCCATATTTGTTTAATAAATGAATAAATTATACATTAGTCTATTTTATCATGTCAATTCCTTCAAATCCATTGTTGGTAGAATATACCTTTATACCAATATGTGATTTCTTTTCCTGGTAGTAACATTTCTAATGACAGTTTTGTTTTTTTTAAAGACTTTATTGGGGAATTGGGGGAGGGGAACAGCGTTGGGGAATCAGGGAAGGAGAACAGGCAAGTTGCTGTCCTTTTGTTCTTCAGCCTAGTTGCTGAGGACGTTGCTTCACTGGCCCATGTTGGTATTATCATTGCGCTTTCCCGGGTGAGGCAGTCGCTTCCTGACCATTGGAAGGCTGCTCTCAGTGGCTCATGGCAGCTTAGGAAAGCTCACACCAGCTGCCGGCCAGCCCCACTGCAGCCTACTCCATCACTGGCACTCAAGGCAGCCTAGCTCCAGGTTGAACTGTTGTTCACCATCTTAGCTGTAGAGGGCGCAGCTTCACTGACCCTCATGTGGGATGTGGACCCTGGCCCTGCTGCTCAGAGCTGGCGTCCCAAGCCAACTCCTAACCAACGCACCACTTGGCTGGCCCAACAGAGTGTATTTTTAAAATGCATTATCTTTGTTGATAGAATGATCACTGTACACATTTACCGTATTTGCCGGCGTATAAGACGACTGGGCATATAAGACGACCCCCTAACATTTCCACTCAAAATACAGAGTTTGTTATATACTCGCTGTATAAGACTACCCCCTCTTCCGCACACCTTCCACACACCAAATAAAAGGTAAAATAATATCAGATTTGATTTCAACATTTATATTTATGTTCAAATGCTTATGACATGCAGGAAAACTGTCACAAGGCTGTATGTAATCAAA
>NW_017731420.1:3166544-3171544 GCF_001890085.2 Hipposideros armiger | reverse complement strand
AAGACAAAAAAGAGAATCTGAAAGCAGCAGGATAGAAGTGACTCATCATACACAAGGAATCCTCAATAAGATTAATAGTTGATTTCTCATCAGAAACCATGGAGGCCAGATGGCAACAGAATGATATATTTATAGTACTGAAAAGGGGGGAAAAACTGTCAACTGAGAACTCTATATCCAGCAAAACTGTCCCTCAAAAAAAAATGAGGTAGAGGGCCGGCCGAGTGGCGCATTGGTTAAGAGTTGGCTTGGGACGCCAGCTCTAGCAGCAGGGCCCCGGTTCAGATCCCACATGAGGGCCAGTGACACTATGCCCTCTACAGCTAAGATGGTGAACAACAGCTTGACCTGGAGCTGGGCTGCTGTGAGTGCCAGCGACGGAGTAGGCTACAGTGGGGCTGGCCAGCAGCTGGTGTAAGCTTTCATGAGCTGCCCTGAGCCGCCGTGAGCGGCCATCCAATGGCTGGCGAGCGACTGCCTCACCCGGGAAAGTGCAATGATAATACCAACATGGGCCAGTGAAGCGAAGTCCTCCACAACTGGCTGAAGAACAAAAGTAACTTGTCTGTTCCCCTTCCTCCATTCCCCAACACTGTTCCCCTCCCCCAATTCCCCAATAAAATCTTAAAATAAAAAATAAGGTAGAAATTAAGACATTCTCAGATAAAAAGTAGAGTTATCAACATGATAAAGAGCATTTATGAAAAGCCCACAGCTAATAATATAGTCAATAATGAAAGACTGAAATCTTTCTTCCTGGGATAAGGAACAAGACAATTCCAAAGAATCTACAAAAAAGAAAGCTGCTAGAGCTAATAAACAAATTTAGCAAAATTGAAGTGTACAAAATCAACACACAAAAAAGTTGGATCCTTACCTTACACCATATACAAAAATTAACTCAAAATGGACCAAGAGCTATGCTTAGGAGCTAAAACTATAAAACTCTTAGAAAAAAATGAGGGAAAAATCTTCATGATGTAATGCCACTGAGTTTGTACACTGAAAAGTGGTTAAAATGGCTAATTTGATGTCACATATATGTATATTTTACCACAATTTTTAAAAATAAACTTTTTAAACGTATAGCTGAGATAGAGGAAGGGGATCTTTTGCTCTTCCTAAGCACAGTCCCCTAAAGCACTGCCTTGTCAGCATTTTTTAAAAGAGAACTTCTTGACATAACAATTGTTAAGGCCACAAGGAAAACCCAATAGAGAAAGACAAGACAGGTCCACTTGCTTACCCACCAACAAACAGGGCAGGCCTCATCTTCTTGGGAGACCCTAACCCCACTTGGCCCAGACACCAGACCATGCCTCAGGAGATCATTCAGTAATACTCTGATGTCTTCAACAATTTTTTCCTAAATAGATCTGATATACCTAGAAAAATGTCCCAGGTATGCTTAAGTAATCCCCTCAGGTACCACACGGTTTCTGTTTTCCTTCTCTCCTCTCCCTATAATAAAGTCTGCCTTCTAGGCAGCTGCACTAAAATACCACCAAGACATCTTCTCAGTTCCTGGTGCCCAGTGTTCTAGACTCCAGGAGCCATCTCCCCAGAGGGGCGGGGGGGGGGATGTGACAGGGAAGGGGCTGTTCCCTTTATTCCCCAGTGCAGTAGGTTAAAAACTTACACACCAGACTGTCTAAAGCCCTCAAATTCTAGCAGAGATTTCAGGAAATGGCTTTTTAGTTTTGTCACTCCCTCCCCTAGAGCTCAGGCATGAGTCCATGAGGACTAGGAC
Organism: Hipposideros armiger; assembly: GCF_001890085.2. NCBI lineage: Eukaryota > Metazoa > Chordata > Mammalia > Chiroptera > Hipposideridae > Hipposideros > Hipposideros armiger. The sequence continues at coordinate 3,169,794 of NW_017731420.1, read as the reverse complement.
AGGGGGGCCTAGGTGGGAGAAAGGGGCTCAGTGTATGTGACAGACACAGTGCTGTCCTTGTAAACACCTGTCCCTTCCAGCTTTGAACTAGTGCCCTTAATCTAATTGGGAACTTCAAGTCTCTTTCTTCAGCACAAATTCTATCCAAGGAGTAGCCTCAGGCCCTCACACATATATAGTCATAGTGAGCTGTTCCTGTTCCCCAGGCTTGCTTGGACATGCCTACAACCTAGGGGGCATCCTGCTTATTATTAATTGTTAAGGTTCGTGTTGACTTTCTGTGTGCCTGGCACAGGAGTAAAAGACTTAGCATGCTAAATCTCCTGACTTTTTTTCTTTTTAAGATTTTATTGGGGAATTGGGGGAGGGAACAGCATTGGGGAATTGGGGGAAGGGGAACAGACAAGTTGCTGTCCTTTTGTTCTTCAGTCTAGTTGTGGAGGACGTTGCTTCACTGGCCCAAATTGGCACCATCATTGCGCTTTTCCTGGGCAAGGCAGATCAGTCGCCGGCTTCTAGATGGCCAGTCATGGTGGCTGCTGGCCACTCACGCTGGCTGCTGGCTACATACCGTAGCCCATGGCAACCCACTGCCACAGAGGCTGCAGCCTATGCCATCGCCGGCGACTCATGGCAGCCCAGCTCCAGGTTGAGCTGTTGTTCAGCATTTTAGCTGTAGAGGGCAGTGTCACTGGCCCTCATATGTGGGATCTGAACCGGGGCCCTCTGGCGTCCCAAGCCAGCTCTTAACCAACACGCCACTCGGCCGGCCCCTGACTTTTTTTAATCTAAAAAACCTGATGATGTTTATGATCTCTACATGTTTTGGGAAATTTGCAATGTACCAAAAATTATATATAACATACTTAAAACTTGCCCTACATTTTGTTGCTTATTATTTCATTTAGTCTTCACAACGATGTAGTGATGAAGATCTAATTGCTTCTATTGTCCAGACAAAGAAACCCAGGCTTAGAGACAGACCTTGTCCCTGGTCATACCTAGGAAATGGATTTGCATTGGGAGAGCCTGAGCTCCTTCCCATGGACCACACTGCCCCCTCAAGCTGAGACGCCAGCTGCATAAGTTAGTACGGAGCTTCTTGCATGCTCAGAGGTTTATTTTCCAATATTCTATACCCAGTCCTTGCTGAATTGATGATTCTGAAAAGAAGGAAGGGGACTCCAACTGTTACTAGTCACAGAAATGGCTGCTAACAACTGTGGATCAGGCCATATGACTTCGTAATCTTTTTTTGTTTTTAATTGAAAAATAATTATCCCATAGTGTTAGCTAATATCTCCGTAATGTCACATAATTACAATTTCTTTTTTGTGGTGAGAACATTTAAGACCTCCTTTCTTAGCAACTTTCAAGTATATAATACAGAATTATTAATAAGGACTTCCTACTTTTAACTGTGAGGTTTGGATTAGTCCAAGGACCATCAGAGATGACATGTAACAGGCTTACAGACGTGTTTGGTACTAATACATTCTTAGAAATTTTGGTTGCATAAATAAATGGATATCCCTTGCAAGCAAACATTCCATAACTGTTCCACCTTTTGGTGTTTGAATAGCAGTTATACCTGGATCACTAATATTAGGGTCAAGCTCAAGTGAGAAGTAGTCTATCCACATAGTCAGACACCCTGAATATTATAGGGAAACACACCACCAGGGCCACAATTAAAGTGGGAGTGTTGGCCCCAAGAGGGGCGGATATTTTGCTTCTCCTAAATTCTACAATGGTCCTTGTTTTTGCCATTTTGATGTCTGTCTCATCAAAACCAGTTTTAGGTGTTTTCCAACTTTATTGCACTTAAGGGGTTTGGGAGTTCTTTCTGAATCACAGTCAAAAAGATCTGCCAGGAAGTCCCTGAGTTATCTTTGTGATAAATTCCTTCTCCGACTAATTTTAAATCTTCTGCAGTGATTGCACAAACAGCCTGCAAAATGGAGTGCCAGGTTTCTTCCGCTAGTGAGACATCCTGGCTTTGGGCATATCTAGTCAAGGACCTCATAAGTTCTCTAAAATGTACCTGCAAGCATTAGAGAAGGTGTTTTTCCACTTAAAGTCACCCCAAAAGTTGACTTGCCTTCCTTTGTTCACAATGTCACAGTGAGAGAAAAAGTTCAGCCCTCGCAGCTTCAGGTTGAGTCCACACCCAGCCCACTACTTCCGTAACAATGAAGCCAGTCTCTGACTAATGCTCAACCTGTCAATGATTCAGACACACGAACAAGCTCAGTGCATCGCTGCCACCTCCACCACCAGAGTCCTCCCCAGCAATTTTCTACCACAGTAGAGCCACCAGAGCCACCAACAGCCTGTCCCTCATCCGCTTCCCCCTACCCACACTTCTCAAGGGTCAGTGGAGCTCAACTGTTGGAGACAGCCTCCCCAACTCCTCTCAGCAAGTCAGTGATGCCAAATGGCAGTAGGGGAAAGTTTTCAGAACAAGGGATTTGGAATCAGGCAAGCTATGAATCAAGTTTGAATTTCTTCACTTGTTGGCGACATGGCCTTAGATACAATCGTTGTTTCTCTAGTCCTTTTTACCCCCATCTGTTAAATGGGAAGAAACTGTACTCATCACTTAGGGAGACTGTGAGGATTGAATAACAAGGCATAGAAAGCATGTAGCACATAGAAAGTACTTTATAAGAGGTAGCTATTATTATTCTCATTATTATTACCGAGGCTCAGCTCCACTCAGAGACATTGGTAGCCCAGCCCACTGTGAACAGCCCCAGACATGTGCCCAAAGACCTGTTCCTGCTGTCTCACACCCCATCTCACTTGCTCACACTCTCTAGCAAGTTTCCAGAACATGCTATCCTCCTTCCTGCCTTCCCCACGTGGCACTGGTGCTTCCCTCTGTCTAGAAAACTCTGTCTCTTGTTATCCCCTTCTTCCCTTTTGCTTGGCTGACTTCTCATCTCTTAGGTCTCAGCTTAGCAGCCACTTCTGAGGGAAGCCTTGCTGAGCACTCCCTTCCTCATGGCCACCAGGCTGGATTAATGCTGTGAAATGCTGTGCCTCTTTGGAATACTGTCCGTAATTAGAATTATATCATTATGAATTTAATCATTGTTATGTGCCTGTCCCCCTCTCTCCATAAATTATAAGCTTCATAAGTGTAGAAACACTGTTCATCATGATGTCCTCATCACCTAGGAAATGGCTTGACACATAGTGTGAATGAAAGAGAGAGGGAGAGAGGAAGAGGTAGAGGGAGAGAGCG
>NW_017731420.1:3159221-3166423 GCF_001890085.2 Hipposideros armiger | reverse complement strand
GAAAGAAAGAAAGAAAGAAAGAAAGAAAGAAAGAAAGAAAGAAAGATTGATTGATTCTTGGCTACATAAGACCCATCCAAATCATATCATTCTAGCTTCTGGCCACACTGGTGCAGCTCACAAGATTAAACTTCTGTATTAACTTGCCTACACAGCTTAAAGCCTGTTTCTGGATCTCAGCCTAACACCTGTGGCGCCTAACACCAAACCAAGTTCTTCCAGAACCTTCCTTGGGGATTAGATGCTGCTTCCAAACCCACCAGGCAGTGCCTGAGGTCCTGCATAGCAAGGCTAAGCTCCTTGAAACATACCCCTGCCACCTGCCTGCCTTTGCATATTTCCTCCCACCTAGATCTTCACTGTGGTGCCCTAGCCCCTCGTAGTCACCTAGTCATGAGGTCCAGGTGCCTGACCTCAGCTAATTTTCTGTGCCCTAAAGACATTAGACACACCCCCGGACCCCATCCAGTGAAGCCCAGGTCTCTCCCCCACCACTGTGTGGCTGAAGCCCCAGCAGGCCCCATGCCTCTGGTTCTGGATTCCAGGAGAGACAGGGCTTGGGGTCACCATTATTACTTCTAGGACAGCTGAGCATCCTAACTCTCAGCATAACATCCTGGGATCATTTCTCACTAACTTCTCTATCAAATAGACATGACTTTTCTATGAATTTTGAAAATAATTCCTTTGAAAACTAGTATGTTTTATGAAGTTTCTTACTTGCTTAAGGTTTACCTACCACAACCATGTTAAAATCATCCGTGTACCACCCCCACACCCACTCAACACACATATATTTTAGTCTTACTACATCTGTGCCTATTTCCATATATAACTTTGTTTTGGTGGGAAAATGCATGTCCAGATCCAATTAACCAACCGAAATAATAGTCTTTGGAACCTCAGTCCTTGGTGAGGGGAGGATTGCCTGCCTGTCCACTAGACCATAGGCCTCCCTACAGCTGGGAATCAGAGAAGTTCCAGGAGGGATATAGTTGAAGTTCAATTTTAAAGTAGTAAAACTGGTTTAGGTATGTGCTTGGGGAAGTCATTTGCTCACCAGGTAGCTCTCCTTGGTGTTTCCACCATGCTGCATCATCTACCCCCAAGGCTTCGCCCACACTGATTCCCATGAATAGGATACCTTCCCCCCTTCCCCTGCATCAGATTAGACTTAGCCCATCTTATAGGTCCATCCTTGGAGCTTCCTGAGACTTCCTCCGATTGTGCCCATTGCCCCTTTGAACTCTTAGGGTGCTTAGCACATGTCGCTCTCTCAGCTTGCTCAAGAATTGTCTTATAAATCCTTGGAACTGATGTTCTGGCCCTCTCCTACGTACCACACATTCTTTAGCCCACTAGCCTCACAGGAAATAGGGAGAATGAAATGGGACAAGCCCAAAAGCCTTGGTATCATATGTGTCAAAAAAAGGTGTGGTTGTTTATATCCACCAAAGAGGCTTCTGCTTGCGAGGGAGGAACCACATGCTTTCTCGGAAGGAAGGGTATCTTATTAGTTCAGTGAGCTCAGCTGTTGGGTTGTGTAGGGTGACGGGGAGAGAGAACAATCAGCGAGGCTAAGAGAAGGCCAAATGGCTCTGTGCAAGAGAAGTTGTGGGAGATACCTGGCTGAAGGACCTCATATAGCAGAAGCCTAAAAGGAGGAGGTTGTTAGAAGGAGAGCCTGTGAGGCTACAAGTTTGAAAAGAAGGAAGGGAGGATTGGTAAAATAAAAATGAAGAAGGAGACAGAGTAGCCATTGTAAGGGATGTAACTTTGGGGTAAAGAAAGACATGTTTAAAGATAATTTTAAAGAAAATTGCACTGTGTATCATAGTACATAAACTTCTTCGTTCCTCTCTTCATTAAAAAGCAACATTGCTCCTCTTGTGTTTTGGAATCAGATGTGTGGAGTTTTTGGTTCATTTTTTCAATAAGGCAACAGATGTGGCCATTCTTATGATGGATACAGGGCCGACAAACAGACTCCCAAGGAAGCACAGCTGGAGGACAAATAGGTAACATGTTCTTTATCTTTCTTTCTTTTTTGAGGGTGTCAGTGATTCTTTATGGGTGTAAAAATTAAATAAGAAAAATACAATCTGAAAAAATGAAAAAACAAAAAGTTATCCTGAGTCCCACCAGGTTAATACTAGTTTTCCTTATTTTTGTCAAATCCTGACTGAACCTTTGAGGAATGTGTTCTTAACTTGGGACCCAAAGAAACTTCTGAGACAAAGGAGAATCCAGATCTTTGGCAACCTGTGTTGTACCCATGGACAGCCAATTGCTGCTTATTTGTGGGTCAATTAATAGGAAAAAAAAATCCCTGTCCCATCTCAAGGAAAGCCAAGGGATGAGAAGAAGCCCCCCACTTTGTGGGAGAGCATTTGGTCTCAGCAGCCGCACCCTGTGGGCTACATAGCGCACTCACACTTATCATTTAATTTGAGAAACTGGAGCAAGCCAAGAGCAACAGCTTGTGATTTGTGGGTGTCAAACACGCCAGAAAGCGGTCAGCATGTAGGCGACAGATGGGAGGGGGAGATATTCCTTAGCTTCGGTGGAGGGGAAGGCCGAGGGTTTCTTCCATTTTAAATCCTGTGGCTTTTCTCTGCCAAGGAGAGCTGGCCACACTGGGGTGGCTTTCAGGGAAGTCTGAGTCTGCAGGCCTCTGAACCTGAAGGTCAGGCGTGGTTACTTTAAAAATAAACTTTTGTGACTCTAACCCGGCTCAGCGCCTGCATTTGTGGCCTTGGACTGAAGACACTGGCTGCAGCTATGATTTGCGTTCACCAAAAATAGTCATTTCAGTGTCTGAGAAGGAGATCGGGAAAGAATAGCCAAGTTCAATGTCTCTCTCTTGCTGCTGCGTCTCTCCATGGGACCAAACAAATCACCTCAGTCCATGTTTTCCCCTCTGGCTTCAGTCACACCTGCTCAGGATTAGTTACCTTCACGCAACAAAAACTTATCTTGGATCATTTATGTACCAGACACTGTACTAGACACTGTGGATTCAACGGTGAACAGAACAGACATGGCTCTGCCCTCAAGGGCCTTAGAGCCTTGTTGGGTGTGTATTAATTTCCTGTGGCTGCTATAACAAAGCACCACAAACCTGGAGGCTTAAAACTACAGAAATTTTTGTCTCACAGTTCTGGATGCCAAGAGTCCAAAATCAAGGTGTTGGGGGGGGGCTATGCCCCTTCCAAAGGCTTAGTGAGAAGTCCGTCCTGCCTTTTCCAGCTCCTGGTAGTTGCTGGCCATCCTCAGGTTCCTTGGCTCATAGATGCCTCCCTCCAGTCTCTGCCTCCCACCTCATGTGGCCTTCTCCCTTAGGTGTCTGCGTGACTGTGTCCAGATTCCCTTCTTATTAGGACACCAGTCGTTAGATTTGGAGCCCACCCTAAATCAATATGACCTCATCTTAACAAATTACATCTATAAAGACACTATTTCCAATGAAAAGGTCACATTTTGAGGTTCCAGGTAGATATGAATTTGGAGGGGACGCTGTTCAACCCAATACAGGGTATCAAATAGTAAACAAATAAACACACAAGTAAAAAGATATGGGGTAGGATTATATGGCAAGTATTAACATGGTTGTTTTCTGTATATTTCTACCTCTGTCTTCCTTCTCACTGGGACATAGGACAATGTACACCCAAGCTGAAATAACAACAAAAGGAAACAGCACTCTTGGTGCCACAGGAAGATCTGTGGATGCATGCAACTTGCAGAGTCTGTTTTTCTTCTCCTAGATAAAAGCCTAGATAAGCCAGGTCCTAGAGAAAGGAGAGGGAGAAGACAGCATGGCAACAAGAACTGGGGAGGTGGGGGTGGGTGGTGTCTTCAGATGGGGAGAGGAAGGGGCACCTTCTAGGGGAGGACCAGGGAAAGGAGTGGCTGGGCTGTCCTTGAGTGTAGACCCTCCTCCCCAACACACACACACACACACACACACACACACACACACACACACACACAACTCTCTACCTTGTCAAGAGTCCCAGGCACTTGTAAGGCCCTCTAAATCAAGGGGAGGGAACTTGAACACCTCTATGAAGCTGGGGAGGTAGGAGGAATTGAATAGAACCAACTGGAATGTCCATCTGAGCTGAGGCCATGATGGACACACCATTTCTGTCTGTATAATTACAGATGGTGATAGGAACAGAACTGGTGCACTTACACAGAATAACAGAGGGGGCTACTTTTGAATGAAGGCCACAAACAAGCTCTCTGAGGAAGTGACTGCTAAGACGGGACATCAGGATAGGAGAAAGTTCACAAGCAGAGGGGCAGGGGTGGGTAGTTTTCTGGTAGAGAGAATGGCTTGTGTGCAGGTCCCGAGTGGAAAAAGGGCTGTGTGCTCTCAGCCTCCTGGGCTGAGGCCCTGAGCTGGGGGAAAGTGAGCAAGGGACAGGGACACCAATTGGGGTGAAGAGGGAGGCAGAGTGGAGCTTCAGGCCTAGCAGGTCAGGGTCTCAGGAGTCTGGGTAAGAAAGGGAAGCATCAAGAATGACTCAGCAGATAGGAGGAGCAGGTTTGGGGCAGGAGGGTATCAAGCATTCATGTGAGGACATGTGACATTTGAGATTTCTTCTAGATGGTCATGTGGAGACCCAGAGTAGGCAGTGGAATGGCTGAGTCTGAGCTCAGAGAGCAATCAGGACCAGAGACAGAAATATGGGCGCTATCTCAGGAGAGTCAATGAGGGTAACTCTAGCCAAGTCAGCTCTGTGGCAGACAGGAGTGAGTGATGGGCTTTATTTTTAATAAAAAGTAAACTTTTTTCCCCAAATTACAAAAGCAAAACACATTCACTGCAACACTAAAAATGTTGGGATTCAGACCATCAATAAGAGAGTAAGAAAGAGAACATTTGCACAAAACAATGTACTGTAAACATGTCTCCATGTCAATATTTATCCTGCAACAGAGTATTTCACAGCTGAAGGGGGTTCTATTGTTGTATGAACATTTAAGTTGTTCTCCATGTTCCCCTGTTATAAACAACACTGAGATGAACAACCTTGTAGTTTTGTGTAGTTTTTGTGATACTCTATACTGGGTTAAACAGTGTCCTCTCCAAATTCACATTTACCTGGAACCTTAGAATATGACGTTTTTACTGAAAATAGTGTCTTTACAGATGTAATTTGTTAAGATGGGGTCATATTGATTTAGGGTAGGCTCTAAATCCAATGACTGGTGTCCTTATAAGAAGGGAATTTGGAAATAGTCACACAGACACCCAGGGGAGAAGGAAAATGAAAAGAGGTTTATGTTTTCCATGGCTTTTGATAATTTTTCATTGCACTGCCCTTCAAAATGGTTGGGTCTATTTATGAAGCTATAGGCGTGGTTTGACCATGAGGAACAGAGACAGGGGCAGGTTCCCACCCCACCCTACCCCCACTAGCCACGGAGATGAGCAAATCCATGGGGTGGGGGATTGTAGGGAAATGCTCCAATGTTCATTCTGCATGAGTTGCTTTCAGACACCATGATGCTGCCAAAAGGAGTGATTCTCCTGAGTGCCCAAGGTGATGTCAGGATCAGAGGCGGCCCTCTCAGGGAGCTCAGGGCTACCAGCCAAGTGGACCTTACATGACTGCAGGTGATAAAAGGGTTAAGTCAGGTGTCCAGGGTCAGCGAGAGATATTTCGATTTAATATGCCACCTTTATGCCCCTCTTCAGAGTCTCTCATCCTCACCTATCTTTCATTCCAGTGTCTTCTGGGGACCTGGGGGCCAGTCCCAAGTGGGGGCCAACCAGCTTCACACAGGTGCAGCCTCACAGCACCTCACCTGGGGCTTCTGAGACCACAATGGGGGTACAGTGCGAGGACCTGCCTGGTGCTCAACAGATGCAACCTGGAACCCAGAGGCAGTGCCACACCTAGAACACTCCCGCTTCTCAGCCATGGTCTGTCCTCAGGTTATGGCCAACTTGATAGTGTATCTTTACAATACTCCCGCCTTCTCTGCTCTCCGTGTCTTTCACTTACTGGATCTCACTCCCCAATAAAGGACTTGTCTTGGAGTCTTTGTGTTAGGCTCTGCTTTTTGGAGAACCCTAGCCACTGTTAGTTGTGTGACTGTGGGAAAAATGCCCTAATTTCTCTAACTCAATGTTCTCATCTCCAAAATGGGAGAAAATAGGAGTGCTTCCTGGAGCTGGCAGATTAATGGCCTCCCAAAGATTCCCACATCCTAATCCTTGGAACCAGTGAATATGTTGGATTACCTGGTAAAAGAAAGTTAAAGGTGCAGATGGAATTAAGTTTGTTAATCTGCTGACCAGAAACTAGAAAGGTTATCCTGGATAAGCCAGGTGGGCCCAATGTCATCAACATATCCTTAAAGTTGAAGAGGAAGGCAAAAGAGAGGTGTGACTGCTGAAGAAAGACACAGAGCGATGCAATGCTGCTGACTTTGAAGATGGAGGAAGGGGTCATGAACCAAACCCTGTGAGTAGTCTCTAGAAGCTGAACAAGGCCAGAAACGATTCTCTCCTAGAAACTCCAGGAAGACATGCAGCCGTGCTAACACTGATTTTAGCCTAGTGAGACCTGTGTCCACTCTCTAATCTTCAAAACTGTAAGATAATACGTTTGTGCCATTTTAAGCCACTAAGTGTATGGTAATTTGTTATAGCAGCAAATAGAAAACTATATGTTTACCTCATGGGCTATAATGACAATTTTATGAGATAACATATGTAAAGCATTAGCTCATAGGCCTGACATAGAGGAGATGACTGTTATTGCTGTTACTGTTTGGTAACAAATAACGCCAGCGTGCCTGTCTGACACTGAGCAGTCTGGGAAAGGGGGTGGGGGTAAACTGTCGCCTTTAAGTATGACACAGTTGAGCCTGACATACAGCCAGGACCTGGAAACACCACGTTGAGCTCCAGGTTAGAACCTTGTGGCCACCAGCACCACTCATCCCTGGTCCCTTGGGTACTCCTGTCCTTGTCCCGTCTCAGGCTGTCCCAGACACTTTAAAAGTACACCAGGGCCTGAAATAGCAACCACATCGCTCAGTCTGAAAATGCCTTCCTGCTAATTTGCTATTTTTTGTCACTGAAAATGCCTCATATTCTACACTTAAAATATGAAGACATTGGGCCGGCCGAGTGGCGCGATGGTTAAGAGCTGGCTTGGGACGCCAGAGGGCCCCGGTTC